>NC_134706.1:137565746-137891996 GCF_043290135.1 Rhipicephalus microplus | reverse complement strand
TGAAGCCGACGTGTTCGGGCGAAGAAGTTTGGAGCTTGGAGAGTGGCCAATTGAAGACGCGAGGTTTCCTGGAAGAGAAACTTCGAGGGCTGCGGAATGACAACAACGCTGGACTTTGAGTGAGTGATTCTCGGAAGAGTATCATCCAGACTTTGGTTCCAAGAACTTTGGACTGAATAGGTTTTCTATCTCTTTAGCCTTTAGGTGTCTTGGTTGTTCAATGCATGCGACTGCATTGTAGTGCGTATTGTTGTTTGTGTCCGTTGTTTCAAGTGTGGTTGATTGTAATGTGTAGTACGTTGTTTGTTTGGTGACGTATTTTATGTAACTATTGTGGAGTGTGCATTCTTGTGTATTGTTTTCGATCTGCCATTTTTGAGAATATAGTATTTGTTTTGTTTATCAACTCTCGGCTCTGACTTGTTCTTTGGGCCACAGCCGGCGTCCGTTGGCGCGCCAAAGAGGACCACTTCTAATTGTCCACGCTTTCGTGGTGCGGTTCGGAGGGCCAATACTTTGGCCCTGGGAATTAGCCCGGCGATCGCCTCCCTAATTAACGGGACCTGTGTGACACCTACCTACAGGTTAGTTACATTTCACAGTAGTGCATAATTAATCGATTTTGTCCTTAAATGTCCTAAATGTGTTATTAGGTGCAGTTTGCAAAACTGTGTGGTGCAGCGGCCTCCAGTACGACATCTGCTGCGGCCAGTCACGCTACTTCAGAACTGCAAGCAACCAATGATGGGCCACAGCATGCCATCCCGATGATTTCCCACAACACATCGCTAAATGATGAAGAGGTACACAAACACACATACCTGTATTTTGTGTGTATGTATATGTATGACCAAACGGTTTCTTCAAAGTGGTTGCTCAGACTAGTTAGTAATCTGCAATGACATCACGCAGACACGGCAGCACTTGTACCTGTTGTGTCTCCACGTGTGGTGTTATTGTAGATATTGCACTACAAAATCCGAACAGGGCTCTGTAACCTATCAGGGTGGTGCTGATCTCTGTCTAGTCCCCTTTTCTCTTGGTTTCCGTGTTTTTGTGTCTTTCTTTTCTTTATTTTTTACAGCTGTACATGTCTGATGATGATGGTTCAGAGCAAGAAGATCCTGGAGAGCTGACTTCAGATTACGACATGGTAGGCTCATAAGAATTTGCAAAAATCACACAAACATGGTTGATGTCATTAACTGTGAGGGGCCCACTGAACATGTTTGGGCATCGCAAATACTGAAGCTCAGTGTAGCTAACACATTTATTTTTGCTAGATATTACATGTCTGCCATAAAATACCACCAGTGCTTTTGAGAACAAGCACTGATTAATGTATTCAAAACTGTAAAAGGCACGAGAACTTCCTGAAAGGTACTTTTAGTTTTGAGAAGCCTCGTTCACTCATTCACATTCCCTCTTAACGAATTTCAAATTGTTTTACATGGGCATTTTGCAAAAATATTTTGGTGTGCTCTCATTGAGAGGAATGTTGTTTAGAGACACTGATCAAATAGAAATTCTAATTAAGGGGAAAGATGACTAAAATGTTGTTTATCAGTATATTTTCCTTCTCAAAAGTGTCTCAAAATTTAAGGGATCTCGCTTTCTGAACAATGTCTTGGAATTATCAATTTACGATACCCTTTATGGGGCTGAATAAGCAGTCTTTAAAAGGGTCCTGCAACACTTAGAATTCTGAGTTATAATGAAATAGTCTCACTATTAGCGCATGACTTCACGAATCGCTTGCCATAAAAAATATTTAGAATCCGTCCAGTAACAGCGAAGTTGAAGTTATTTGTCGCATTCTTCAAGCGCTTTCTCTCTCCTTTACGCTACGCAGGGAGGGGAATGACAATGGGCAAAAAGATGCGACCGTTCGTCAGTGCGGGTCATGACCTTGAGCACCTCCTTTTGTTTTTCTTCAAACGCCTGGCTTAATTTCAGCATGATCGCGAGTGCACGTGGAAGTACGTGTCAGCATCCCGCAGCGGCCACGGTAACTACGCCGCAATTCAGCCAACCGCCATGGATGTGGGTATACGGTGCGAAAATTTGGGTATATGGCATCATTTGTAGAGCGAAAAGGTTTCGATTTATAGCTGACTGAGAATTAATTGTAAATTTTAGGCCATGTGCCGCACTATAATATTCAGCTCGGGAGCCTTGACTACCGCCCCGCAGGGGCGCCTGTGAAAGCAGGCGTTTGGTGTGTAGCGACCCCACGGACCCGAGCTGATGGGGGAGTTTCTACTCCCTCCCACGCCCAGCCGTGCGTGGCTTTGCCGTGTCCGGAAAAAAGGGGATCCTGGGGGTTGAGCCGATGCTGGGTGATTGGACCGTTAAGGCCCCCCGGCAGAGGCAACACACCCCTTTGGCCCCGGCTTCACGTAGACGGCACCCCTGGGCTGACCCACCCAGGGGAAATCCGCAGTCGCCTTTTCCTATCTCTCTCTCCCTACATCTTCGTCTTTATCTCTTACTATTTATCTGTCCTGTCCACTACTCTCTTCCGTTTACTTCCAAACTTCCTGGCGGCTAGGGTTAACCCTGTGCAAATAGCCGACCTTGGTCTAGGCGCATTGTGTTATAGTGGCGTTGTACGGCTGGCGCCTGCAGTTTTCAGCATCTGTAAACTTGTAGCGTCCCCTCGTTGGGCTCTGTGGTGGGTGGCCGCCAACGCTGCTGAACAAAAATAAAAAAGGCATGCATGGAGCATTCCTCCTAATGTCTGATCGTACCGGCTTAAACCGGGTACGCACCGATGCTATAAATTTTTTCAACCAGCCAAAAGAAACATATCCTCACTTTCATGTTATCCACTGTGAAAAAACTGAAAAACAAGCCAGGACCGTCTCTCCTTTCTTAGTTTCTAGATGTCTCACCGAAACTCTTGGCACAGGATACAAGGTAACCAAAATGGCTAGTGGAGACCTTCTCCTCGAAATCCGCGACAAAGAACAATTTGAAAAGCTAGACCGTCTTTCAGATTTAGGTGGCATACCATTAACCATAACACCACATAGATCAATGAACACAACTCGCGCAGTGGTATCTGACATAGACTTAATCGACTTGACTGAGACTGAACTTTTGGAGGAGTGGAAGAGCCAAAATGTCACTAATGTACAGAGAATCATCATCAGAAGAGATCATAAGGAAACACTGACAAAACACTTAATACTCACGTTTGCATCCAGTAAATTACCCGAATCTATTCAAACAGGGTGCCCCGCCGCGGTGGTCTAGTGGCTAAGGTACTCGGCTGCTGACCCGCAGGTCGCGGGTTCGATTCCCGGCTGCGGCGGCTGCATTTCCGATGGAGGCGGAAATGTTGTAGGCCCGTGTACTCAGATTTGGGTGCACGTTAAAGAACCCCAGGTGGTCAAAATTTCCGGAGCCCTCCACTACGGCGTCTCTCATAATCAAATGGTGGTTTTGGGACGTTAAACCCCACAAATCAATCAATCAATTATTCAAACAGGGTACACAAAGACATCTATCAGGCCGTACATACCAAACCCTCGTCGTTGCGTCCAATGCCAGAGGTATGGCCATGGCTCTAAAACCTGTCGTGGTCGCCAGACTTGTGCACAATGTGCAGTCCTAGGCCACGTGTCCGAGAACTGCAAACAACCGCCACACTGTGTAAACTGCGAAAGAAAACATGCCGCATATTCACGCTCCTGCACCTACTGGAAAAAAGAAAAAGAAATAATTACATTGAAGGTGAAGGAGAACATTACATTTAAGGAAGCACGGCGAAGAGTCGATCCATTTTATGGACCTACATACGCTGATGCGGCGCGTCAGGGGGCACCGCTGCACCAGCCCTCGCCACTCCTTCGGCCCGCGCATACCGAGACGGTGGTTGTGGCACCTGCCCCCAAGGCGGCTGTAGCCCAGGCTACACTGCCTACTCCCAAACAGAGACTGGAGACTCCAGAGTCCTCGGGTCTCAAGGCCTCACCTCACCAGGCGAGGCCCGATATTCGAACTAACAGCCCGCATGTGCGGGCATCCAGTGCCTCCGAGGAGGCAATGGATACATCGGCACCCTTGCTGCCGAAAGAGCGGCGTGCCACCTTGGAGCGCGCCAAGAAAACAAAAAAGCAGATAACAGGGCCTGGTTACGGCCCTGTTAAGTGAACTCAAACTCCCTGTCTACACAGCCACTCGCTTCTCATACACACAGCACTATTTTAAATTTATCATGAACACTCAAATTATACAATGAAACGTCAGGGGACTTCTGAGAAACCTTGACGACATCCAAGAACTCTTACACGAACACTCACCAAAAGTGCTGTGTGTACAAGAAACACACCTTAATCCAAAACACACAAATATTCTTCGTAAATACGTTATTTTTTGAAAGGACCGTGTTAAAGCCATGACATCATCCGGAGGTGTTGCCATCATAGTGAATCAAGGAATTGCATGCACACACTTACAACTCCAAACATCCCTTGATGCGGTGGCTGTTCGAGCAGTTCTTTTTGATAAAATGATCACAATTTGCACTATTTACATTCCTCTTAGCTATCAGCTGCAAAAAACGTAATTTACACTCTCTAATTGATGAACTTCGGGAGCCTTATGTTCTCCTTGGAGACTTTAATGCGCATAGCAGGCTATGGGGTGACTCTCGGTATGACGCGCGAGGTCGACTGATCGAACAGTTCCTTCTCTCGTCGAGCGCGTGTCTCCAGAATCGAAAAGAACCATCCTATTATAATCTCGCTAATAACACCTACTCCTCCATAGACCTAAGCATAGTATATCCATCTCTTGTGCCTCTACTTCAGTGGAAAGTCGTCAGTAATCTGTACGGAAGCGACCACTTCCCCGTAGTTTTGAGCACAACTACAGTAACTGAGTGCCCACCACGTGTTCCCAAGTGGCTCATAAATAGAGCCGACTGGGAACAGTTTTATACCAACGCTCGTCTAGGTTGGAATGACATATGTACTTTGAACATTGATGTTGCTGTCAACTACTTCACAGCGTTTTTGATTGATGCTGCAACAAAATTCATCCCACAAACAAATGGACACCCTGGAAAACGGCGTGTGCCATGGTGGAACTCTGAATGCCGAAACGCGCGCAAACAGCAAAACAGAGCTTGGAGGCTGCTTCGGAACTCACCGACAGCCGAAAATCTTGTCACCTTCAAGAAAATAAAGTTCTCAAGCAGGGAGAACGCGTCGGCAGGTCAGAAGAGAAAGCTGGGCAAAGTTTTTGTCAGAGATCAATTCATACGCACAAGAGGCCAAAGTCTGGAACATGGCCGGTAGGATAGCAGGGAAACAAGTACACCCACTTCCACTGGTAAACACTCAAGGTGATACCTTGGAAGATCAGGCAAACTTCCTCGGGGCACATTTTGAACGAGTATACAGCTCGTCCCACTATACTGACACTTTCCAAAAATACAGAACAAGAATAGAAAAGCAGAAACTCGAACACAAATCCACTAGATACGAGGCATATAACCAAGCTTTCAGTCTAGCGGAGCTCCGAACATCCCTAAACTTCTGCAGTTCTTCTGCCCCAGGCTCTGACCATGTGGTGTATGAAATGTTAAAAAACCTACCAGCCGAAACACGAAAAACCCTACTTTGCTCGTACAATGCTATCTGGTTTTCTGGCACTATCCCTACCTCCTGGAAAGAGGCTATTATCATTCCCATTTTGAAAGAGGGCAAGGACCCTTCTTTATCCTCGAGGTATAGACCTATAGCACTTACAAGCTGCTTGTGCAAAGTCTTCGAAAAAATGATAAACTGCCGGCTTGTACATTTTCTTGAAACAAATAATTTGCTCGACCCATTTCAGTGCGGGTTTCGAGAAAATAGATCCACCACAGACCACCTTGTTCGTATTGAGGCACAGATCAGAGACGCCTTCGTCCATAAACAGTATTTTCTCTCTGCGTTCCTCGATATCGAAAAGGCTTATGATACAACATGGCGTTTCGGAATTATAAGAGACCTGTCTCACCTTGGTGTGCGCGGAAGAATGTTTCATATAATCGAAAGTTACCTGTCAAACCGGACATTCCCTGTCCGTCTGGGCGGTGTGCTCTCCCAAACATTTGTCCAGGAAACAGGTGTGCCACAAGGTGGTGTGCTTAGTTGCACACTTTTTATTATTAAAATGAATTCTTTGCACTTGTCCATTCCCCGCAATATGTACTATTGTACATATAAAGACGACGCTCAGCTTGGCTCCAAGTCATGCAACTTGGCCATGTGTGAGCGGCAGGTTCAGCTGGGTTTAAATAATGTCTCCAAATGGGCAGATGAAAACAGATTTCGACTTAACCCACAAAAAAGCACCTGTGTCTTGTTCTCTCGAAAGAGAGGCATGCACTCGGAACCTGACATTCGTCTGAACGGGCAACGTCTGTCCGTCAATGCCGAGCATAAATTCTTAGGCTTAATCTTGGACAACAAGTTGACCTTCGTACCCCACATAAAGTATTTAAAAACGAAATGTTTAAAAGCTATGAGTGTTATAAAAGTGTTGTCACTTACTACGTGGGTTAGTGACAGGAAATGCCTCATGAACCTGTATAGAAGTCTTATTCGCACCCGCTTAGATTATGGGGCCATTGTTTATCAGTCTGCGACTCAAAGTGCTTTGAAGATGCTGGATCCCGTGCACCATTCGGGCATCCGCCTTTCTACGGGTGCTTTTCGCACCAGCCCCGTAGAAAGCCTTTATGTTGAGTCAAATGAGTGGTCGCTTCATCTGCAAAGAACCTACATGTCCTTTGTATATTTCCTTAAGGTGAAAGCAGACAAGAGGCACCCCTCATACTCTCTTAATAATGACTTGTCGAGCTCCATTCTTTTTCAAAACAGGCCTTCAATGAAGCAGCCCTTCTCAGTTCGCCTGAAGGGTCTAGCTGAGGACACTGGAGTGTCACTCGAACACAGTTTAATGGCTCCTGTAGCATACCCGCCACCGTGGCAGTGACAGACTATAGATTGCGATGTGTCTTTCCTAGAAGTTACTAAACATGCGCCTATTGCCCATATTCGAACATACTTCTTGGAACTTCAACACAAATACACACGTCCTGAGGTTTTTACAGATGCCTATAAGTCTAACTACTCTGTATCCTACGCTGCTGTTGGCCCTTCCTTTTCGGATGCTGGCCCTCTACATCCAGGCACAAGTATCTTCACAGCGGAAGCTTACGCGATACTTGTGGCAGCTAAACACATCAAACAATCAAAAATACAAAAAGCAGTAATTTATACAGACTCCCTCAGTGTGGTAACGGCTATGCACAGTCTTAAAAAACAAAAAAACCTGTCTTCGTTTCACTTTACTCCATTTTATGCACACTCTACACACTCAACTGACATGTTGTAGTGTGCTGGGTGCCAGGGCACCGTGAGATCCAAGGCAACGTGAGGGCGGATCAGCTCGCTGCATCCGTCTATGAGAGCACCGCCTTTACATCCATGTCAATCCCGGCCCTTGATCTTAAGCCGTCTATCAAACGAAACCTTAGGGACTACTGGCAGAGCATGTGGGATACACACACACAAAGCAAACTACACGTTATTAAGCCACACCTTGGTCGTTGGCTTCCAGTATCAAAATCGCGTCATACAGAGGTAATACTAACGAGATTCAGGATAGGACGCACATACACAACACACTCATATTTTTTTTCCGGGGGCGACCCACCATTGTGTGACAGATGTGGTGAAGCACTAACAGTTCTTCACATTTTAATTCAGTGCAAAGAATTGGACACTATAACAAAACAACACTTTCCATTACCCTACCGACAACATATACCTTTACACCCTGCAATGTTCGTCGGTAGGGAACCGCTTTTTAGTTATAAATCATTGCTAGCGTTTTTAAAAGAAATTCATAGTTTTCATATCATATACCCGGGCATTCCGCAGCACGACCTCTCCTTAGAGGTTTTCGCTGCGGTGGCTACACAAGAAAGCACTTGCCTCACGGCCCTTGGACGCAAGGGTATGAACGTGTGAGGCACTTGTGCTAATGTCATACATATCCACCACCGTCTTTTATTATCACCAACTTTGTTCATCTATTGGCACCACACACACCTTTCACGGCATGGTCATGATTTTATAACTTTATGTTTTTACCCGCCTTACCGCGAGGAATTTTATGGCCCTTATACAGCCGCTAATCGCAATCATCGTCCGCATTCCTTGTCCCATGAACTGGCCCTCTTTGGCCATCAAATGGCCTTTGCGCCAAAAAACGCCATATATCATCATCAACCCAAAGCAGCACATAGCACTGCAACAAGAAAATCAAGGGTAGCCCCAGCCACGTATGCACAGGAAATTCAGGTCATGTGAAAGAAATTGCTAACTAGCAAATTTCATGGGGATCCATTGACCTCTTAAAATTGCAAAGTTGCACTGTGGCCAGTGTGCACTTGTGCAGTGGGTATCGATCATTCAATCTTGTCAGAGTGACATTTGTCATTCAAGTTGGGTGCCTAGTGAAATTTTATGTGCACTGTTAATTTGTAATTTAATTTCAAATGCAGCTATGTATAAATTTTGTGTATTTGGGTAGGGTTTTTCTACATATGTATAAGTTGAATGCATATTATCTTTGTGTTGTGTTTGTGTGTCCTTATGCCTGGACTTGCTGTATTTTGCCCATTTCAATAAACATATTGCTGTGGATTGCCATGAACTTCTCTGAAATGCTTATTTGTCTTCTGTTATGCAAACAGCAGTAAGAATATGCTGCTGTGCTTTCACTAACTTCAAGAACACTACTGTGCAGAAAGAGCTTGTATAGTGTATCTATTAAAATATGCCCAGACTAGTCTCAAACGCTTGCACTGCAGCCATTAGGGGCATGCATTTCTCGTACATTTTTCAGGAGTTTAGTCCTCTTTCAGTGAACCTGCTTTATTTTGCACTAGGAAATGGTATTTCTTCTAAACTTTGCAATATGTGTAAATGCAAAGCTTTTTAGTGAACCAAAGCCACTTTGACTGTTCCTATCTATCTAGCCGCTTACGTCTTGATGTTCTTGTAATTGTCTCTTGGTATATACCAAAATCAGCACAGGAGGACTTCAGTTACAACGAACGCAATCTGCAGGCCATGACATTACATGACTTCCCTTTCGCATGCATCATGAAGTCCTTTCCACCAGTTGTGTGGCACATATCCATGGTATGCGGCTAAGTGCTGTAAGTGGTTCGTAAACTACATCGTTCCAGACTTTGGAAATCCTAAAACAACAGCGTGAATGAGCCCGTGTCATTGATAGGTGAGTTATCCAGATAGCATCAAGAAACAAAAATTATGGCTTTAGCCGGAATGAAACACTGGCATTCTGCATGGCAGTTTCCACAGAGTCGCTGCACCAAACTGCATTAGAAAAATACCCTGTAAAACCCTTCTGTCTGAACAAAGCCAGTTGTGGTTGCTGAGTTGCCTATCCTATTTACTATATCACTGTCATAAGTTTCACATATGTGTACTTAAGACTCTGCAAGCTATAATAAAATGTTGCACTTGTCTGTAGATATGCACATCATTGCTCCATAGCGTGCACTTCGTGGCGATAAAACTGACATGTAAGCTTTCATGTAAGCACTGACGTTATGTCGGGCTAAAGCTACCCTTCGCGCGCCAGTGTACTCAACATGCCTGGTTAGTCCATAATATGCGCAGAGCTACTAGTTCACATACAGACGTCAATCCACCTCAAAACGCTTAAAGCTCAAAGCAAAGAATCCGACATTGGCTGACGCATGCTTACTGCTTCGTACGACTGATTCCCCCATGTGGGATCTGCCGAGTTTTTACACTCGATTTGCACAACACCTTTTGTGCACCAACTTTATTCGTTAATCTCATATCCATGGGAGTCAGCATTGCTACGTCTACACAAAATATCCAAGAAAAAAATGATGAAAACAAGTGATGAGGCTTGCTTGTAGCAATGGGCCTATTTTAGTCCAGGCTCTGCAGGAGACTGAAGCTACATTTTCTACGAGCGCACCTGTAGGTCATGCAAACCAGCAGAGCTAGCTGCATATTTAATTGTAGCATATTCAAAACGTGTGTTAAATGTTAGTGCTTTTACTATCTCACTGTTTTGAGTTATGATGTATCTTAAAATAAATACCACAAATCTAGAAAAAGTAGCTTATAAGGAACACAAATAACTTGGACTGCAACTTGGGGCACTCCCTGATGAAGGTTTCAATTCAGAATGTGCATACACGGCTCAATTGAATGGAATAGATAAGAATTATTATGGCGACTCATTGAGCCTAAATTTTTGTCCTTACCTATAGTGAATAAAGTTGCCATTTAATAACAAATATCAAATTTTATATATAATAAACAAATTTTTATTGGAAGAATAACGTCCAATACGTCTACCCAATTGGAGTTGTACAACCAATTGGACAAACAAGCATTCCAATTGGAGGCCAATTGGAATGCTTGTTGATACATTTGGTAGTCCAAATGGAATGCACTGTTCCAATAGTTTTCGAATTGGAATGTGTGCGACCAGTTGAACTAACAAGCATTCCAGATGGGAGACCAAATGACAAAAAGTGGACCAATTGGAATGACCAATTAGAACTATGAGGTCCAATTGGTCTTTCCTATCGAAGTGTGGCCTTCCAGTTGGTTTCCAATTAACTCCATTCGGGACCAATTGCTAGAAACTGGTATCACCAATTGGACCCATTGACTTTTTTTGACTGGGTTAGCGCTAACGCCGTGCAGCGCACAGTGGAGAAACAGGACGGCCGAGCAAGGAAGCCGCAAACGATTAAGTCTGCTTCACTTGTAGAGCAGGCGCTGTTCAACAGTTGCAATTCTGCTGCGGAACAGAATGTGGACAGCGAGTGGCTTGGTCCATTTTGTGAAAATTATCGCGACAGACAACAGGAACACGATGATTCACTTACCGATGCGCGGCATCAGGTGAAAAAGGGTTCGCACGTCAATGTTTTGATCGGAAGCAGTTAGACGGGAAGTAGTCACAGCAGTAGTAGGGCCAGAGTCACGCCAAGAATAAGTGTTAGTGCACTAAAGCTGTTGCAGTGGTAACTTCCTAGAAAAGAAAGCGAGAAAGTGCGTTGAAAAGCGATTATCAATAGGGTTGAGCGGTCGAACGAAAGAGTTGCGTTTCTTGCGTTTTGCCTGTTCAAGAGGAAAAGCATTCGGAGTAGGACCATCGCGTGCCCGACATAAGTGTAAAATGGAGCCGTAAGTTCTTTGGTGAATTGAACTACCGGGTTTGTTGAAGGTAATTTTGGTTTTTGGCGTTGTTTCTCTTAAGGTATGAAACAGTTATCTTACGTGACGAGAGGTCATTTTAGTGACAAGTTTTGCGTTTTATTTTTTTAGTGTTTAGATATGGCGTGTTACCGCGACGGGTGGTGACATTGTGAAAGTTTTTAAGTAAAAAGTCAGGTATTTATTGGTAACGGCGGTTCGAGAGTGTTGAACACGCTGCCGTACAACGTAGAGGCACAGGTAGCGTTTGATTGAGGTAGAGGGCTTGGCGTTGTTTCCTAAGTTGACGGCAACCAACCCCAGCGAAGCTTTTTGTTTCGCGACGGACGCATCGAAAAAGCCAATGAGAGGTAGCCTCTCCCAAACGATAGGGAAATGGCAACGATCAGTCGCATTCTTCAGTAATATACTGAACCAACCGCAATAAGAGGTGTCCACATTTGAATGAGAGGCGAATGGGAAACAAAAATTGTAGGCAATCAGGGCGCTTGGAGTGAGGCTGCTGATGCTCTTTCGTGTGTCGGATGTCCACTGGGTTGCGTGATTTCAACTCTTTGTGGAAAAGTGACGTTTTGTCTGTTTCATATGGTTGAATATTGTTGTTGTTGTTGATATGTTGCCACTGAAATAGTTTCTGTGAATTGAATGGCTGTGCAGTAGCTTGCATCGCACATTTAAGTGTCATGCGCGATGTGAAATTTTTGTTTGTTGTACCAGGCAGTTTTTGTTGTGTTGTTGTTGAGATGCGAGCTTGCCTCTAAGTGGCGGAACTGCTTTTAGGAGTAATATATGTGTTATGTAGGAATAATTTTGCAGATAAAATAGGGTAGTACTTGTGAAGTTTATTATAACTTTTTTTTCTTGGTGGGATCCATTCAGACTGAGGTATACCTATAGTGCTGGGTCCGTTGCTCTCTTGCGGGGCCTGGAGGGCGCATGAAGTGGGTCTGCCACTTTGGGACAATGACCGTGTGGTGTTGTGAATTTAAAAGACAATATGCCGCCTGACTATCCACGGTGCGTGTGCCCTGTGCCAAGCTAATGCGGACCGACTGGCGCTGTGGACTTAGCATTCTGAATGCGTTATTCAGTGTTGTGCATTACGAGAATGTTTTCTTTCGGAGGACCATTTTAGAGCGTTATGTATATGTGTTGCTGCGTCTATTTCGCAGAAGGATGCGAAAGTTCTCCTGTTGAGATGAAAGTGATAATCGGTTCACGCATGTGCGTGCACCGAGAGTTAGTTTATTTTGAGTGATTGTTTTGTCTGTTTTTGTATTGCGTTACTGGACATCGAGTATCCAGTAACACTCTTGAGGAGGGAGGAGTTAGTAAAAGGCCCCACTTACCAGTGTGTTGGGTGCAGCGCAATTAATGCGGCTGATGTAGAGCGCAAAGCCAGTTTCCGACTGTCAATTATGGAAGCCGATTGGTTCCGCGAAAGTGAACGCGGAAGACCCCGAGCATGGGAAAGAAAGTAGACTTCTTCGCTCGCACAGTCCACAAGCGGAGCTGTCAAAGTCGCCCCGTTCGGGATAAGAAGGGGGAAGCTTGCTCAGAAAAGCGTCTGGCAAGAGGTAGGTCAGGCGCCACCATCTGAGTTTAAGCCATTGTTGGCATGCACGCGTGCCATTGAGAATGACGCGGGGACGCGACCACTAAGCTGACCCAGACATAGTGGTGGCAGGGAGATGAGCATAATCTCCTTCGCTGTTGTTAGGATGTCGGGGCGCCTCGCTGTCGCATGCACACCTGGCAAGCGCACGGAGCCCAACGGTGTACCCACCGCTCTTAAGGAGGCTTCTACGAAGGAACAATTAATGAGAGAACTGACGAACAATTAATGAGAGAACTGACGAAGCTCGAGCATGAGAACGGCTGCCGACGGAGACAGCACAGCCTGGTATAGGAGAGAGTGTCACACGCGCAGAACCTATCCCTTTGCGTGTTTTATTTGGTAACGTGGTTTTAACCAATGTAGTGCCTGTCATGAAGGTGTTTCTGCGATTGGTTGTGATGATGCGAGTCCCAACATATGATTGACGTGTGTGAAGACTCTTTGTTCAACCGAGGGTTGAAAAGAGGATGTTTGAATCTGAAATAATGAGCGGAGGTTCGGGCTTGGACTCGGGCAGTAGCCTGAGGCTGCAATAAAGCGTCTCTTCACCGGACTACGGCTCTTCCTTCGCGCTGCCACCGTGCACTCGAGTCATCGAGAGGACCATTCCGAACCTCAAACATCTTCCTTCATTAGCTAGTGTTGAAGCTAGTCGAGGAGGAAGAAATTAAATCCCAAGAACACACTTTTTGCAGTACTTCGGCTGCCGTTTTTTTCTGAGGCAAACTTTGTGGGACATGATATTGTAATTGCTGTGTCATCTGCATACGCTTGGATGTTAGCGTTTGGTGGCATTTGTATTTTTAATAGTCCACTGATGATCACATTCCACAATAGTGGACTTATAGGAGATCCCTGTGGGCTTCCATAAGTTGGTGTGTGATATACATGCGATACTTTGGTTCTAGAGGTAATTTTTCTATTACTGAGGAATGATCTCAGGAAATGGTATAGGTTTTTCGGACATCCGTGTCGTTGCAAAAATGTTAGCACCAGAGGGTGCCACACCGAATCAAAGGCCCCTTTAAAATCTAAAGATATTAACAGCACTGGTGTCTTCTATTGCTTTTGTGGTAACCGTTGTTTTGAATTGTGAAGGGTCATGATCGCACTCCTACCAGTAGTTAAGCCGTATCTATTATTTATTACCCCCGCAGGGGCGCCTGCGCAAGTAGACGTTTGGTGTGTAGCGACACCACGGACCCGAGCTAACGGGGGAGTTTCTACTCCCTCCCACGCCTAGCCGTGCGTGGCTTTGCCGTGCCCGGGGAAAAGGGGATCCTGGAGGTTGAGCTGACGCTGGGTGATTGGACCTTTAAAGCCCCCCAGCAGAGGCAACACACCCCTTTGGCCCCGGCTTCACGTAGACGGCACCCCTGGCCTGACCCACCCAGGGGAAATCGGCAGGCGCCTTTTCCTATCTCTCTCTCCCTACATCTTCGTCTTTCTCACTTTTTTAGCTTTCCTGTCTACTTCTCTCTTCTGTTTACTTCCAATTTTCCTGGCGGCAAGGGTTAACTCTGTGCAAATAGCCTACCTTGGTCTAGGCGCATTGGGTTATGGCAGTGTTGTACGGCTGACGTCTGCAAGCTTTCAGCACCTGCAAACTTGCAGCGTCCCCTTGTTGGGCTCCGTGGTGGGTGGTCGCCAACGCTGCTGAACAAAAATAAGACCGGCATGCATGGAGCATTCCCTCAACTGTCTGATCGTACCAGCCTAAAGCGGGTACGCATCGACGACATAAATTTCTTCAACCAGCCAATAGAAACTTTTCCCCACTACCACGTCATTCACTGTGAAAAAACCGGAAAGCAAGCCAGGACCGTATCTCCTTTCGTAGTTGCCAGGTGTCTTACTGAAACTCTCGGGGCTGGATACAAAGTAACGAAAATGGCTAGCGGAGATCTTCTCCTCGAAATTCGGGACAAAGCACAATTTGTAAAGCTAGACAGCCTCTCAACGTTTGGTGACGTACCGATCACCGAAACACCACACAGATCCATGAAGATCACTCGCGGAGTGGAATCTGATGCAGACTTACTTGAACTCACCGAAACTGAACTTTTGGAAGGGTGGGAGAGCCAAAACGTCACTAATGTACAGAGAATTATCATCAGAAGAGATAATAAGGAAATACCGACGAAACACTTAATACTCACGTTTGCATCCAGTAAACTACCAGATTCCATTCAAACAGGGTACACCAAGACATCTATCAGACCGTATATACCAAACCCTCTTTGTTGCTTCCAATGCCAGAGGTATGGCCATGGCTCTAAAACCTGTCGTGGTCGCCAGACTTGTGCGCAATGTGGAGTCCTAGGCCACGTGTCTGAGAACTGCAAACAACCGCCACACTGTGTAAACTGCGAAGGAAACCATGCCGCATACTCACGCTCCTGCACATACTGAAAAAAAAAACAAATAATTACGTTGAAGGTGAAAGAGAACATTACATTTAAGGAAGCACGGCGAAGAGTCGCTCAATTCTATGGAGCTACATACGCTGATGCGGCGTGTCAGGGGGCACCGCCGCACCAGCCCTCGCCACTCCTTCGGCCCGCGCATACCGAGCCGGAGGTTGTGGCACCTGCCCCCAAGGCGGTTGTAGCCCAGGCTACACCGCCTACTCCCAAACAGAGACCGGAGACTCCAGAGTCCTCGGGTCTCAAGGCCTCACCTCACCAGGCGAGGCCCGAAATTCGAACTAGCAGCCCGCACGTGCGGGCATTCAGTGCCTCCGAGGAGGCAATGGATACGTCGGTACCCTTGGTGCCGAAACAGCGGCGTGGCTCCTTGGAGCGCGCCAAGAAAACAAAAAAGCCGATAACAGGGCCTGGTGACGGCCCTGTTAAGTGAACTCAAACTACCTGTCTAAACAGCCACTCGCTTTTCGTACACACAGCACTATTTTACATTCACCATGAACACTCAAATTATACAATGGAACGTCAGGGGCCTTCTCAGAAACCTTGACGACATCCAAGAGCTCTTACACGAACACTCACCAAAAGTGCTGTGTGTACAAGAAACACACCTTAATTCAAAACACACAAACTTTCTTCGTAAATACGTTATTTTCCGAAAGGACCGTGTTGAGGCTATGACGTCATCCGGAGGTGTTGCCATCATAGTGAATCAAGGAATTGCATGCACACACTTACAACTCCAAACATCCCTTGAGGCAGTGGCTGTTCGAGCAGTTCTTTTTGACAAACTGATCACAATCTGCACTATCTACATTCCTCCTAGCTATCAGTTGCAAAAACGTGATTTACACTCGTTAATTGATGAACTTCGGGAGCCTTATGTTCTCCTTGGAGACTTTAATGCGCATAGCAGGCTATGGGGTGACTCTCGGTATGACGCGTGAGGTCGACTGATTGAACAGTTTCTTCTCTCCTCGAGCGCGTGTCTCCTAAATCGAAAAGAACCAACCTATTATAATCTCGCCAATAACACCTACTCCTCTATAGACCTAAGCGTAATATCTCCATCTCTTGTGCCTCTACTCCAGTGGAAAGTCGTCAGTAATCTGTACGGAAGTGACCACTTCCCCATAGTTTTGAGCACAAATACAGTAACTGAGTGTCCATCACGTGTTCCCAAGTGGCTCATAAATAGAGCCGACTGGGAACAGTTTTATACCAACGCTCGTCTAGGTTGGAATGACATATGTACTTTGAACATTGATGTTGCTGTCAACTACTTCACAGCGTTTTTGATTGATGCTGCAACAAAATTCATCCCACAAACAAATGGACACCCTGGAAAACGGCGTGTGCCATGGTGGAACTCTGAATGCCGAAACGCGCGCAAACAGCAAAACAGAGCTTGGAGGCTGCTTCGGAATTCAACGACAGCCGAAAATCTTGACACCTTCAAGAAAATAATGTCTCAAGGCAGGAGAACGCGTCGGCAGGCCAGAAGAGAAAGCTGGCAGAAGTTTTTGTCAGGGATCAATTCATACACACAGCAAGCTAAAGTCTGGAACATGGTCGGTAGAATAGCAGGAAAACAAGTACACACACTTCCACTCGTAAACACTCAGGGTGACACCTTGGAAGATCAGGCAAACTTCCTCGGTGCACACTTCGAACAGGTGTCCAGCTCATCCCACTATACTGACACTTTCCAAAAATACACAACAAGAATAGAAAAGCAGAAACTCGAACACAAATGCACTAGATACGAGGCATATAATCAAGCGTTCAGTCTAGCTTAGCTGCGAATGTCTCTAAACTCCTGCAGTACTTCTGCCCCAGGTTCTGACCGTGTCGTTTATGAAATGTTAAAAAACCTACCGATCGAAACACGAAAAACCTTACTTTGTTTGTACAATGCTATCTGGTTTTCTGGCACTATCCCTAACTCCTGGAAAGAGGCTATTATAATTCCCATTTTGAAAGAGGGCAAGGACCCTTCTTTACCTTCGAGTTATAGGCCTATTGCACTCACAAGCTGCTTGTGCAAAATCTTCGAAAAAATGATAAACTGCAGACTTGTACATTTCCTTGAAACAAACAATTTGCTCGACCCATTTCAGTGCGGGTTTCGAGAAAGTAGATCCGCCACAGACCACCTTGTTCGTATCGAGGCACAGATCAGGGACGCCTTCGTCCATAAACAATATTTTCTCTCTGTATTCCTCGATATTGAAAAGGCTTATGATACTACATGGCGTTTCGGAATTCTAAGAGACCATTCCCACCTTGGCGTGCGCGGAAGAATGTTTCACATAATCAAAAGTTACCTGTCAAACCGGACATTCCCTGTCCGAGTGGGCACGGCTCTTTCCCAAACATTCGTCCAAGAAACAGGCGTGCCACAAGGTGGTGTACTTAGCTGCACACTTTTTCTCATCAAGAGGAATTCCTTGCACTTGTCCATCCCTCGCAATATGTTTTATTGTACATATGTCGACGACGTCCAGCTTGGCTTTAGATCTTGCAACCTGGTAATGTGCGAGCGACACCAGTCCGGAATAAAAGGAAACTTGGGTGATGTTCAAAAAGATGTTTTATTGTGGTAAGAGTGAGACTATCTAGGCCGGGAGCCGAATTCGTTTTACACAATGCTATGGCGGATCTTATTTTCAATTGTGTGAATGAATGATCGTAGCACTTAGAAATTACATTAACGGACACTATTCTTCTCATTTCCTGGTAGATATGCTCATTTGTTTCGTCGGTGTCATTGAGTACTTTGACATGTTACAGAAGCGTTGCCGATTCTAGTACGCTACCGGGGAGTTTACCATTCGGCTTGCTTAATGGGGGAAATTGAACCGGTGATTTGAGTTTATTAACCCTTTGTAGGGCAGGATATGTTTTTTTACCAGGAAAAGGTTGTCTAATTTTACTAACAAAGCAAACAAAAGTAGTTTAAAAGAAATTTTAAGGGTGTACAATGAGTACTTTATTTAAAAAAAAAACTGGGACACATTTGTACCGCTGGCGCTAAATTAAAATTTTAAAAATGGGACGCATTTGTCATAATGGTCCTTGAGGGCTCCAGGGTTACATTCGGCCGGCATGAAAAGGTCTAAAACACGTTGAACAAAGGGGCACATTGCACACAGTACACAGAAGGTTGGTTCGCGCTTCTTTCTTGGCAGTCGAGCACCAACAACACCGCCTCCTTTATGCAATCTTCTGAGGGTGATGTCCAGCTCCCAGAAATTGGACTTCATCAGCAACGCCTACTTTTTTCTGGCCATGTTTGGCACCTTTTTTGGTGACTCGATACGGGTGGTTGCTGGACCCTTCGAATGTTTGCCCGTTTATCAGCTGGCGACCAAGGACGAGCGGGAAGCAAAGGTAGCTCATTTCACTGACTGCTTTCATTTGAAGAAAAGCATTTGCTATTGCTGCGTCAAGCATAAAGTAAAAAATTCGGTACCACGACTTCTTAGATTGTCGATCCACCGGGTATGCGTTCCTTCTTTGGTCAAACTTGTCGACTCCGCCCATCCTGGTATTGTAGTCGGGCACTGGACGGATGTGGATGAGCCATTAGAAAGCTTTCGAACAACGTCCTCAGTGTCACTGGGGTGATGAAAGTTGGACAGCACGTGTACGTTTCTCGTGTCCCGCCACTGATAAGCTGTGATGCTCCCTTTTGCCCGCCAGATATACTGTCCCTTCTGTAGCTTGTTATCCCGTTCTATTTAGTCAGGTAAGTCCTTGTGGTTTGGGCGAACCATTGCTGCGGCCAAAATGTTCTTTTCTTTCAAGGCCTCCATTAGGTGTGTGGACGTGAAAAAGTTATCGAAAAATAGCTGCGTGCCAGCCTCTACTCTGTAATTGAGGGAGAGCACAGCATGCTTACCGATACCTACGTTCGCAGGTCTGTCTGCACCTTTACCTTGGTAGACCTGAAATTCAATTAGGTAACCTGTCTGGTAGTCGGCCCTGCACCACACCTTGTATCTCCGCTTCATAGGTTTCATTGAGAGGTACTGCTTCAGTGAGGACCGGCCTTTGAATCGTATCATACTCTCATCAATGGCTTGGTGCGCTGATAGAGTGTATTGTCTCTTGAAACTTTCATTCAGCGCAAGGATGAGAAGACGCAGTCTTGCCAACCTGTCGTACCCTTCATCACCTTTCTTTTTTTCTTGGTTAGGTCGGTGAGGTGCAAACAGTTCATAATTGCTTGAAAACGGCGGAACGACATAACCTTTGATATTTCAGGACAATTGAAGAAACTCTCACTGCTCCAGTACAGGTATATTTGATGTCCGGGGTTTGTGCTCATGAGCAGAAGTATGCCCAAGTATGCACGGAGTTCATCAATTGTAAGCTCTTTCCAAAGCTGTCGGCCTTTGTGTTTGGCAAAGCGGTTTTGTCTCAGTCACCAGTGTGTTCTAGATACCTTCGTCAAAATAAAGACCAAAATCTTCACAAGGCGTCGTTGGGAGATTTGCACTGTATTGTGGGTCCCAAATTGTTGAAGCACGAATGATGGCATCCGGTTCGCTGCTATTCCATGACCCAACCTCCTCTTCTTCGACTTCTGCTTTGTCACAAATTCAAGGCACTTTATTTTGCTTCCTTTTCTTTCTTGATTAGGTAGCCTTTCGCTTTTGTGGTTTCCTCGTTGATTCCGCTGCTTCGGCTTCACTGCTTTGCTCATCTGAATCAGGTGGTGCGAGCTCGGGTGCGAAGTCTTCATCCGTATCTCTGTTGGATTCACTCGACGTAAGGTCGTCAGGAAGGCTAAAATATAATTCCAGCGCTTCCTCTCGCGTCAGCAATCATTTACCTGCGTTTTTACAAGCAAACAGAGAACAAAAGAGTCGGTGAAACGTTTCACTACACATCAAATGCAGGCAGCGGTGGCAGTAGGCTGATCCCATCGTCATGCAGTTTTCGCCTTGGCACCGTTCTAAAAAGCTATCAGGACTAAGTATTGCTTCTATTGTTGAAAACACCCGATTAATACAAGATGGAACTATTTCTTTCGAAGCACAGAAAAGGGTACACTCACTAGTCATCTTGAATTATTTTTTTTCGGAGACTCACAATGCGGGAATTTGTGCGGAAGCAAAAAAAAATGCGGAAACAAACGCAATTTTGAAACTAATGCACACCTAACGCTACCTATTGTACAGTTTCCAAACGAGATTCAACGGAAGTGTAAAAACCTAAATGTAGATGGCAGCACAAAAAAAAAGTTGGCTTGATGCGTGTCATTGTCTTTCACGCGCAATAGACCATATGCAAAATTGCTTTGTGTTCTGGCAACACTGTGCATCTTGACCCCGCCGCCATTTTAATGTGGGCGAGCAGTTGACGGCAACACGTTCGCTAGTACGGCCGTACGAGTCATGAACACTTCCTTCACTGCGCTGAGCTACTGCGATGGCCACGGCAAGACGTTTTCCAGTACCCGAACATGTGATGTGGACAAACTGTTTAGAAAACTTTCCGCATATATCGAATGCCACTGTAGCAGACTTTATAAACCAGGCTCCGACGTCATCCAAGCAGCAAACCAAATCTTATACCTTCGCCGTGGAAGCATACACTTTGCCGTCACGATTTCGTTTTTTTTTCTATTTTATCGTTTTAGCCAAGCGTGCATTTTCACCTTCAAGGGAGCTGTTGAGCCTAGTGGGTTCCTCTAAACCTACCGGTGCTTCCTCGACTTCATCTGGGCTATGCATAGGCTCATCGCCTAGCGCTCTTGGGCCTAAAGCCGGTTTTTGGTGTTACATGTGTAGATTAACTGATGGCCAGGCGGTAGTGACAACTGTGAACAGTAGGCCATCAGGCCCGCGAAGACCACGAGAACATCTTCAGCCCTTAGCCCAGAACCAACTGTGTTTTATTATTTCCCAAAACGGCCACCCCGCTGCTGTGCCAGGCTTGCACAGCTCAACACAACTATCAGCGCCGCGTGGGGTCGCTGCATTTGAACCAACATTGTAACACTCCTCCCCTCTTAGGAGGAAGACTACGGGGAGTACCTATTCACCGGTTTCCTAGTTCTTGTGCCACGTCGCAACTACGGCGTGCTAGGCGTAGGCACGACAGAGTCACTGTTCACATGCACACCCCTGTTGAGCGCAGTCCCGTCACTCTCTGTGGCACAGCTACTCCAAGAGAAGCTAGTTCCAGGTAGCTGTTCCTGATGAGGCACTTCTGGAATAGCTGGCGCATGATAAAGCGGCGGCTCCAACTGTGGTAGAGCTGCAGCGATAGCAGTTTCAGGAGAGGCCAATGTTTCTGTCTGCAAAAGGCGCAAGTGGTAGCTGTGTCGGTTTCCCGAGGTGCCATCTTCAAAACGAACACTGGCTGATGATGGAGTGACGTCCACGACACTGCCAGGCACCCAGGGTGTGCTCCTGCGAAATTTACGCGCGTACACATCATCACCTGGCTGCAGTGATGGAGCCTGCCGGGACCCTCTGTCAGCATACAACTTCTGCTTGAGTTGTTTTAGGAATACAGATGCCTGCAGACTTGGCCCGAAGACATCCAAGGGAGTCTTGAACATTCTTCCTGTCAAGATTTCACACGGTGGCCGACCTGTCACTTAATGTGGTGTGCTCCTATAGTGAAACAAAAACCTGGAGACCAGCGTTTGGAAGTTCTCAGAACCTGACTTCTTGAGTTTGTTCTTCACAGTTTGCACAACCCTTTCAGCTGCACCATTTGAGGCAGGGTGGTACGGCGGTACAAGCATGCGGCGTATTCCATTTCGAGTTAAGCACTCAAGGTACTGGGCACTGGTGAAGGCAGGACCGTTGTCTGAAACTATGACATCAAGCAGGCCATGCTGAGCGAATGCAATTCTCAATGCAGAAATGGTAGCTTCTGCAGATGTAGAAGACACAGGAAAGACTTCTATCCACTTTGAGAACGCATCCACAATAACCAAGAAAATGTGTGACCTAGACCCCGCAGGGGCGCCTGCGCAAGTAGGCGTTTGGTGTGTAGCGACACCACGGAATCGAGCTAACGGGGGTGGGGGGGGAGGGTTTGGCTCCTTCCCACGTCTAGCCGTGCGTAGCTTTGCCGTGTCCGGGGAAAAGGGGATCCTGGGGGTTGAGCCGACGCCGAGTGATTGGACCTTTAAGGCCCCCCGGTGGAGGCAACACACCCCTTTGGCCCCGGTTTCACGTAGACGGCACCCCTAGGCTGACCCTACCAGGGGAAATCGGCAGTCGCCTTTTCCTATCTCTCTCTCCCTACATCTTCGTCTTTATCTCTCACTATTTATCTGTCCTGTCTTCTACTCTCTTCTGTCTACTTCCAAACTTCCTGGCGGCTAGAGTTAACCCTGTGCGAATAGCCCACCTTGGTCTAGGCGCATTGGGTTATAGTGCGGGCACCCAGTGCCTCTGAGGAGGCAATGGACACAACGGTACCCTTGGTACCAAAACTGCGGCGCGGCTCCTTGGAGCGCGCCAAGAAAAATAAAAAAACCAATAACGGGGCCGGACGACCGTCCTTCCACCTGAATTAACGAGCTAACTCCAACACAGGATACTTTTTGTACACACAGCAGCATCTCTCTCGTTTAAATATGCAGACAGAAATATTACAGTGGAACATCCGAGGCCTTCTTCGAAACCTCGATGATTTACAAGAACTCCTTCATGAACACAATCCAAGAGTGCTGTGTGTACAAGAGACACACTTAAAACAAACAAACACAAACTTTTTACGTAACTACGTAATCTTCCGAAAGGATAGAGATGATGCCACGCCATCATCCGGTGGTGTAGCGGTTATAGTTAGTCAAGGTATAGCATGCACACAATTACCCCTTCAAACTTCCCTCGAGGTGGTGGCTGTCCGAGTAGTTATTCTAAACAAACTTGTCACTGTCTGTTTTTTGTACATACCTCCGCACCACCGTCTTGAAAAACTTCAATTCCAGTCTTTAACAGACGAACAACCTGAACCTTATCTGGTCCTTGGGGACCTGAACGCACATAATGGTCTGCGGGGTGACTCTCGCTGTGATGCACGAGGTCGTCTCATTGAACAATTCCTCATTTCATCTGCTGCTTGTCTGTTGAATAGGAAAGAGGCAGCATACTATAACCTTGCCAACAAAACTTACTCTTCCATAGACCTCAGTATCGCATCTCTTTCACCTGTACCATTACTTCAGTGGAAAGTCATAAATAATCCATATGAAAGTGACCATTTTCCTTTAGTTTTGAGTACACCAATAATATATGAATGTCCTCCACATGCTCCCAAATGGCTGGTAAACAAAGCCGACTGGAAAAAATTTCAAAAGATTACTCACTTAAGTTGGACTGACATATGCGGATTAGGCATAGATGAAGCTGTGCAGTACTTCACGGCTTTTCTTACTGACGCAGCAGCAAAGTGCATTCCACAAACATCTGGACTGCCCGGCAAACGACACGTCCCATGGAGGAACACTGAGTGTCAGAATGCGCGAAAGGAACAAAACAGGGCATGGAGGTTGCTGCGGAACTCGCCGACAGCGGAAAATCTTGAGAGCTTTAAGAAAATAAAACCTCTAGGCAGAAGAACGCGTCAGTAGGCCAGAAGAGAAAGCTGGCACAAGTTTTTATCAGGAATAAATTCATATACACAAGAGGCTAAAGTCTGGAACATGGTTCGTAGGGTAGTAGGAAGACAAGTACACTCACTCCCACTCGTAAACACACAAGGTGACAGCCTGGAAGATCAGGTGAACTTCCTCGGTGCACACTACGAGTGTAGTGTGACGAGCAAATGTCTAGCTCGTCACACTATACTGAACTTTGCAAAGATATAAAGCAAAGATAGAAAAGCAGAAACTAGAATACAAGTGTACAAATCACGAGGAATACAACCAACCTTTCAACTTAGCTGATCTACAAACATCACTAAACTCTTGCAGTAATTCTGCCCCAGACAACGACCGTGTCACATATGAAATGTTGAAAAACCTGCCGCTTAAAGCGCGAAAAACTTTACTCTCTCTATACAACGCTATCTGGCTTTCTGGCACCATTCCTGCTTCCTGGAAAGAGGCTAATGTTATCCCTATCTTGAAACAGGGCAAGGACCCTTCCTCCGTTTCAAGTTATAGGCACATTGCACTAACCAGCTGCCTTTGTAAACTTTTTGAAAAAATGATAAACCGCTGACTTTTATATTTCCTTGAAACACACAATCTGCTTGACCAATACCAATGTGGGTTTCGAGAGGGTAGTTCCACCACCGACCATCTGGTGCGTATCGAGGCACAGATCCGAGATGCTTACGTCCACAAACAATACTTTCTCTCTATGTTTCTCGATATCGAGAAGGCTGGCGAAGCAACATAGCGTTTTGGCATATTAAGAGACCTGTCTCACCTGGGTGTGCACGGTAGAATGCTTTCCATAATCGAGAGTTACTTGTCCAATCGGAAATTCCGTGTCCGTGTGGGCAGTATTCTCTCCCAAACATTTGTGCAAGAAACGGCAGCACCGCAAGGGGGTGTGCTTAGTTGTACACTTTTTTTTATTATCAAAATGAATTCCTTGCCCCGGCGCGGTGGAATAGTAGCTAAGGTACTCAGCTGCTCACCCGCAGGTGGCGGGTTCGAATCCCGGCTGCGGCGGCTGCATTTCCGATGGAGGCGGAAATGTCTTAGGCCCGTGTGCTCAGATTTGGGTGCACGTTAAAGAACCCCAGGTGGTCGAAATTTCCGGAGCCCTCCACTACGGCGTCTCTCACAATCATATAGTGGTTTTGTGACGTTAAACCCCACATATCAACCAAAATTAATTCTTTGCACCTGTCCATTCTCCGCAACATGTTTTATTCAACATATGTCGATGACGTCCAGCTTGGCTTTAAGTCATGCAACCTAGCAATGTTTGAGCGGCAGGTTCAGTTAGGTTTAAACAAGGTCTCCAAATGGGCAGAGGAAAACGGATTCCGGCTGAACCCAGAAAAAAGCACCTGTGCCTTTATCTCCCGAAACAGAGGCGTGCACTCAGAACCTGACATTGAACTGAACGGTCAACGTCTGTCTGTCAATGCGGAGCATAAATTCTTAGGCGTAATCTTGGACAACAAGTTGACCTTCGTACCGCACATCAAGTATTTAAAAACAAAATGTTTAAAAGCAATGAATGTTATAAAAGTGTTGTCACGTATTCCGTGGGGTAGTGACAGGCAATGTCTCACGAACCTGTATAGAAGCCTCATTCTCACCCGCTCCATTTAAGGGGCCGTTGTTTATCACTCCGCGACTCAAAGTGCTTTGAAGATGCTGGACCCCGTGCACCATTTTTGCATCCGCCTTTCTACGGGTGCTTTTCGCACCAGTCCGTAAAAAGCCTTTACATTGAGTCAAATGAGTGGTCGCTTCATCTGCAGAGAACTTACATGTCCTTTGTTTATTTTCTTAAGATGAAAGCAGACAAGAAGTACCCCTCATACTCTACTATTATTGATTTGTCAAGCTCCATTCTGTTTCAAAACAGGCCTTCGATGAGGCAGCCCTTCTGAGTTCGCCTGAAAAGTCTAGCTGAGGAAACTGGAGTCTCACTTGAACATAGTTTAATGGCTCCTGTAGCATACCCGCCACCGTGGCAGTGGCAGACTAAAGATTGCGATGTGTCTTTCCTAGAAGTTACTAAACATGCGCCTATTGCCCATATCCGAACATACTTCCTGGAACTTCAACACGAATACACACGTCCTGAGTTCTTTACAGATGCCTCTAAGTCCAACTCCTCTGTGTCCTACGCGGCTGTTGGGCCTTACTTTTTGGATGTTGGCCCTCTACATCCAGGCACAAGTATCTTCACAGCAGGAGCCTACGCGATACTTGTGGCAGCTAAACACATCAAACAATTACAAATACCAAAAGCAGTAATTTATACAGACTCCCTCAGTGTGGTAACGGCTCTGCACAGTCTTAAAATACAAAAAACCTGTCCTCTTCTAACTTTACTCTATTTTATGCACACTCTACACACTCAACCAACATGTAGTGTGCTGGGTGCCAGGGCACCGAGAGATACAAGGCAACGTGATGGCGGATCAGCTTGCTGCATCCGTCCACGAAATCAGTGCCACTACACCTATATCGATTCCGCCCCTTGATCTAAAGCCGTCTCTCAAACGAAAGCTCAGGGACTACTTGCAGAGCAACTGGGATAGACACACACAAAACAAGCTACACGTTATCAAGCCACACCCCTGTGTTTGGCCACCAGTATCAAAATCCCGTCTAACAGAGGTAACACTAACAAGACTCAGGATAGGACACACATACACGACACACACACACATCTTTTGTCCGGTGGCGATCCATCATTGTGTGACAAATGTGGTGAGGCATTAACAGTTCTTCACGTTTTAATCCAATGTAAACAATTAGACAGTCTAAGAAGACAACACTTTCCATCACCCTACCGACAACGTATACCATTACACCCCGCAATGTTTGTCGGTAGGGAACCACTTTTCACCCATAAATCATCGCTAGCTTTTTAAGAGATGTCGGGTTTCACCATGTAATATACCCAGGCACTGCGTAGCGTGACCTCTCAGGAGAGGTTGCTGCTGCAGTGACCACATTTAAAAGCACTTGCCTCGCAGCCCTTGGGCACAAGGGCGCTGATGAGGCACTTGTGCTAGTGCCAAATATTTTTACATGTTTTTATTATCAAAACCTTTGCCACCCTTTTTACTATGCATATCAAGCCACTGTCATGATCTTAATACTTATGTTTTTACCCGCATTATCGCGAGGAATTTTAAGGCCCCTATACAGCCACGCAACATATCATTGTCCGCATCTCTACTCATGGAAATGGCGCTCATTAGCCATCAATTGTCCCTTGCGCCACAAAGTGCCACACATCATCAATGTGCGACCTAGAAATGGTCCCCCAAAATCAATGTGAAGCCTTGACCAGGGTCGCTGTGGAAAAGGCCACGGCCACTGCTGAACCGGCTGTGCGGCTCGATGTTGAGTCTGGCACGTAGCGCAGCTCTTCACGCTGTTGGCAATGTCATTGTCAATGCCTGGCCACCGAACATGGCTTTTGGCAATCATCTTGCTCTTCTCGATACCCGTGTGGCTGGCGTGGAGAACACCAAGAACTTGGGTCTGCATTGACTTTGGGATCACTACTCTTGATCCCCAGAGTAGGCGACCCTCATGGAGACTAAGTTCTGAGCTTCTGGTATTGAAAGGGTTCCGTTATGGTCCTACTGGAAGGCTTTTTCCTTTCAGAACTGCAAGAAGAACATGGCCCAGAAGTGGGTCGTTTCGTGTGGCTTGGGCCACAACACCTGGTGAAACGAGTCTCGGATATGCCTCCTCTAGCAAGAAGATTTCAGCAGATCGTGGTAATGCAGTAGTGTCAGTTGGGAGAGGCAGTCTACTAAGAGCATCAGCGTGGCCGAGCTCTTCGCCAGGCTTGTACACAAGTTTGTACTTGTAAGCAGACAGCTTCAAAGCCCACCTGACCACTCGAGGCGAAGCTTGCACGGGAACGGGCTTGTTGGCACCCAGCAGACCAAGAAGTGGCTTTTGGTCAGTGCGTGCTTCGAATGATATTCCTCACAAGTACAGGTGGAACCGATCCACACCAAACACTAAGGCCAGTGCCTCCTTGTCTAGTTGACTGTAGTTTTGTTCTGCTTTTTACAAGCTCCTCGAGGCAAAAGCAATGGGATGTTCCCCGCCATCAGCATCTTTGTGCGCTATAACTGCACCTATATTATAAGGCGATGCGTCACAGCTGAGGCAAACAGGCCTGGCAGGGTTGAAATGCACTAGAACTGGAGCTGATGTCACCAAGTGCTTGCAGGCATTGAATGCATCTTGTTCTTCATGTCTCCACTCCCACTTCTTCCCTTCACAAAGAAGTAAGTGCAGTGGACGAAGGAGTGATGAAAGATTGGGTAAGAAGCGCCTTTATAAGTTTACAAGTCCCAAGAAACTCTGAAGTTCCCTGACATCCTGAGGCACAGGAGCATGCAGAATAGCTGCTACCTTGTGAACATTCGGGGAAAGGCCTTCCTTGCTGATGATGTGCCCGAGATACTCAACTTGCGGCACGAAAAAATGGCATTTTTCTAGTTTCAGCTTGAGGCCCGATTCCTGAAGCTTGCTAAGTACAGCACGAAGGTTGCGAAGGTGCTCAGCATTATTTGCGCCAGTCACAAGGATGTCGTCAAAATAGACTGCTACATGGGGCAGTCCCCTGAACAAGTTCTCCATCTCACGCTGAAATACGGCAGGAGCAGATGAGACACCAAAAGGCAACCAGGTGTACTGAAATAACACCATATGCGTCGAAATTGTGACATAATTCCTAGAGGCCTCGTCAAGGACAACTTGCTGGTACGCATCTCGCAAATCAAATTTTGTGAATTTCTCATCTCAAGCAAGCACAGTCCACCGGTCCTCGATCCTTGGAATGAGGTACTGCTCCACTGTTGCCACTGGGTTTATGGTGACACCAAATTCTCCACAGATTCTGATGCGTCCATCCCTTTTGGTCACAGGAACAATAGGTGCAGCCCACTTTGCTCTCTTGACTGGAACAAGAATGGAATCTCTTCTTAGTCTATGGATTTCTTGAGTTAATCATCTGTCAAGGCGTACGGCAGTGAACGTGGCTTGAAGAACCGAGGCAGATCATCTGAAGGAACATGTAGAGAAGCTTTAGCATCCCGCAGGGGCGCCTGCGCAAGCAGGCGTTTGA
The DNA here is from genome assembly GCF_043290135.1 of Rhipicephalus microplus. NCBI lineage: Eukaryota > Metazoa > Arthropoda > Arachnida > Ixodida > Ixodidae > Rhipicephalus > Rhipicephalus microplus. Next base: position 137,862,877 of record NC_134706.1, on the reverse strand, counting down.
TGTGTAGCGACACCATGGACCCGAGCTAACGGGGAGATTTCGACTCCGTCCCACGCCTAGCCGTGCGTGGCTTTGCCGTGTCCGGGGTAAAGGGGATCCTTGGGGTTGAGCTAATGCTGGGTTATTGGACCTTTAAGGCCCCCCAGAGGCGGCAACACACCCCTTTGGTTCCGGCTTCACGTAGACGGCGCCCCTGGGCTGACCCACCAAGGGAAAATCGGTAGTCGCCATTTCCTATTTCTCTCTCTCTCTACATCTTAGTCTTTTCTCGTCTTTAAATCTATCCTGTTTTCTTCTCTCTTCTATTTACTTGCGATTTTCCCGGCAGCAAGGGTTAACCTTGTGCATGTGCTCTGTCTTGGGCACAATATATTTGGTTAGAGCGGCTTTGTACAGCTGACGTTGACATGCCTCATATAAATTTAGGACTTGTAACGTTCCTGTGTTGGGCTTATTGGTGGACGGCTGGCATGGCTGCTGAACTCATATTTAGTTTATGGCTTTTTCTTCTCTCCCTTCATTGCACGATCGTCCTCTCTCGAAGAGAGGACGCACCGAAGACTTCTGCAACTATTTCAGCAAACCGAAAGAAACCTTTCCCCACTACCATGTAATCCACTGTGAAACTGCTGAAAAGAACGCCAGAACAATTTCGCCTTTCGTTGTTTCTAAACGCCTCACCACTACACTTGGCCCAGGTTACCAGGCTACAAGAATGGCCAGTGAGGATCTCTTTCACGAAGTAAAAAGTCAGAGCCAGTATGAAAACCCCTCGAAACTAGAATCGTTTGGAAACATTCCTATCTCAATTACACCACACCACTCACTCAACACTTCCCGAGGCGTTGTATCTGATCAAAACTTGCTTGGCCTGACTGAAGGTGAGCTCCTCGAGGGCTGGAAAAACCAGCAGGTGACACAATACAAAGAATCCAAATTAGGCGTGATAAGAAGTAAGTCCCAACCAAACACATAATTGTGATGTTTTGCACCAGTACCCTGCCTGAACATTTCGAAACAGGATACTTGAAGTTGAATGTGAGACCCTACATTCCAAACCCACGACGTTGCTTCAAATGCCAGCATTTTGGTCACGGCTCTCAGAGTTGCCGCGGCCAACTCACCTGCGGAAAGTGTGCCACCAAAGGACACGCCACAGACGGGTGTAAGGTGGAGGACGGGGCCCACTGCGCAAACTGCGATGGTGCCCATCCCGCATACTCCCGAACCTTTCCAACATGGAAACAGGAAAAAGAAATTGTTACAATCAAAATCACACAAAACATTACTTTCCAAGAAGCCCGTCAACAAGTATCTGGTCTTTTCACAAACAAACCATCTTTCGTTGATGTAGTGCAACAGGGGGCAGCCCTACAACGGCCTGCGGCAACTGCCCATGCCAGGCACAGTGTGCCCAGGCGGTTGCCAACGCCCCCACGCATGGTGGGAACAGCCAAGGCTGCCCTGCCACTCGTCCCCACAGCCACACCCACGGCTGCTGCAAGCTCTTGCAGCAGCCAGGGTATCCCAGCAGCAAAGGAGGTCCCCTCGACCTCTAGCCCGAGAGGACCAAAGCTTTCGCCCCCCGAGGGGAAGGAGACCCCAGGGTCAGCCGATATAAAGGCCTCGTCTCGACAGGCGAGGCCCCAAGCCCGAAACATCAGCTAGCAAATGCGAGCACGCAGTCTCTCTGAGGAGGCAATGGACACCACGGTACCCCTGGTGCCGAAAGATTGGCGTAGCTCCCTGGATCGCGCCAAAAGAAATAAAAAGCCAATAACGGGGCCCGGTGACGGCCCTGTTCTTTGAGTCTTAACGTTTAGCTTAAGAAGCAGACACACCCATTTTTTCTTACACACAGCACTACGTTACCTCCAATATGGCAACACAAATAATACATTGGAACGTCAGAGCACTGCTTAGAAACCTCGATGATGCTCAAGAGCTCTTTTGCAAACATTCGCCGAAAGTGCTGTGTGTGCAGGAAACTCATTTAAAATCTAAAAACACGAATGTTTTGCGTTGGTATGTTCTCTTCCGAAAGGACAGAGATGATGCTGCGGCGTCATCCGGTGGTGTAGCCATTAATGTTAATCAAAAAGTAGCATGCACACATTTACCACTACAAACAACTCTAGAGGCAGTGGCTGTTCGAGCAGTTCTTTTCAACAACCTCGTCACCATCTGCTCTCTGTACATACCCCCCCCCCCACCGTCTTGGAAAACGAGAATTCGAGTCCCTAATAGATCAACTATCCGAACCGTATCTGGTCCTTGGTGACCTGAATGCTCATAGCAGTCTACGGGGTGATTCTCGCTGCGACACACGAGGTCGTCTCATTGAACAGTTCCTTTTTTCCTCCAGTGCCTGTCTGTTGAATAGGAAAGAGGCAACATATTATAACCATGCCAACAAAACCTACTCTTCCATAGATCTGAGCATCTCATCTCTTTCATTTGTACCATAACTCTTATGGAAAGTTCCATGTCATCCCTACGAAAGTGACCATTTTCCTGTCGTTTTGAGTACACAAACATCATACGAATGTCTTCCACGATTCCCCAAATGGCTTATACACAAAGCCGACTGGGAACAGTTTCATAACAATGCTCAGTTATGTTGGTCTGACATATATGGGCTAAGCATAGATGAGGCTGTGCCGTATTTCACAGCTCTCCTTATTAAAGCAGCAGCCAAATGCATCCCACAAACATCTGGACAGCCCGGTAAGCGACACGTCCCATGGTGGAACACTGCGTGTCCTAATGGGCGAAAGGAGCAGAATAAGGCATGGAGGTTGCTAAGGAACTCACCGACAGCCGAAAATCTTGACACCTTCAAGAAAGTAAAGTCTCAAGGCAGGAGAACGCGTCGGCAGGCCAGAAGAGAAAGCTGGCAGAAGTTTTTGTCAGAGATCAATTCATACACACAGGAGGCTAAAGTCTGGAACATGGTTGGTGGGATAGCAGGAAAACAAGTACACACACTTCCACTCGTAAACACTCAGGGTGATACCTTGGAAGATCAGGCAAACTTCCTCGGTGCACACTTCGAACGGGTGTCCAGCCCGTCCCACTATACTGACACTTTCCCAAAATACAGAACAAAAATAGAAAAGCAGAAACTCGAACACAACTGCACTAGAAATGAGGCATATAACCAAGCTTTCAGTCTAGCTGAGCTTCGAAGATCTCTGAACTCCTGCAGTACTTCCGCCCCAGGTTCTGACCGTGTGATGTATGAAATGTTAAAAAGCTACCAATCAAAACGCGAAAAACGTTACTTTGTTCGTACAATGCTATTTAGTTTTCTGGCACTATCCCTACCTCCTGGAAAGAGGCTATCATTATTCCCATTTTGAAAGACGGCAAGGACCTTTCTTTAGCTTCGAGTTATAGGCCTATTGCACATACAAGCTGTTTCTGCAAAGCCATCGAAAAAATGATAAACTGCCGACTTGTACATTTCCTTGAAACAAACAAATTGCTAGGACCATTTCAGTGCGGGTTTCGAGAGAGTAGATCCACCACAGACCACCTTGTTCATATCGAAGCACAGATCAGAGACGCTTTTGTCCATAAACAATATTTTCTCTCTGTGCTTCTCGATATTGAAAAGGCTTATGATACAACATGGCGCTTTGGAATTCTAAGAGACCTGTCCCACCTTGGCGTGCGCGGTAGAATGTTTTCCATAATCGAGAGTTACTTGTCCAATCGGACATTCCGTGTCCGTGTGGGCAGTGTTCTCTCCCAAACATATGTCCAGGAAACAGGCGTGCCGCAAGGTGGTGTACTTAGTTGTACACTTTTTATTATCAAAATCGATTCCTTGCACCTGTCCATCCCCCGCAATATGTTCTGTTGTACATATGTCGACGACGTTCAGCTTGGCTTCAAGTCATGCAACTTGGCAATGTGTGAGTGGCAGGTTCAGTTAGGTTTAAACAAGGTCTCCAAATTGGCAGAGGAAAAAGGATTGCGACTGAACCCACAAAAAAGCACGTGTGTCTTGTTCTCCCAAAAGAGAAGCATGCACTCAGAAGCCGACATTGAACTGAACGGTCAACGTCTGTCCGTAAATGCGGAGCATAAACTGTTAGGCCTAATCTTGGACAACAAGTTCACCTTCGTACCGCACATCAAGTATTTAAAAACAAAATGTTTAAAAGCCATGAATGTTTTAAAAGTGTCGTCACGTACTACGTGTGGTAGAGACAGGCACTGTCCCATGAATTTCGCCCCGCTGCGGTGGTCTAGTGGCTAAGGTACTCGGCTGCTGACCAGCAGGTCGTGGGTTCGATTCTCGGCTGCGGCGGCTGCATTTCCGATGGAGGCTGAAATGTAGGCCCGTGTACTTAGATTTGGGTGCACGTTAAAGAACCTCAGGTGGTCGAAATTTCCGGAGCCCTCCACTACGGCGTCTCTCATATTCAAATGGTGGTTTTGGGACCTTAAACCCCACAAATCCAAATCCAAATGTCTCATGAATTTGTACAGAAGCCTCATTCGCAGCCGCTTAGTTTATGGGGCCGTTGTCTATTAGTCTGTGACTGAAAGTGCTTTGAAGATGCTGGACCCCGTGCACCGTTTGGGCATCCGCCTTTCTACAAGTGCTTTTCGCACCAGCCCCGTACAAAGCCTTTACATTGAGTCAATGGAGTGGTCGCTTCATCTGCAGATAACTTACATGTCCTTTGTTTTTTTTCTTATGGTGAAAGCAGACAAGAAGCACCCCTCATACTCTATTGTAATTGACTTGTCGAGCTCCATTCTGTTTTAAAAGAGGCCTTCGATGAGGCAGCCCTTCTCAGTTCGCCTGAAGGGTCTAGCTGAGGTCATGTCACTTGAACACAGTTTAATCGCTCCTGTAGCATACCCGCCACCGTGTCAGTGGCAGACTATAGACTGCGACATGTCTTTCCTAGAAGTTACAAAACATGCGCCTATTGCCTATATCCGAACATACTTCCTGGAACTTCAACACAAATGCACACCTTCTGAGTTCTTTACAGACGCCTCTAAGTCCAACTCCTCTGTGTCCTACGCTGCTGTTGGCCCTTCCTTTTCGGATGCTGGCCCTCTAAATCCAGGCACAAGTATCTTCACAACAGAAGCTTATGCGATACTTGTGGCAGCTAAACACATCAAACATTACAAGTTAAAAGAGCAGTAATTTATACAGACTCCCTCAGTGTGGTAACGGCACTGCACAGTCTTAAAAAACAAAAAACCCTGTCCTCGTCTCACTTTACTCCATTTATTGCACACCATAGACACTCAACCAACATGTTGTAGTGTGCTGGGTGCCAGGGCACCGTGAGAGTCAAGGGAACGTGATGGCGAATCAGCTTGCTGCATTCGTCCATGAAATCAATGCCACTACACCCATATTGATCCCGCCCCTTGATCCTAAGCCGTCTCTCAAACGAAAGCTCAGAAACTACTGGCAGAGCATGTGAGATAGACACACACAAAACAAGCTACACGTTATCAAGCCACACCTTGGCCATTGGCCACTAGTATTAAAATCACGTCTAACAGAGGTAACACTAACAAGACTCAGGATAGAACACACATACACGACACACACACATATTTTGTCCGGTGGCGATCCACCATTGTGTGACAAATGTGGTGAGGCATTAACAGTTCTTCACATTTTAATCCAATGTAAACAATTAGACAGTCTAAGAAGACAACACTTTCCATCACCCTACCGACAACGTATACCATTACACCCCGCAATGTTTGTCGGTAGGGAACCACTTTTCACCCATAAATCATTGCTAGCTTTTTTAAGAGATGTCGGTTTTTACCATTTAATATACCCAGGCATTGCGTAGCGTGACCTCTCAAGAGAGGTTGCTGCTGCAGTGACTAGATTTAAAAGCACCCTGCAGGGGCGCCTGCACAAGTAGGCGTTTGGTGTGTAGCGACACCACGGACCCGAGCTAACGGGGGAGTTTCTACTCCCTCCCACGCCTAGCCGTGCGTGGCTTTGCCGTGTCCGGAGAAAAGGGGATCCTGGGGGTTGAGCTGACGCTGGGTGATTGGACCTTTAAGGCCCCCCGGCAGAGGCAACACACCCCTTTGTCCCCGGCTTCACGTAGACGGCACCCCTGGGCTGACCCACGCAGGGGAAATCGGCAGTCGCCTTTTCCTATCTCTCTCTCCCTACATCTTCGTCTTTCTTACTTTTTTAGCTTTCCTGTCTACTTCTCTCTTCTGTTTACTTCCAATTTTCCTGGCGGCAAAGGTTAACCTTGTGCAAATAGCCTACCTTGGTCTAGGCGCATTGGGTTATAGTGGCGTTGTACGGCTGGCGTCTGCAGGTTTCAGCATCCGCAAACTTGTAGCGTCCCCTCGTTGGGCTCCGTGGTGGGTGGCCGCCAACGCTGCTGAACAACATACAATTAGCATGCATAAAGCATTCCCTTTACTCAGTGATCGTGCCTCCTCAAAGCGGGTACGCACCAAAGACATCAATTTTTTCATCCGGCCAAGACAAATGTTTCCTCATTTTCACGTTATACACTGCGAAAAAACTAACAAGCAAGCCAGAACTGTATCCCCCTTCGTAGTTTCTAGATGCTTAACCGAAACTCTCGGTGCCGGGTACAAGGTTACCAAAATGGCCAGTGGAGATCTACTCCTTGAAATACGTGACAAAGACCAATTCGATAAACTGAACACCATCACAATGTTTGGAGACACACCCATCAGTATTACGCCACACAGGTCCATGAACTCATCTCGCGGGGTCGTATCGGACGTAGATTTGCTTGAGCTGACGGAAGCTGAACTTCTGGAAGGATGGAAAAGCCAGAACGTGTTAAACATACAGCGTATTAAGATCAGAAGAGATCAAAAGGAAATCCCAACCAAACACTTAGTACTGACCTTTGCTTCGAGCGATTTGCCGGAAACTATTCAGAATGGGTACACAAAGACATCCGTGAGACCATATATTCCCAACCCCCGCCGTTGCTTCCAATGTCAGAGATATGGCCACGGCTCGCAAAGCTGTCGTGGCCGGAAAACTTGTGCTCTGTGTGGAGTCGTGGGCCATGCGTCCGACAACTGCGAAGCACCTGCACACTGTGTGAACTGTGGCGGTAATCACGCTGCGTACTCACGTTCCTGTTCTTTCTGGAAAAAAGAAAAAGAGATCATCACTTTAAAGATAAAAGAAAACATTACACTTAAAGAAGCAAGAAAAAGAGTCTCGCCATTTTATGGCCCCACATATGCTGATGCGGTGTGCCAGGGGCCAGTGTCGCACCAGCCCTCGCCACTCCTTCGGCCTGCGCAGAGCGAGCCATTGGCTGTGGCGCCTGCCCCCAAGGCGGCAGTAGTTGAGTCTACTCCGCCTACTATTGAACAGAGACCAGAGACTCCAGGGTCCTCGGGTCTCAAGGCCTCACCTCGCTAGGCGAGGCCCAAGATTCGAAAAACCAGCTCGCATGAGCGGGCATCCAGTGCCTCCGAGGAGGCAATGAATACGGCGGCGCCCTTAGTGCCAAAAGAGCGGCGCGGCTCTCTGGAGCGCGCCAAGAGAACTAAGAAGCTCATAACAGGGCCTGATAATAGCCCTGTTACTTGAGCTTGATCTTTCACCTTAAACAAGTCACTCCCTTAACGTACACACAGCACTACTTTACTTCCAATATGGAAACACAAACTATTCATTGGAACGTCAGAGGCCTGCTTAAAAACCTCGACGACATCCAAGAGCTTTTATACAAACACTCACCTCAAGTGCTGTGTGTACAGGAAACACACCTAAAATCCTGCAATACAAATTTTTTACGTGCTTACGTCATATACCGAAAGGACCGAGATGATGCTGTGGCGTCATCCGGTGGCGTAGCCATTATTGTTAACCAAGGAGTAGCGTGTACACATTTACCACTCCAGACATCCCTTGAGGCGGTGGCTGTTCGAGCGGTACTTTTAAACAAACTCGTCACCATTTGCTCTTTGTATGTACCTCCCCACCACCGTCTTGAAAGACGTGAATTTCAGTCTTTAATAGACGAACTGCCTGAACCCTATTTGCTTCTTGGCGACCTAAATGCACATAGTGGACTCTGGGGCGATTCTCGCTGTGATGCACGAGGTCGTCTCATTGAACAATTTCTTTTCTCTTCCGGTGCCTGTTTGTTGAATAGGAAAGAGCCAACATACTATAACGTTGCCAACAAAACTTACTCGTCTATAGACCTCAGCATCGTATCGCCTTCACTCCTACCCCTACTGAAATGGAAAATCATAAATAATCTATATGGAAGTGACAATTTTCCTGTAGTGTTGAGTTCACAAACAACATATGAATGTCCTTTACATGTTCCCAAATGGCTGATGAACAAAGCAGACTGGGAACAGTTCCACAACACTACACGTTTGAGTTGGACAGACATATGTAGGTTAGACATAGATGAAGCTGTGAAGTACTTCACAGCTTTTCTAACTGACGCAGCAGCTAGGTGCATACCGGAAACATCTGGAATGCCCGGCAAACGACACGTCCCATGGTGGAACACGGAGTGTCGTAATGCGCGAAAGGAACAGAACAGGGCATGGAGATTGCTGCGCAACTCGCCAACAGCGGAAAATCTTGACACGTTCAAGAAAATAAAGTCTCAAAGAAGGAGAACGCGTCGGCAGGCCAGAAGAGAAAGCTGGCAGAAGTTTTTGTCGGGGATCAATTCATACACACAGGAGGCAAAAGTCTGGAACATGGTCGGTAGGATAGCAGGGAAACAAGTACACACACTTCCACTCGTAAACACTCAAGGTGATACCTTGGAAGATCAGGCAAACTTCCTCGGGGCACACTTTGAAAGGGTATCCAGCTCGTCCCACTATACTGACACTTTCCAAAAATACAGAACAAGAATAGAAAAGCAGAAACTAGAACATAAATCCACTAGATACGAGGCATATAACCAAGCTTTCAGTCTAGCTGAGCTCCGAACATCTCTAAACTCCTGCAAAACTTCTGCCCCAGGTTCTGACCGTATGGTGTATGAAATGTTAAAAAACCTACCAGCCGAAACACGAAAAACCTTACTTTGTTTATACAATGCTATCTGGTTTTCTGGCACTATCCCTACCTCCTGGAAAGAGGCGATTATTATTCCCATTTTGAAAGAGGGCAAGGACCCTTCTTTAGCTTCAAGTTATAGGCCTATTGCACTTACAAGCTGCTTGTGTAAAGTATTCGAAAAAATGTTAAACTGCCGACTTCTACATATTCTTGAAACAAACAATTTGCTCGACCCATTTCAATGCGGGTTTCGAGAAAGTAGATCCACCACAGACCACCGCGTTCGTATCGAGGCACAGATAAGAGATGCCTTCGTCCATAGACAATATTTTGTCTCTGTGTTCCTCGATATTCAAAAGGCGTATGATACAACATGGCGTTTCGGAATTCTAAGAGACCTGTCCCACCTTGGTGTGCGCGGAAGAATGCTTCATATAATCGAAAGTTACCTGTCAAAGCGGACATTCCGTGTCCGTCTAGGCAGTGTGCTCTCCCAAACATTTGTCCAGGAAACAGGCGTGCCACAAGGTGGTGTGCTTAGTTGCACACTTTTTATCATCAAAATGAATTCTTTGCACTTGTCCATTCCCCGCATGATGTTCTATTGTACATATGTCGACGACGTTCAGCTTGGCTTCAAGTCATGCAACTTAGCCATGTGTGAGCGGCAGGTTCAGATGGGTTTAAATAAGGTCTCCAAATGGGCAGACGAAAACGGATTTCGACTTAACCCACGAAAAAGCACGTGTGTCTTGTTCTCTCGAAAGAGAGGCATGCACTCGGAACCTGGCATTCGGCTGAACGGGCAACGTCTGTCCGTCAAATCCGAGCATAAATTTTTAGGCTTAATCTTGGACAACAAGTTGACCTTCGTACCGCATATCAAGTATTTAAAAGCAAAATGTTTAAAAGCCATGAATGTTATAAAAGTGTTGTCACGTACTACGTGGGGTAGTGATAGGCAATGCCTCATGAACCTCTATAGAAGCCTTATTCGTACCCGCTTAGATTATGGGGCCGTTGTCTATCAGTCTGCCACTCAAAGTGCCTTGAAGATGCTTGACCCCGTGCACCATTTGGGCATCCGCCTTTCTACGGGTGCTTTTCGCACCAGCCCCGTAGAAAGCCTTTATGTTGAGTCGAATGAGTGGTCGCTTCGTCTGCAGAGAACTTACATGTCCTTTGTTTATTTCCTTAAGGTGAAAGCAGATAAGAAGCACCCCTCATACTCCACTATTATTGATTTGTCGAGCTCCATTCTGTTTCAAAACAGGCCTTCGATGAGGCAGCCCTTCTCAGTTCGCCTGAAAAGGCTAGCTGAGGAAACTGGAGTCTAACTTGAACATAGTTTAATGGCTCCTGTAGCATATCTGCCACCGTGGCAATGGCAGACTATAGACTGTGATGTGTCGTTTCTTGAAGTTACAAAACATGCGCCTATTGCCCATATCCGAACATACTTCCTGGAACTTCAACACAAATACACACGTCCTGAGTTCTTTACAGATGCCTCCAAGTCTAACTCCTCTGTGTCCTACGCTGCTGTCGGCCCATCCTTTTCGGATGGTGGCCCTCTACATCCAGGCACAAGTATCTTCACAGCGGAAGCCTACGCGATACTTGTGGCGGCTAAACACATCAAGCAATTACAAATACAAAAAGCAGTAATTTATACAGACTCCCTCAGTGTAGTAACGGCTCTGCACACTATTAAAAACACAAAAACCCAGTCCTCGTCTCACTTTACTCCATTTTATGCACACTATACACACTCAAACAACATGTTGCAGTGTGCTGGGTGCCAGGGCACCGTGTGATTCAAGGCAACGTGAGGGCGGATCAGCTCGCTGCATCCGTCCACAAAAGCACTGCCCCTACACCCATATCAATCCCGGCCGTTGATCTTAAGCCGTCTCTCAAACGAAACCTCAGAGTATACTGGCAGAGCAAGTGGGATACACACACACAAAACAAACTACACGTTATTAAGCCACACCTTGGTCATTGGCTGCCTGTATCGAAATCGTGTCATACAGAGGTAATACTAACGAGACTCAGGATAGGACACACATACACGACACACACACACCTTTGGTCCGGTGGCGATCCACCATTGTGTGACAGATGTGGTGAAGTATTGACAGTCCTTCACATTTTAATTGAGGGCAAACAATTGGACACTGTAAGAAAACAACACTTTCCATTACCCTACCGACAACATATACCTTTGCACCCTGCAATGTTCGTCGGTAGAGAACCGCCTTTTAGTCACAAATCATTGTTAGCGTTTTTTAAAGAAATTCATAGTTTTCACATCATATACCCGGGCATCCCGTAGCACGACCTCTCCAGAGAGGTTTTTGCTGCGGCGGTTACACAAGAAAGCACTTGCCTCACGGCCCTTGGACGCAAGGGTATGAACGAGTGAGGCACTTGTGCTAATGCCATACATATCCACCATCGTCTTTTATTATCACCAACTTTTGTCATCTATTCACACCGCACACACCTTTCACGACATGGTCATGATTTTATTACTTGTATGTTTTTACCCGCCTTACCGCGAGGAATTTTATGGCCCTTATACAGCCGCTTATCACAATCATTGTTCATGTTTTTAGTAAGATGAACTGGCGCTCTTTGGCCGTGAAATGGCCCTTGCGCCATAAAACATCAAACATCATCACTTGTGCTAATGCCATACATATACACCATCGTTTTTTATAATCACCAACTTTTGTTATCTATTCACACCACACACACCTTTCACGGCATTGTCATGATTTTATTACTTCTATGTTTTTACCCGCCTTACCGCGAGGAATTTTATGGCCCTTATACAGCCGCTAATCACTATCATTGTCCACATTCCTTGTCGCATGAACTGGCGCTCTTTGGCCATCAAATGGCCCTTGCGCCAAAAAACACCATATATCATCATCAGATTTAAAAGCACTTGCCCCACAGCCCTTGGACCTAAGGGCGCTGATGAGGCACTTGTGCTAGTGCCAAATATTTTTACAAGTTTTTATTATCAAAACCTTTGTCACCCTTTTTACTATGCATATCACGCCACTGTCATGATCTTAATACCTATGTTTTTACCTGCATTACCGCGAGGAATTTTAAGGCTCCTATACAGCCACGCCACATACATTGCCCGCATCTCTACTCATCGAAATGGCGCTCTTTGGCCATCAATCGGCCCTTGCGCCACAAAGCGCCACACATCATCTTCATCAGAAGCTTCAGCGCCCTTGAATGTACCCAGGCCTTCTTCAAACACATCAGCGTAGTCTTGGACTAGGTGTTTGACGTCGGAAAGTGCGTGGATGTTCACTTCAACATCGGAGACGCCAATGCCCAGCTCAAGCATCCAGTGTCGTCTAAGAAGAGTAAGCGATCCGTCTCCGGTCAGGAAAATAGGTAGGTCGGCCTCTCTGCGATGAAACTTCACACTGACGTCAGCTTTGCCCTGAACCTCTTTAGTTCCCTGGAATAGCTTCGCAGAAGCACTTGTGACGGCTGCACAGGAACTGAAGGCAAAAGTTTAAGAAGACGCGACTTGGCCATGACAGAGACACTTGCCCCAGTGTCCACTTCCATGCGGAGCGGCTTGCCACAAACGTCAACAGTTACGGTGAAAGGCGGTGGCGGCATGGCGTAGTCGACTTGCCACATGTCAAAAACTTCGCAAGATGAAGTGGTAGCGGCGTCCTGCTTGCGTACCGTATTAACACGATGACGGTTACTCGACGACGGCGAACTGCAAGCCGAGAATGAATGTGCATTGGTGGGGCTGTTGCTTTGGGCTTGGCTGTCACTTCGTCGCGAATTGCACACCTTCGCCAAATGATCTCGTTTGTTGCAGTAATAGCAGATTGTCTTCACATGCTTGCATTTTGATGCAAGATGTCCGTCCCCACAGCGGTAGCAGGTGACGCCCCCAGAACCTGACAAGACACGGTGAGTTGAGAAAGCGCTGCTTGTGTTCGCTTGCGCTATCTCACCTGCGTCCCTTTTTGCTGCTTCCATTGCCAGGGTGGTCTGCACAGCATCGTCGAAGGTGAGGTCCGGTTTTTCCAGAGGTCTTGTTTGGACATCCACGTTACTTATGCCACACACGACGCGGTCGCGGAGCACGTTTTCGAGTTCAGCCCCGAAGCTGCAGTGCTCAGACAGGCTTTTTAGTGCTGCGATAAAATCGCTGACTGATTCCCCTTCCGCGCGAACGCGCGAGTTGAAACGAAAACGCTGCACGACGGCAGAGGGCTTCGGGCAATAATGGCTTACAAGTACTTGAAGAATCTCGTCCAGATTCTTGTCACTGGGCTTGGCGGGCTTGACCGAATTGCGGAGCAAAGCATACGTTTTCTGCCAGCAGCAGCTGATGAACACGGCAGTACGCTTGTCTGGGGCGACATCATTCGCCAGGAAAAATGCTTTGAGCCGGTCCACGTAACAGGGACAGTCGTCTCCTCCCCGCTCGAATGGCTCGAGGTTGCCGAAACTTGGCATGGTGAACAGAAGGCAGAGAGCTTCGGGAACGAACACTTACATGAAACTTCCTTTCGTCCTCGTCGCCAGTTGTTACATGTGTAGATTAACTGATGGCTAGGCGGTAGTGACAACCAGGAACAGTAGGCTATCAGGCCCGCGAAGACCACGAGAACATCTTCAGCCTTTAGCCCAGAACGAACTGTGTTTTATTATTTCCCAAAACGGCCACCCCGCTGGTGTGCCAGGCTTGCACAGCTCAACACAACTATCAGCGCCGCGTGGAAGCGCTGCATTTGAACCAACATTGTAACATTTGGCTTCTTACTTGTGGTGAAGCGCATGGCTTTGTGGACTTCCGTTTTTTGTTTTCCTTGGAAAAAGCAAAATCTGATGGAACTGCCAAGTCCCGAAAGAGGCTCTGGCAACTCGCAACGCTAGGCATTAAGTCAGATGACCTAAAATGCTTCGAGCAGACCTTCGTTGACATGCCGACTTGAAATTCCGGGCCTTCATACCTCTTGATCGCAACAATCCACTTCGTATATCATTGCATCTTTCAGAAAGTGGTGGAAGGATACCTACAAGATATAAGCAAACAAACATTCAGTGTGACGTCATGAGCTAGGTTTCTCTTAGCTGTTTAAACGATTGTTGTTTACAAACACAGGAACTATCACAAATGCATCTCACAAGAAATAGAGGTCACGCTTATACGTGCACTGCAGGACTAATGATGCACCAGTAATGTGACTCCCCTAAGTTTTTTCTGGGTACACTCCCCTCTCCTAGCAGCTTTTCCTAAATATGACCGTTCACAGCAAGCCTTAAGAGGCAGTAGTCACTTGTGGACACTCGGGGGAATTCAAATAAGTTATTTTCATCTCTAAGTAACTTCAAAGGTTTCTTGGTGATGCGAGCGTAAGGCAGCCAAAAGGCAGAATCCTATACAACTAAAATATAGCTGTCTCCACAGCTGTATGTTTTATAATGCAACATGAAACATTTTCCAGGTGAGGTGAGTTGCAACACACACACACACAAACAAAAACAGCTGCAACGAAACTGAGCCAAAAAGACTAAAATGCAGAGAATGAATCCCATCTCACGGATAAATGGGACTGCCGTGCTCTGAACTCATGCAGAACGTCATTCAAACGAGCCCTGGCGATACTCATGGTGCCTGTTTTCTGAACCTACGGCAGTGCGCACTGGTATCTTTTTAATTTTATTTCGTTGGATAGGTAAAATCAGTGAGAGAGGCCCCAATGAAAAACTTGCGTCCGTGCACGTTGGGGGAACTGAAGTTAAGCGCCTGAGCAGATACTTTTCTGCTCGAAAGTGGGCATAGCCCTTATCTTCCGAGTGACTGTTTTATTGCTGCGTGGTGATCGGACACAACGGAGCTTGAACGCGGACAAGCAACCGAGCTGCCTGTGTAGGATGCATGTACGGCATATTACTCGGAGTATCGGAAGCTCTGCACGTCTCTGTGCGCAATCACCTTCAAAAATAACATTTCTACGTCGTCTACTTACATGGTGTAATCTTATTACAAAACAGCCCGTCCTAACAGTTCGGTTCTATCACACTAGTTACCCCAACAGCAGTGGTTGACTCTTCATTCGGCTGCAGGAAATCACCGGAGTTCTTCGATTTAGCATCTCAGACTCACCGCGCATAGTTCACGGGTAGTCCGAGACTTCCACTTCCCCGAAGTCATAAGAAAATGCTGCCCAGCTTCTCAGCGAGTTCGCGGCGAGTCCGAGACGGTAAATCGAAGAGCACAACTGTCGTGTAGAGGCTCGACGTAGTGAAAACACCTAGCCGCAAAGCTGACAAACCTATAAAAACACGGCTTGTCTGCGTAACACAGAAAAGTGGTTGGTCGTGCATGGCTCTTGTGCAGCCCGCGCACCACGGAGATTCATGCATCCTAGAATGTGCCCATAAAGCTTCTGCACGCCATACTCTGTTTTGCATTTAATTGATCGATGCAAAATCGTAATTCATGCCACATACGTTGCTCCCATCGCTGTCTGTGACTCCGCGCTGCTTACACAGCGGCACACATCAGTGTACTTGAATTTCGCCAGCAAAAAAATCAGACTGCGACAGTCGAAGCGTCGAAACGCGTACGTTCGCATGTGGGTCGCCCGCGCGTTGTGGTCAAGCCTCGCCAGCATCAAAATGGCGGATATGGTACCTACTGCGTTCACTAGATGGCGCTGTTAATTTCGCATATTGCCTGTAAAATGGGAGAGATGTTTCCCGTTGCCCTACAAGGGGTTAAAAACGATTTGGTACTGTGCTCTAAACGTAGATAGTTTGGAGCATTCTGTACAAAAACGCTTTAGTGCGGCTTCTTGCACTTTTATACTGTTATTTCTACACATGGTGCGCACCGCCGAATATGAAGAACGAAGTTGTTCTCTCATATCCGGATCGCGCGCCTGCTTGAAAGCCCTACGTAAACGTCTTCAAATGTTCGTTCGACTTCCAGATTTTTATACTACCAGGCATTAGCTCTTTGGGGACCGTTGCGGACATTTCGTAGGTTTACATTCACGAGTGAATTGTATTTGTCATAGAATTTTTGTAGAATGGGGTCTAGTGCGTTTGCCGATTTGAGGTCAGCTCCAGTTACTTTAGAAAACCAGTTATCATTTTTAGTGACTCAAGAACTGGTTCCTCGCCACGGAATGTTAATTGCTTTGTAAATGGGGTGGTCGCATTGCAGAAAGAAAACCGAATTAACCTGTGATCGCTGTACATATATCGGTCTACAATTTTCCATTCATATCCCGTTGAAACGAGAGAGTTATTGGCAGTAGGTACATCTATCCAGCTTAGAGAATATTTCGCCTCAAACGTAGGTGGTGAGTTTGGGTTATTGAGAACATGCAAGGATTGTTGTGAGAGCATCTGCACTACCTCATTGTCTCGCATGTCTGACGGGAGACGACCCCACAAAGCGCTTTTTGCGTTAAAATCGCCGGCAAGAATGATGTGTTCTTTAAGAAGGTCTTAATATAGAATGAATGATGAAAACTCAAAGAAAACATAGTGTAATGAGTGATCATAAAAATTAAAACAAGAGATATCCGATTTGAACGGAAAAAGAAGAAAAAGATTTTAGGAATAAAGGAATTCGCGCGAACTGGCGCGACGCTTTCGCACCAGCTCGCACCCTTTCAGTTTCAACAACCTGAAAACTCGCCGTGTCCCAGAGACGAACTCCGGACACGGTGAAAAGAATTATCACGCTCCATAGTCCGTGCGCGCACGAAGTCGCGCGACTCTTTCTAAAAGGATGGGGCAGTTTGCATGTCCTGCAAAATGAGGTGTTGTTTCTCTTGCAGATGGTCTGCAAGGCGCGCAACAGGAAGTTGTTAGAGATTGTGCTTCCGTACAATCTTTTGCGGTATGGGATCTCGCACACCTCATGCATACTGCCTTGGCGGTATTGTCTCTATCTGGGCAATATCTACGAGTGTGTCCATAAGTGGCGCATTGTGTACACAGAGAAACGTGAATGTCTTCAATTACTCTAGCTGAGGTCTAACCTACGCATACTATTTCTCGTGATATAATTTTATGGAAGTCTTCCGGTTTAAGTTCAAGTATAAATGTCATGTTGCCACTTCTCTCTTTAAATGCACCCCGCAGGGGCGCCTGCGCAAGTAGGCGTTTGGTGTGTAGCGACACCACGGACCCGAGCTAACGGGGGAGATTCTACTCCCTCCCACGCCTAGCCGTGCGTGGCTTTGCCGTGTCCGGGGAAAGGGGGATCCTGGGGGTTGAGCCGACGCTGGGTGATTGGACCGTTAAGGCCCTCCGGCAGAGGCAACACACCCCTTTGGCCCCGGCTTCACGTAGACGGCACCCCTAGGCTGACCCACCCAGGGGAAATCGGCAGTCGCCTTCTCCTATTTCTCTCTCCCTACATCTTCGTCTTTATGTCTTACTATTTATCTGTCCTGTCTTCTACTCTCTTCCGTTTACTTCCGATATTCACGGCGGCAAGGGTTAACCTTGTGTAGGTATCCCACCTTGGATAATTACATTGGGTTATAGTGACAGCGTACGGCTGGCGTCGGGAGGGCTTGTTTCAACAAGTCCAACCGCGTCTCCTTGTTGGGCTCCGTGGTGGGTGGTCGCCGCTGTTACCAAACACATTCATACTTGTATGGCTTTACAAGCATCCGCCGACCTTGATCGGTCTCGCAAAACAGGCGGCACCGAAGCAAGTTATCACGTCTCGAAAGAAACCAAATGTACTTTCGCGAAGTACCACATTATCCACAGTGACAGCACACCTCTAAGAAAATTATCGCCATTTTTGGTGGCCAAGTGCCTAAAAGAAAAAATAGGACCAACATACAAAGCATCCAAAATGTCAAGCGGTGACTTCCTTTTGGAGCTAACCGAAAAAGACCAAGTGCCTAAGCTATCCCAACTAACCAGCATTGGAGAAACAGCTGTCACCGTTTCGGTCCATCGCTCTCTAAATACCAGCAGGGGAGTAATCTCTGAGGAAGACTTCTTATTCCTTAGTGACGAAGAGCTTCTCGAAGGATTCCAAGACCAAAATGTCATAAAAGTCCAAAGAATAGTAATCCGTCGCAATAATCAGGAAGTGCCCACCAAACACGTAATACTAACCTTTGGAACATGTGAAATGCCCACCTCTCTTAAGGCTGGGTACTTCAAGATAAACGTCAGACCTTACATTCCCAACCTCAGACGCTGCTTCAAATGTCAAAGATTCGGACACGCCTCGCACTCTTGCAGAGGCAAAGAAACATGCGCAAAATGCAGTGCAAACGACCACAAATCAGAAAATTGCTCATCCTCACCCCACTGTGTTAACTGTGACGGGGAACACCCAGCGTATTCCCGGTCATGCCTATGTTGGAAAAAAGAAAAAGTGATCGCTCTGACTGTCAAAGAAAAAATATTATTCAGCGAAGCGCGAACACGGCTATCATACTTTTTCCACGGAAGTTACGCCGATGTGACGCAGTCGGGGGCAGCGTCACAAAGGCCTCAGGAGTCGACCGCTACCACACCCAGTGGTTGTATGGTGACTCAAACCGCCCCCGTAAAAGAAGCAGCGCCAGCTGCTCCATGCACATCAAAGGGCCCGCAGACTCCGGTCTCCCTGGGCCCTAAACTCAATAGAGCGCCAAGGCCTGAGATCCGTTTCTCAGCGCCTCACTCTCGATCTGCCAGCGCCTCAGACAAGGCAATGGAGATCGACCACAAAACTCCGGTGTCGTCGACACCGAAGGAAAAGCGCTCTCTCGAGCGTACCAAACAGGACAAGGACAAAGTCCCAGTAACCTCAATAAGTAAGCGATAACCGTAATGGTTATCGTATTTCTTTCTATTTCTATTTCTTAATATTGTCCCCTATCATCTTTTATACCGATCAATCCCCGCAAGTATATTTACTTAACTTTATTCTGCCATGGCTTTTATTGTACATTGGAACAGTAGAGGCTTAATTCATAACTTAGGTGACATAAAGGACATCATTAACAAATTCTCACCAGTAGCCTTTTGCCTCCAAGAGACAAATCTTGGTGAAAAACACAGCCACTTCCTAAAAGGCTTCAAAGTTGCCCGAAAGGACCGCGAACATTGCAACCGTCTTTCAGGAGGAGTAGCCATAGTGGTGCAGGGCAGCACTCCTACGCGAGATGTCCAAATAAACACATCTTTCGAGGCCGTAGCCGTCACCATCCTATCATACAAAACCATCACCATCTGCTCACTGTATATCCCACCTCACACCCTTTTCACCACCAAAAACCTAGAAAATCTAGTGGAACAGTTGCCAAAACCATTTATCTTAGTTGGGGATTTCAATGCTCATTCAACCCTTTGGGGTAGCGACAAAACTGACGCAAGAGGGCAAGCCGTGGAAGATTTCATTTTAACAAATGACATCTGCCTTCTTAATTCCGGTGCTTTTACCTACTTTTCACCAACCTCGCGCACTTTTAGTTGCCTAGATCTCGCCATGTGTTCATCGTGTATTTTTAATGATTTTAAATGGGACGTCGTCAACACATCTTATGGCAGTGATCATCAACCCGGCATCATAAAACTCATACCATCTTACCCAACTCTAACAAGCAGGCCACGCCGGTGGAAACTACAGCTCGCGAACTGGCCAGTTTTCACAGAAAACGCTAAGCTCGATGAAGCTTTCTCATCGGAGCTTTCTGTTGAGGAACTAAACGAAGAGTTCGTCAAAGTTTTAATCTTAGCAGCAGAAAAAGCAATACCGCAATCATCCGGCATCGTACCCAAGAAATTCAACCCTTGGTGGACAAACGAGTGTACTGATGCCAAAAAACTACAAAATAAGGCCTGGGGAATTCTACGAAGATATCCCACCTACGCCAACCTCATCAACTTCAAACAGGCAAAAGCCAGAGCCCGATTTATTCGAAGACAGGCAGAAAAGGATTCATGGCAAAAATACATATAATCAATTAACAGTTCAGTCACATCTAAACACATCTGGGACCAGGTGAGGAAGTTCAAGGGAGAGTACTCCTCCTACACAATACCACTGCTTACAAGCCCAGACACACAATCAACACTAGAAGACCAGGCCAACCTATTAGGAGAACACTTTTATAAGGTATCATGCTCAGCAAATAACACCAATACATTCCTGAAATATAAAGAAAATGCAGAAAGACAAAGATTGCCTACTAGCAGTACCTCAAATGAAAGTTATAACCTTCCGCTTACGCTGCACGAATTGAACAGGGTACTCTCTGCCGGTAAAAAAACGGCAACAGGGTCTGACCAGATACACTACGCAATGTTGGCACACCTATCCCAAGCATCCGCGCGGGCACTTCTCCAATTCTTCAACAAAATATGGGACTCTGGCATAATGCCTGAAGATTGGAAAAAAGCCATAGTCATACCATTCCTAAAACCTGGTAAACCCCCAACAACCCCAAGTAGCTACAGGCCCATTGCATTAACAAGTTGCCTTGCAAAAACCTACGAAAGCATCATAAATATTAGACTTACCTTCACTCTGGAATCGGAGCACCTAATAGACGCACACCAGTGCGGATACAAAAAGGGCTGTTCCACCTATGATCACATTGTTAGGCTGGAACAAGAAATACGACAAGCATTTCTACACAAACAGTTCTGTCTCTCGGTCTTCTTGAACCTAGAGAAAGCATATGACACAACTTGGAGATAAGGAATTCTCAGAGATCTAGCTAACTTAGGGATTCGCGGAAGAATGCTGAACTGCTTACACGATTTTTTATCGAATAGAACTTTTCAAGTACGTTTGGGTACGGTACTGTCACGAACATTTGTCCAAGAAAATGGTGTACCACAGGGCTGCGTTTTGAGCACCACCCTGTTCATAGTAAAAATGAACTCCATCAACAGGGCTATACCCCGTACAGTCATGCACTACATGTATGTTGATGATCTACAAAATGCATGCCGAGCCTCCAGCCTATCATCCTGCGAAAGGCAACTCCAAATTACAATAAATCGGCTTACAAAATGGGCCGACCAAAATGGTTTCCGCTTTTCAGCCCAAAAAACCACAGCTGTTCTCTTTACACAAACGAGAGGACTGTTGCCTGAATCCGCGCTCAAACTATACAACATCAACATGCCGGTAAAACAAGAACACAAATTTCTAGGAATCACATTCGACCGAAAACTAAACTTTCTGCCACACATAAATGCACTGAAAACTAAGGCAAACAGAGCACTCAATGTGCTCAAAGTACTCTCCCATAAACACTGGGGTTCCGATCGATTCTGCCTTATACGTATTTACCGATCCCTTGTACGCAGCATTTTAGACTACGGATGCATAGTCTACGGCTCGGCGCGAAACTCATACATCCGCCGTCTTGACCCTATACACAACCTCGGTCTCCGTCTGTCAAGTGGTGCTTACAGAACATCACCTGTGCAAAGTCCATACGTAGAATGCAATGAGCCCCCTCTATGTGATCGAAGAGCATTACTAACCTTGTCATATGTTTTAAGAATAAGGTCGTCACCGGAACACATCTGCTATGAAATTGCCGCAAAATGTGACTCGCGCTCACACTATCTCAACAAACCGAACCTAATCAAACCACTTGTCCTACGTTTCGAGGAATTCTGCCGCTTTTATACCATCCCTGTTGAATCACTAGATGTCGCTATTAAACCACCAAGACTGCCGCCATGGTTTGACCTGTCACAGCTATGCGAATTTTCATTTAGCTGTTTCAACAAAAAAGCACACCACCAGAACACATAATCCAAGAATTTTATACACTTCAGCACGAATATAGGGATTACGAAGAATTTTACACAGATGGCTCAAAAACAAAGGACCACGTGGGTATTGGGATTGTGACGACGAAAAGCGCAATTTCTGTGAAAGTACTTCGTAGTTTTTCCATTTTTTCAGCTGAAGCTTATGCCTTGAGTGAAGCAGTTCGGAAAATCATCGCTGAAAAATACAAGAAAGCAATCATATACACCGACTCACTAAGCACACTAAAAGCACTACATATAAAATCCGAATGTGAGCCTATAGTAGGCGACATTCTAAACATGGTATACTTAAACAGCTAGGCAACCTGCATCCGTTTCTGCTGGGTCCCAAGTCATGTTGGGATACCAGGAAACGAAAAAGCAGATAAGTATGCTTCCCAGGCAGCCCATAAAACAGTACCAATAGTAAAAATTCCCCTTAAAGATATCCAGAGAACAATTCGCCTAGCCCTACTAGCAAAATGGCAAAAGCAATGGGACACCTGCACGAACAATAAGCTCCACCTGGTGAAACCGACACTCGGGGAATGGAAGACCTGCCGTCACCAGCAACGGTTTATTGAAGTTGTATTATGCCGACTTCGCATTGGACACACACACTTGACACACAACTTCTTACTCGCAAAGGAAGAACAACCAACGTGTGAAAAATGCCAAGAAGCATTAACACTTATGCACATCCTAATCACATGTCCTACCATTGAAACACAGAGACAAAAACATTTCAGGAAGCTATACAAACAACACGTACCTTTACACCCTGCTTTGTTCCTAGGAGATGACCCTATAGTACCTCTGCCTGACTTGCTAAACTTTCTGAAAGGAAGTAACCTGTTAAATAAGCTTTAAAATCTCATCTTTTTAGCGTCCATTCCTGAAAGTCTTGTGTCTGGCGCAGCATAGCCTTAGCTGCTTTTGCGCCATAAAAAACCAAATTAACCTAATCTTTAAATGCAGTTTTTACTGCCGTGGTGGAAAGGTCAAGATTAAGTTTGGTATTTGTATCATTGAGGTCCTGTGGCATTCTTGATGAAAGAACTTCCGGATCAGCTCCCGTTAGTTTCACATGTGGTTGACGTTTCGCAGGATTGCGAACCGTAAGAGCGGAACGCGGTACGGGAGTGGTCTCTACAGCTTTTTTCAAATTAACAAGCGACGATCTTTCCGCCGCAAGAAATGTGACACCTGAGTGCGTCTGTCGCGGTGTTACTGCTCCAGCCCCTGCCTGTGAAGGATTTATATGTGTCTTGAGCAGTGATAACGCATCTTTTGCTGGCGTTCGTGTCTCACTTACCGGTGTTATAAATGCGACGTGCTGTGGTGGCACCGGAAGTTCTTGGCGTTCCCGCGAAATTCCTGGAAATTCGAGGCTTTGAGGAGTCCCGCGAAGTCCCGGTGAACCCGGGGACGCCGAGAAGACCACCACATCGTCACGACGGCTGGTCACCACGTCCACGAAAGAGCGACCGGGTGCGGGCGCACCTCCGAGTGCCACCTGAAGTCGCAGCTCCGCCGCCTGCCGACGGGCATCGTCCAGCTGATGGCGTAGCTCATTCACTACTCCGTCTCTCCAGGTCGCCTGCGCCTGAAACTCAGCATAGATGTTTATCATACCATTCGTTTCTGCTATTATTATGGCTCTCTGGCCGTTTGAGATCTTTGTTCTTTCTTCGATTAGAATTCTTTGCTGGTACGCCGTCATCTGCGACTACAGCGTGAGTAAAGCCGCATCAATGGAGCCCCCCCCCCCCTTCCGGACAGTGGCGCACCCGAGGGCGCCCCACCGGCGCGAAAGTCCAACCGGGTCGCAAGACCGGGCACAGCTACGAAAGTATCGCACGTGTCGTCCGACGTTGAGTCAGGCGACGCGACACGATTGTCGCGAGATGAGCCGGAATCCCTTTCCGAGGGGTTAATGCTCGAACCTGGTGGTCCGCCCCATTTCAAACTGTATCGTCACCCGAGCAGAAAAATAACATAAAATAAAAGTGATGACTAGCCCACTCCTACGTGCAGCAATGGCAGGTGTAAAGCCAATTAAACATAACGGAAAAGGGGTGTACTAAGTACCCGAAGCGCATATTTAGGTTTTTTAAAAACACCAATTGGAAAAATAAAATTGGGGCACGGTGACGCATGTAGGTCCTAAAACGTTGGCTCAACAAGCACAGAAAGATCTCGCATAGGCCATTTATTCTGTGTTCTTGAAAGTCCAATGAAAGATGGTTGCCTTCTTGTGCCCAAAAGAATCGTGTGCCAGCCTTGCATGATTTCCAGGTGTAGACGATGACTGATGAAATTGAAAGAAGATTTTCATGTCATCTGGAAAAAGTTTTCAAAACTTTTCAGGCACACAAAGCATGAGGTCTGGAACTTGTAAACCATATTCCAGACCTCGTGTTTAAGAAGCACGGGGCGGCCCGCAATCTGTGTACCGCTCAGCTGTGTTCGTGCAGCAGCTATGTGTTTTTTATTGCCTTTTTTTCATTTTTTCATATTTTCCATCACAAAGATGAGAATGACGTATGTCTGGTGAAATGTTTTTATTTTTTATTTATTTACAAAATACTACAGGCCATGTGGTCCATGCAGGAGGGCAGGGTACAGCATTATACATCTACAAAGCACCATTGAATATCATAAAGAACTCAGGTAACGATAAAAACAAGTCTAAATAAAGTATAATTAGGGAATCATGAAGAAGTAATTCTGTATTGATTCGTCGAGTCCAGATGATGCAGTTTTTATTATTAATATGTTTTAATATTATTAATATTATTATGGTATGAGGTTCCATTCTTCTGTGGTGCCGGAAAAAAAAGAACATTTGAAGAGTTTAGATCTGGCAACATAAGGGTAGAGTATGAGGGCATGGGAATGACGAGTATTCCTAGTCTCAGAAAGGGTTATGTAAGAACTGGGATCTATAAAAAATTTACGATTGAACAAAGAATGGAGGAACTTCATATTTTGCGCCTCATTTGAAGTATGTGAAAACCGTTAGAACGTGTAAGATCCGTCACAGAATCCTCACCGCTGTGTTTAGAAAAAGTGAATCGTATGGATTTTCTCTGTATTCTTTCAAGACAGATATTATTGCACAGCTTTTAGTCGATAGCTTTCAGCAAGACCATTTTTCTCCGAGGAAAACCACAGCGCTTGATTATCTTGTTCAAATCAAATTCATCCTACATCTGCTTCTCTGCACGGCAATCATCAGCGTGCGTACGCTGGACCTTTTAACTGACTGCGTGTCGGACCCGGACAAGATAAAGGAACCGTACAGATGTATATTTATACCACTGGAGGAGGTAAACGTATTCAGTCCGTACTACATAATGCTAGCCGAGGCCCTACTGCAGCAACCCGCAAACCAGCTGAACCCAAAGTTCCTCAACACTTTCTACAACGTGACACGAGTCGCAGTCAAGAATTGAGGTCATCTGCAGGTAGGAGCCACCCTTCTCATGGAGTCTATGGCAACGCAGAGTAACTGCTTTCGTCAATGCCACTTCTCTGCTTACATTTGCCCGCTATTCGACAATAAGGTGAACAGTGTGTGCAGGGCATCGTTCTACCTGCGTAGTGGCGTCTTCGTTGTCCAACAATCTTGGTGCCATCCCATGAAAAACGCTACTCGCCAAGAGAAGCCCGAAGCCCCATCTGTGACCCCCTGAAGCGCACCTGCATCAGGCGAGAGAGCCGCAGACATTGAAATGTAGTAAAGTGTTCAAAACATCAAAGTGTTCAACAGCTGCCAAGCGAGATTTCTTTTGAAAGTGATGACCTAGCAATGTCAGCGATGGCTTTCGCCGACGATATTATTCTGATGACGATTACAAGGAACGGGCTGTAGTCCCAGTTACATAGGCTAGAAGAGCATTTTCAACGACGTGGTCTCGAGGTGAATGCAACCAAATCGGCGACCCTAATGATTATGCCCAGTGGGCGAGACAAGAATGCAAAGGTCGATACCTAATGGGTATATAGGATAGCGGGCCAACCCAATAAAAGTACATTCCATACGACAGTATGGAAGTATCTCGGCATTCGATTTGACGGAACACTGGCCAACAATAACACAGTGAGGAACGACCTTCGTTTATTGCTAGCCCGCCTGGCAAGAGCGCCTCTAAAGCCGCAACAAAGACTGGTAGCCTTACGGTGCTATATACTTTCCCGCCTTATCCATAGGCTTGTGTTGGGACCGATCTCTGCCAAACTACTAAAAGCACTGAACAAGATGGGCAGAGCTTCAGTCAGGACCTGGCTGTCACTGCCTCATGATGTTCCGATTGGGTTTCTCTATGCCCCCATTGCGGTGGGTGGCCTGGGACTAATGTGCCTAAGAACTTCGATTTTCTATATGAAAGTCCACCGAGTCGAGCGACTGCTCTACAGTGACCATTACCAATCTATGGTTGCGGCCACTAAGGATTTTATTCGGAAGGCCTTAGGACAGGCACATGATTTAACCCAATATAGGGGGGACATCATTGGTTCTGCGGCAGCTGCCCGTAAGTACTGGACGAGCGGCCTGCATTCAAGTTGTAATGGAAGGCCGCTGTCCCAGCGTCCCACTGCCCCGGGTTCAACGGTGTGGCTTGGCGAGGGGACAACTTTTCTGAAAGGGAGTTTATATATCTAGCCAAATTCCACATCGCCGCCATTACCCATCTTACCCGCCTTAAACGTGGCCATAACAGCTCAAAAGGCTGCCGCGCTGGTAGTGATTCAGACGAGTCCTTGGGTCATATTTTGCAGCATTGCCATAGAACACATCATCAAAGAATCCAACGTCACAATGCTATTGTTTGTTAATTGGCAAGTTCATTGAGAGAAAAAGAAGGGATTGTTCGCGAGGAGCCGCACTAACGAACCTCTCAGGGTACCAAGATCCCCGACTTAGTGCTCTCTAGAGATGGCCAATGTGTCATCCTCGATTTGTAGATCGTGAGCACACAGGCGAATTATTCGGATGCGCATGAGGCCAAGCGAACGAAGTATCTTATTGCTGATATGTTAATAAAGATACAAAAAGCAACCAGGGCATCAACCAATCCGACTGTGTCATCAGTCATGTTGACGTACCGTGGAACATGGGCAAACGAGTCGGTCGGGATTCTGCGGGATTAAGGATTGAGAAGGGAGCATTCAAAAATTGTCACAATCAGATGTCTTCAAGGTGGACTGAGGGCGTTTAAAGTTCATCAGCGATCAACGGCGGTTGTAAACCGTTTCCGATCAGCACGTGTGGAAATTAAATAATCCTTTGCCGCAAGAGCGGCGTTTGGGCTACTAAAGCATAGTTGCTCTGTGTCCCTCTGCCCTATCAGAGTGGCAACATAACGGGAATTTCAGGGCTGCCTCACTCTACGAGTAGGTGCCCAATGATGATGTTAAAAAACATGTGATACATAACATGATAATATGTTACGTATCATAAAGATTCTTAAACTGTATGTAGTTTAAATGGGTACAACAAAGAAGTAATGTATAAAAGGGAAATAATTATAGAAGTAAAATAAATACCAAAAGAGAAGAAAATGAAAAATTAAGGAAAATAATAAATAAATCCAAAAAGCCAGATGTGGCCTGTTGTGAAAGAATGATGTTAATGTATACCTATTCCCTGTAGGGGCGCCTGCGCAAGTAAGCGTTTGGTGCGTAGCGACCCCACGGACCCGAGCTAACGGGGGAGTTTCAACTTCCTCCCACGCCTAGCCGTGCGTGGCTTTGCCGTGTCCGGAGAAAAGGGGATCCTGGGGTTTGAGTCAACGCCGGGTAATTGGACCTTTAAGGCCCCCTGGCAGAGGCAACACACCCCTTTGGCCCTGGCTTCACGTAGACGGCACCTCTGGGCTCACCCACCCAGGGGAAACCGGCAGTCGCCTTTTCCTATCTCTCTCTACATACATCTTTGTCTTTATCTCTCACTTTTTTCTGTCCTGTCGTCTTCTCTCTCCCGTTTACTTCTGAATTTTGTGGTGGGGAGGGTTAAGCCTGTGTAGTTACCCAACCTTGGGTAGTTACATTCGGTTATAGCAGCGATGCATGGCTGGCGTTTCCAAGTGTTCACTATTCAACCTTGTAGCGTCGCCTTTGTTGGGCTCGGTGGTGGGTAGCCACCATAGCCGCCGAACTGTACACAATCAGTATGGCCACCTTTTTCCCTCCTCTTCCTGATCGCCGCCCGAAAAGGTGGCGCACCGAAGAAGCGTTTCTTTTTCCCAAACCAAAGTAGTCCTTCCCCATGTTTCATGTCGTGCATAGCCAAAAAGAGAACAAAACAGTCCGAGCGATCTCACCTTTCTTGTTTTGAAAACACTCACTGAAGCAATCAGCCCAGGATATCGTGTAACGAAGTTGGGAAGCGGCGACCTCCTTTTGGAGGTTCGCGACCAGCTCCAATACGACAACTTAACTGGTAGCGTTTGGGGATGTCCCAGTCTCAGTGGGCCCACGCAGGTCAACGAATACAGCGCGCGGCGTGGTTTATGATGACGACCTGCTTGGACTGTCGCAAAGTGAATTATTAGAAGGCTGGCAAGACCAGAATGTAGTCAAGGTCCAAAGAATACTTATACGAAGAGAAAAAAAGAAAACACCCACAAAACACATAATCATCACCTTTGGTACCAGTGACTTACCTGATTCAATTGAAACTGGCTACTGCAAGCTCCGTGTCATTCCCTATGTGCCATACCCTCGCAGATGTTTCAAGTGCCAGCGCTTTGAACATGAGTCACAAAGTTGCAGAGGGCGCATTACTTGCGCAAAATGTGCATCTAACGAGCACGCATCAGATACGTGTACTTCAAACACATCACGCTGTTCGAATTGTGAAGGAGACCATGCTGCCTACTTGGGATCGTGGCCTATCTGGAAGAAAGAAATACAAATCCTTGAGAATAAAGTGATGTTCAATCTGTCCTTCCAAGAAGCACGTAAACGGTTCTCCATTTATCAGTCCAGTCCCTCCTTCGCCGATGTGACGCGCCCGCGCGCTGCGCCGCATCTTTCCGTGCCCGCAAAAGTCACACAGAGTGAGACTGCGGGCGCGCCACAAGCGCCCCTGGCTAGAGCAGCCAGTACTGCTCCGCCACCTAACAAACAGAGCCAGCAGACTCCCCAGTCTACAGGACCACGGACCTCGGACCACTGCAAGCGCAGTTAGGTCCAAAAGTTTTGTTAAAGTGCCTGCCGAGTAGGCACCATCCACCACCTCACAAGAGGTGATGGATACAAGTACGACTCCTCCAGTGTCCGAGACGCCGAAGGAGAGGGGCAGCTCTTTGGAGCGCACAAAAAAAGAAGGACTACGAAATACAGGGCCTCCGAAGGAGCCCGTAACGTAAGGTAACACTTTTGTACACACAGCACCACACAGATTAAAATGACACATATCTTACAGAAGAACGTCAGAGGAATGCCGAAAAACCTCGACGACATTCAAAAACTTTTACACAAATATACACCAAAAGTGCTGTGTGTACAAGAAACACACCTGAAACCGAAACTTAAACTTTCTACGTCATTACGTTATGCTTCGAAAGGATCGGAATGATGCAGTCGCGTCATCCGGTGGTGTTGCCATTGTTGTGGATCCAGGAACTGCCTGTACACATTTACCACTTCAGACGTATCTTGAGGCAGTAGCCGTCCGAGCTGTTATCTTGAATAAACTGGTCACATTTTGCTCTATTTATATACCTCCTCAGCACCAGCTTAGTAAAGAAAAATCCCAAGAATTAATTGATGAACTTCCAGAACCATACCTTCTCCTTGGAGATTTTACCGCACATAGCAGTCTGTGGGGTGACTCGCGCTGCAATGCACGAGGTCGTCTGATTGAACAGTTTCTTTTCTCCTCTGGCGCGTGTCTCCTCAAAAGGAAAGAGGCAACATATAGCCTCGCTAACCATACCTACTCGTCAATCGACCATTGCAAGCATTGTATCTCCATCGCTTCTTCTACTACTTCACTGGAAAGTCATTAGTAGTCCTTTTCGAAGTGACCACTATCCTGTAGTTGTGAGCTCAGCAGTACCAAATGCAAGTCCTCCACAGGTTCCCAAATGGCTGATAGAAAAAGCCGATTGAGACCAGTTTTACAAGGCTGCTAGCTTAAGTTGGACTGACATATGCGGTTCTAGCTTAGATGTAGCTGTACAATTTCATTTCATTTCATTTATTTACTCTCAAGGCCGAAGCATTACTGAGAGGAGCGGGTATACATCGTACAGAAAATCAGGAAATACAGCAAATCAAAATTATATGCGCACAATGGCGGTCTGAAAACCATAAAAGAAAAGAAAGACTGCGTGATGTGAAGAAGAGGCAGGGTGGTTGTAACAACAATGTTCAACATGGTTGCGTCTTTGAATGACATGCGCACACAAAAAACTAACAAGAGAAAACACAGCGTGACTTAAGTGGCGAATTTGCGCGAAATGGTTAGAGAGGGCGTTTTTAAACAAAGTGAGGTCACTCATAGCAGCGATAGGGGCGGGAAGGTGGTTCCACTCATTTGCAGTTTTCAGGATGAATGATTCAAAATATTAATTCGTGCGGGCGCTAGGAATGCCCACTTTAAACTGATGATCATTGCGTGAGGAAACGTACGTATGCCTAGATGGTGGAATACTTTACTGCTCTGTTATTGAAGCTGCAGGTAAGTGCAATCCGCAAACATCTGAACTGGGCAGAAAACGAGGAGTCCCCTGGTGGAACAGCGAATGCCGAAATGCTCGCAAACAACGAAACAAAGCATGGAGACTGCTTAGAGACTCACCGACCGCTGAAAATCTTGTCGATTTTAAAAACATCAAGTCCCAAGGCAGGAGAATTTGTCGACAGGCCAGAAGGGAGAGCTGGCAGAGGTTTATATCAGGAATCAATACATATACACATAAAGCAAAAGTCTGGAAAATGGTAAGTAGATAGTACGACGAGAACAACATCCCCTTCCTCTAGTAAGCACACAAGGCAATGGTTTGGAAGACCAATCGATCTCCCTTGGTGCACATTTTGAACAGCTCTCCAGCTCGTCCCATTACAGTCCAGCGTTTCAACGATACAAAGCAAGAATAGAAAAAACAGAAAATAGAATTCAAATCCACAAACAATGAGGCATACTATGAACCTTTCGTCATAGCTGAGTTACAAGCATCATTAAACTGCTGTAACAAGATCGCCCCAGGCTCTGACCGTATATTATACGGTGATCGGACGAGAACCGGCGCATTCAGCATGGTATGGCCGATGGCGTATAATATACGAAATGCTCGTTATACGAAATGCTCAAACGTCTGCCTCCTGAAGGCAAAAAAGCCCTTCTTACCTTGTATAATGCCGTTTGGTTTTCCGGTGAGATCCCTTCCACCTGGAAAGAAGCTACCATTATTCCAATTCTTAAGCAGGGCAAGGACCCATCTTTAGCATCAAGCTACAGGCCCATAGCATTGACAAGTTGCCTGATTGATGGATATGTGGGGTTTAACGTCCCAAAACCACTATATGATTATGAGAGACGCCGTAGTGGAGGGCTCCGGAAATTTAGACCACCTGGGGTTCTTTAACGTGCACCCAAATCTGAGCACACAAGCCTGACAAGTTGCCTTTGCAAGGCTTTTGAAAAAATGCTGAACAGACGATTGATGCATTTTCTTGAAACAAATAGACTACTTGACCCTTACCAGTGCGGATTCCGGGAGGCTAAATCCACTACTGACCACCTTGTCCATATCGTGTCACAAATTTGTGATGCTTTCATTCATAAAACATTCTTTTTGTCAGTGTGCCTCGACATGGGGAAGGCCTATGACGTTACGTGGCGCTTTGGCATACTCCTATACCTGTCACACCTAGGTGTGCGAGGCAGAATGTTGAAAATATTCGAAATTTACCTGTCTAATCGGACATTTCGTGTTCCAGTGGGCACTGTGTTGTCCCGTACATTTATTCAAGAAAGAGGAGTGGCGCAAGGAGGGGTATTGGGCTGTACACTTCTTATAGTGAAAATGAACTCTTTGTGCCTCGTTATCCCACGAAATATGTTTTACTGTACATATGTTGATGACGTGCAGGTCGGCTTTAAGTCCTGTAACCCCTCAGTGTGTGAACATCAGTTTTAACTAGGTTTGAACAAGGTATCTATATGGGCAGATGAAAATGGTTTTAAACTGAATGCGCAAAAGAGTACCTGCATCTTGTTCTGCCGAAAGAGGGGCGTTCATCCCGATCCTGAGATCGACCTGCAAGGTCAACGTCTCTCTGTGAAGACAGAGCATAATTTTCTGGGCCTAATATTAGACACAAAACTAACCTTCATCCCTTACATCAAGTATTCAAAAGACAGGTGTTTAAAAACCATGAATATTTTGACAGTGTTATCACGAACTATGTGGGGCAGTTACAGGAAATGTCCGATGAATCTATGTAAAAACCTCGTACGCACGCGCCTAGATTACGGCGCTGTAATCTATCAGTCTGCGACACCATCAGCCTTAAAGATTCTCGACCCTGTCCACCATCTAGGCATACGTCTCTCAACGGGTGCTTTTCGAACTAGCCCCGTAGAGAGTCTGTACGTAGAATCAAATGAATGGTCGCTCCATCTGCAGAGATATTACCTGTCTTTTACATACTATTTCAAGGTTAACGCTGATGAGGAACATTGCGCTCACTACACAGTAAATGATCTGTCCAACTGTACCTTGTTCAATAACCGTCCTTCGCCGAGACAGCCATACTCACTTCGTGTCAGGAGGCTCGCTGAGGAAACAGCTGTGCCACTTTTAGAACAACTTTTGATGGCTCCAGCAGTATATCTGCCACCATGGAAGTGGCAAGTCATAGACTGCGATCTATCTTTCATGTACGTCACCAAACACGTACCTACTGTACATATCCGCATGCACTTCCTCGAACTCCAACACTTTCCAGCGAAATCGCTGGAAATGTGTTGGCGGATCAGCTGGCCGCATCTGCCCAAGACAGCACTGGCGCCAATACATCTGTAGCTGTCCCTGCGCTTGATCTGAAACCATTTCTAAGACGGGAGGTCAAGGCGTGCTGGCAGCGCCTATGGGTCGGCAGACAGAAAACAGACTGCGTGTTGTCAAACCGAGGCTTGGAAATCGGCCAACAGTGTACAGATCACGCTACACACAAGTCACACTTACAAGACTACAGATAAGACATACACACTCGACACATTCATACCTTCTGTCTGGTGGCGATGCACCATTGTGTGAGAGATGTGGAGAACCGCTCACAGTTCTCCACATCTTTGTCCAATGCAGTGATTTAGATTCTCTTAGAACAAAGCACTTTTGATATCCTTTCCTACAACAGATTGCCTTGCACCCTTCAATGTTCATCGGTAGGGAACCCCTTTTTCCTCATGAGTCACTGCTGGCGTTTTTAACAGATGTAGATACTTTTAATGTCATATATTCAGGCGCTTCGTAGCACGATCTCAGAAGAGAGGTCGCTGCCGCGGTGGCTGCAACTACGTCACTGTCCCACTATCACGACGTCACGTAATTTAGTATTATTGCGCATAGTTCAGGTTCATGTCATGATTTTAATGCTTCTATGTTTTTCCCCGCCTTAGCGCGAGGAATTTTAAAGCCCTTTTATAGCCACGCATCATAACATTCATTGTTCATATCTCTAGTCTATCAAAATGGCGCTCTTTGGCCATCGATTGGCCCTTGCGCCATTGAAAACCCCTCATCATCATCAATGTATACATATTTATAACTTTTTTTCTCACTTCCTTATGCCAGATTGCAATCGCACTGTACATGTTTATTATGTGTGATTTATTACCCGGTATGTTATAGAGTAGTGTGGGAAGACTCTAGTATAATAAATACAGAGCGTGCTAAGAGCATACAGAAATGCTCTAGATGGTTGTTTAATTGTGAGTTGGGGCGCACACTCATCAGCCGCCTTCCCTTCCGCAGGAATTTGAATGAGCCACCATTTTTAGGTTCAGTTGGTAAAGTTTTTTTTTCGAACCTGTCCAAGTGGCTGGACTTTGTGGCAGCCACGCCACCAAGCGGCTGATGTTTTAGAAGTTGGCCCCTTCAACATTTTATATACGTATTGTTAAATAAATGTATCAGTCCCTACTGCCTATAGATGGAGTTCGGCAAACTAGTATTTTTTATCGAGGCACGGCAGAAGTATAATGCTCTTTTTGAATTACTCGGTCGCATAGAGTTGTTCCGTTATTGCACAGGTTGATTGGATGCAGTGTAATAAGAGCATATGCGTGTTTACAAAGTGACCCACTCCATGTCGGTTTGGGCGCACATTAATCAGCCGCCTTCCCTGCCGCAGGAATTGAACTTGCCAGAGTTCTTAGGTTCAATTGCGGACTTGATTTTGAAGTGTTCAGACTTGATTTTTTTTTTAACTCGTCCTAGTAGCTGGACTTTGTGGCAACCACGCCACCAAACGGCTGATATATTGTTATTGGGCCCTTATTATCAGTTTTTAATATATAATATTGTAAGAAAACATTAGTTTCCTTAATTGTGGCACTGCAATTTGAGTGATGACAATTGAATCGGAGAGTGTAGCTTATTAAACGCAGTCCTGAATGGTTGCCCGAAAACAGACAGTTTTGTGCAGTGTGTACAAAACCGTTTTAACGACGCCTCCTGTGCTTTCTTATGTTATTTTCTTATGTTATCATTGGGAACGGCGGACCCAGCAATTCCATGACGCTAAGCAGGAAACTGTTTTTCGTGCTGCAGGGTTTGCTGGGAATCGCCGCCGGTTTACCGACGACTTGTCAGGTGTGCCACGAGGTGCGCCAAGCCAACGATGCATACCAGCTTTTCAATTCGGTCTCGTCATCAAATGAACTAGCACCATCGCATGATAGCGTGGAACTTCTGGCGACACCTATCGACCAACGAGGCGTGATGTCATCAACAGCCGGGGATATAAAACAGATGTCTCACGACTACCACTTCATTGGGCACCGTGGACCCGGCAATGTTATGACGCTAAGCAGGAAACTGTTTTTCGTACTGCAGGGTTTGCTGCGAATCGCCGCCAGTTTACCAACGACTTGTCAGGTGTGCCACGAGGTGCGCCAAGCCAACGATGCATACCAGCTTTTCAATTCGGTCTTGTCATCAAATCAACTAGCGCCATCGCATGATAGCGCGGAACTTCTGGCGACACCTATCGACCAACGAGGCGTGAGGTCATCAACAGCCGGGGATATAAAACAGATGCCTCACGACTACCACTTCATTGGGCACGGCGGACCCGGCAATGCCATGACGCTAAGCAGGAAACTGTTTTTCGTACTGCAGGTTAGTTCTCATTACTGTACGTTTCGAAGTGGCTGTCCTGGCCTAGTGGTCCTGACGTGCCCCAAACGGTGCTATAGCATTGCTTAT
Organism: Rhipicephalus microplus; assembly: GCF_043290135.1. Classification (NCBI taxonomy): domain Eukaryota; kingdom Metazoa; phylum Arthropoda; class Arachnida; order Ixodida; family Ixodidae; genus Rhipicephalus; species Rhipicephalus microplus. The sequence goes on along the minus strand of NC_134706.1, from coordinate 137,827,561 downwards.
GAATGTGTGTTTATGCTGAAGATGCTGTTGTGCGGTGACGTGGAAGTAAACGCTGGACCTACACAAAAAGAAATTTTTGAAGAGCTGCTTCAGGGCCAGAAGGCCTTGCAATGTGGCTTAAATGAATTAAAGACAGAAATAGCGGACATGAAAAAGGCAATGGGAAGACTTACCGATACAGTGTTCGAAGTAGCCCTGAATCCTTCCTTCCTTCAGGACAAGCTAGTAAAGTACAGACAGTGCTACAGTCAGTAAAGCATGTAATAAACTTTCAAGCCAAAAAACTTACAGATCTGGAGGACCGAAGCAGAATCGGTCCTCCAGATCTGTAAGATTGATAGTTCATGGAATACCCGAATCATCCGATGAAACCGAAACGTCGCTTGTGAAAGACGTGTTTGAAGGTAAACTTGGCGTGAAATGTAGATCCATTGGTCGCATTCATCGACTTGGACATCACAAAGGCAAGCGCCCAGTGATCATATACCTCCAAGATTTCAACGAAAAACAGGAAATCTTCGTTAATGTAACAAAAGCTAAAAGGCAGCTCAATATTTGTCCAGAATGACTACTCCGCATTAACACTAAGAAAACGAAAACTACTCTGAGAAAGTGCTAAATGTGACAAGCAACTCGGGAAGAAGGTCTCGCTTATTCACGACAGACTAAGAATAGATAAAGAATACATTTATTGGGACCAAACGCTGAACAAACGTGTTAAAGCAACAAAAACCACACAGTCCACGCACGTAAAAGGTCAGCGCGATAACACATCGACATTATCTTGCGACTGACATGATGCCTTTAAAAGCCCTAAACAAGTCCGAATATTGAATGTAAACGCCTGCAGTGTGAACAGCAAAACTGAATCCTTAGAAATTTTGTTGCTACAGTATGATCCTCATCTAGCTGTCTTAACATAAACCTGGCTGAATGAGGAGATATGTGACAATAGCATATTCCCCCCTTCTTACACAGTATTTCGTAAAGATCGGCAGGCTAGGAGCGGAGGCGTGGCTCTCTTAGTTAAGATAGTGTTCAGGCGGTTTTATTAGATGACGTAATAGGTATTGAAAGCCTGCGTGTTAAAATCTCTATCTGGGGCCAGAGTTTCATGTTGTACGCATTTTATAGACCTCCAGATGCCACAACGAATTTATTAGAGACGCTGAATAATGAAATGTCAATGCACGAAAATAGAAAAATTGTTCTTCTTGGTGATTTTAACCTGCCGAGAGTAGATTGGCAAGGCATTGCTGCCGGTAGCTCATATAATAAACACGTTAGCATTATGTTAGATAGTATGTTAAGGTATAATTTAATGCAGGTAGTCCATGAACCAACTCATGTACAGAATTCACCTAGCTCTGTGTTAGACCTGGAGTTCATCAGTCATGATTTTTCTGATTGCATTGTAGAAGTGGAACCAGGTCTCTCTGATCACCATCTCGTAAGTATATCATTACCGCTTCAACCACTTAAAAAGTATAAGCACGTCCCTGCACGTTCTTTTAAGGACTTTTCTCATGCCAATGACCCAAGCATTATCGATTACTTGCAAAACTGCTTGATTGATTTCGAGGGCAACAACGCTCAATTACTTTGGAACAAGTTCAAAGATATGTGTCACCATTGCCTGAATAATTTCGTCTCTAATAAACTAAAAAAAGTTAAAAAGGAAACGCCTTGAATGAATCGGAAAATCATTCAACTAAAATGCAGGATAAAGAGATATAAAAAAAACATGTGCAGAATGACAAAATAAGGCAGATGGAAGATGAGCGCGCTCGTGCAATTTGAGCAGCAAAAAATTATTATTTCAAAATATCGCTTCCTAACTTCATAAAAAGTGAGCCTGATAAGTTTTGGCACTACATAAAAGGTAGCAAGAAACCAGTCACTCAAATATCAGTTGACAGGAAGCCGGTGACAGGTAAGTGTGAGATTGCTCAACACTTCAACAACTGTTTTGAAAGTGTATTCTCTATCGCAACTGTATGCGCGTGAGACGGCACATTCTCCAAACAATTAGACTTGAGTTTTGTATCGTTTGCTGGGGTATTTAATATGCTTCTGAACTTGAAAACTAAGAATTCTTCTGTTCCCGATGAAATCCCTAACATATTTCTCAAGCGATATGCCGAGCTTCTTGCAAAATTTAATGTAATTTTGTTTCGTGTATCAGTCATCACTGCACAACTGCCTATTAACTGGAAGACAGCCCGGGTGGTTCCCGTGTTCAAGAAAGGTGACAGGACACTCATGCAAAATTATCGTCCTATTTCACTGACATCCCAATGCTGCAAACTTGTGGAACATAATATAGCCAACTGTGTTCGTGAATTTCTTGAAAGTAATGCTGCACTTACAGAGAACATCAGCATGGCTTTCGAACAGGGTATTCAACGATACCCCAACTTATAACAGCAGTTCACTCGTTCGCTTCATCTCTTGATTTTAATGGCTAAGTAGATGTAATATTTCTTGATTTTAGCAAAGCTTTTGACAAATTCCGCACAATAAACTAATCAAAAAGCTTAAAATTCTTGGCGTCCCTGAACACTTCATCAGATGCATTTCTGCTTACCTGACTAACAAGAAACAATATATTGACATTGGAGGTGAACGTTCTGAAAGTATGGCAGTCACTTCAGGGGTGCCACAAGGCAGTGTCCTAGGCCCCATGCGTTTCTTGGTTTATATTAATGATAGTGTTAGCGTAGTAAGCCCTGGTGTCAAAATTCGATTATTTGCAGACTACTGCGTATTATTCAAAGAAATTTTTCATCTTGATGATCAAGTTGAGTTAAATAGCATTTTAAATAACGTATTGCAGTGGTGCGAAAAATGGGGAATGGTTTTGAACGCCGATGAAACCGTACTGCTATAACACGTAAAAAAGCACCCCTGTCTTTTCCTTATCAGCTTGGTTCTTCACCACTTAGGCAAGTCGATAACTATAAATACTTAGGTGTTACAATAACATCTACCTTATCATGGAATAAACATATAAATATTATTTGCTCCTCTGCATTCAGAAAGCTTTGCTTTCTAAAACATAGGCTTCATGATGCCCCAAGCAATGTTAAATTACTGGTCTATTATTTTTTATTAAGACCTAAATTAGAATACCCGAGTGCAGTATCGGACCCATACACTCAAACTGACATCAAGTGCCTGGAAAGAATACAAAGGAAAGCCGTCCGGTTCATTTTTAACAAGTTCTCACGAGTCGACTCTCCTTCTGAAATAATGAAGGCCAATGGCATTTCCATTCTTAGCACACGTCGAAACCAGGTAAGAATTGACCATTTGCGGAAAAGTGAGCGCCCCTTGTCGTGTAAACAGGAAAGCTTCGCTTTTGGTTGGAAAACAAAACGCTTGTTTTGTTGCTTTAGGACCAAAAACGCATGCCCGTTACTGAAACAAGAAGGTAAAGGAGAAAAGCATTCTGTTGACGTTTGTATACACGGTGTAAAACAAGAATTTCTCGCGTTTCAGCCTGAGAAATAACCAAGTGAGGTGATACCTGCACTCCGCTACCTCGACGGTTCGCCAGGCTCATTACGCCTGCTCTTTTAAGAAGAACATTATGTTATACACTTGAAGTTGAACCTTGAAATGTCTGTCGATTAACGATAGGTTCAGTGAGAACGGCTTGTGCACCGTCTGTGAGGTACGGTGTTTGCGTGAAAACGGCAGTGTTCGTTGTTACTACGGGTCATATTGGTGGAACGCCAGGCTGATGTTTTCCAACCAAAACCAAAACGCCTGTACAGGAACGCTACCTGTGCGGTTACTGCTCATGCGCAGTGGTTTTCCCGCAAATGGTCAATTGACCTTCTTTCTCTTCTTCTGAACCACAAGCTTGCGATTGACCCATCGCCGTACCTAAGATCGTTATCAAGCAGACCCACTAGTCATCATTACGCCAAATCTCTAACACCCTGTTTCTGCAGGACAGGCGCTTATAAGTTCTCATATTTTGCACGCACGGTCTCAGATTGGAACGGAACAACTCGGGCATCCTCATAGAACCTATTTCTTCTTCGCTCTAAATAGCATTGTCCTGAAAATTCAGGTTTCCGATCTTATATTACAGCGTTTTTCTTTTCGTTTTTTTTTCATCTTGTAAGTGCTGTACTTATTGTATAGTTATGTATTCATTACTTTCTTGGCTTGAACGGTAAAAAGAATTTTGTTTATCGTTTTGTATTTATTATGTATTTATTTTTACTTTATTCGCACAACATATGAAGCATGAATTTGTGGTGTTTTCTTTCTCTTTTGTCCGGTACATGCGTTATTATGAAATAATTTGCTATGTCGCTCCTTGTGTTCACTATGAGTGTATGAAACACTCGCCTCAAACAATCTTTATGCCACTTATTGTTTCAACTATGTCTCCTTGTAACTGCCCACCTGCTTGGACCTAAGCGTCTGCAATATGTAATAAATAAAATAAAAAAAAATAAAATTTCTGTATTTAGTTCGGGCGGCCGTATAAGACCGCCTCAAGCTTTCTCTCATATCCAGTTCCCATGCGTGTTAGTACGCGTGACGTAATCTCCGTACTTGCATTCATTCTTTTTCTAGGTCTCTGGTCCACCATGTGTTTAATCGATGAGGATCCGATTTGTATGTACTCAAGTTTCTTTTAACGAGAGTATCGTAAATGTTGTAAAATTTTGTTAAGATTAGGTCCAGAGCAGATCCCAACTGCAGATCTGCTCGAAAGACCTTATCAAACCACGAGTTATTCTTGAGCGATAGCATACCATTTTCTTTTCCTCTTTATGTAAGCTTCTTTACCTTACCCGCTGATTTTTCTGCAAATGAAAACAGTAATATGCGATGGTTATTGAACGTGTGTACCCGTCTATCGTTTCCCGTTTGTATCCTTTCGATATTAATTGGTAGCTTGCTGCAGTTACGTCTATTCAACTCTGTGCATATAAGGTCTCAAATGTTGGTAAGGAATCTGGGTTGTTCATTACTGACAGAGAGTACTGAATAATTACCTGCGCAAGTGCGTTTCCTCTCAAATCAGGTTGTGAATGCCCTCACAATGAACTTTTGGCATTAAGATCTCCTGCTAATATTACTGCTTCTATATGTGTCGTGTCGATACACTTAGAAACTAAATACGAATATTGATTTAAGTGATTATGTGTGGAAGCGTAAACACCTATCAAGAGGAAATCGGCAGATGGCGATGTTACATGAATCGCAATATCATGAGTATGAATAAAAATTGGAAATAGATCGAATTCTATAAAAGTTTCAATTATTATAATTTTGGGGTTTTTAGACGCGGCAAATTTAAAATACGTTGTTGGAATTCCCGGTATCTCTCCTCTTCGCATTTGTGGATTACATGCGTGGCAATATCTATGAATAATTTTTTCATTGGGTATATTAACCCTTGAGTTGCACATTCGGAATAACCCAGATTTGTTTGAATGAATTTAAGATTTTTTGTAGAATCTGGTTTTAAAATATTTGAATACCAATTGGGTATGTGCCGGATTAGTGATGGAAATTTGTGATTCATCACGTATGTGCCGAGATGTAAACTGAAGTAATGGGTATGCGTGACAGTGAATTTGAATTTTCAATTCAGTCGTTAAAGGGGAATGACAGCGCCATCTGTCGATACCTATTATTGATTTGCCACAACGGGTATACTTGTGAACCATCTGTGTACCTAAATTGTTTTTTACGTTTGCATACTCATCAGTAGGTAGAGGAGAGAAATTATTACTTTTGATGTGTCTAGTTAGGGGAAGAATTTCATTTTTGGCAGCCAAATTATTACATTGGTAGTATGGTAATAGTTGAACTGGTGAAGTCTATCGAAGTTTTGGCATACGGGTTTCTAACTATATGAAATATCATGAATGTAAGTGAATGAAAAAATGAAACATTAGTGTTATAAGAAAGAGATATTGAAAAGAAGAAGTAAGAAAGGAAAGTGAGTATAATTTGAAAATGGAGATATTTAAAAGCGAAATAAAAATGATGGAGTGGTAGAAGTGTGCACGAGCTGGCGCAACGCCTTCACGCCAGCCCGCGCTCTTTAATTTAAAAAAAAACCGGTTACTCCGCCGTGCTCCGAGGGCTTGCTTCGGGCGCGGCTCTAGAAAAAAAGTTTTTATCCATAATCTGTCTTTGCGCGCAGTCGTGCAACCCGGACCTCTAGGACAAGGCAGGTCACATCACCTGCAGGATGTCCGACTGCATCTCGCCCCAGCCGTCTACATGGGGCGCAGCAAGCAGTATACTTTGATACATTTAGAGTACATTCCTGAGCGGAATGCCATAATGCACACTTTGTGCAAACGGATTTTTCCGGGTTTTCCCTATCAGGACAGAATCGGCGCGTGTGGCCGTTGGTAGCGTAGTACGTACACAGGGAAACGTGTAGGTCCTCGACCACACGTACCAATGTCCATCCGATACAAAATCTCTGTTTATTTATTATTTTTTCTAAAATCCTGTCGAGCCAATTCTACAATGAATGAATTATTTCCGCTTCTTTCGCGGAAATATGGTTTTACGAAAGATGTTTCTAAATTTAAATTGATGTCCTGATTTCGGTCGTTGATTTCTTGTATAAGTCTTGTCGAGGATATTTCAGAATCTATTCCTACCAGTTTCACACGTGGTTTTCTTTTTTCTGGAATTCTTACGACAAAGGATGATCACGTGACAAGAGTGTTTTCGACTGCTGTTTTTAAATTATCGAGAAAATTACAATTAGGAGCTAGTACATTTATTCCGAATCGTGTTTGTCTCAAAGTAACTTGACCTATACCGGCCTGTCCAGGGTTAATGTTGATTTTTAAAACGGAGAGGACATCTTTTGCAGGAGTCCTTGTCTCACTTACCGGTGTTACGAAGGCTACATGTGTTGTAACCAGTCCTGGGTCGTCTCGCATTCTTTACGAAATGTCTGAGCCTTGATGGGGCCCCCGCCAACCCGGCGGCCCCGACAGCATCGGTGTTGCACCGGCGCCGTCACGGCGACCGGCCAGCAAGTCTGCGAAGGAACGGCCAGGCACGGTTGTGCCCTTAAGTGCCCCTGAAAGTTGCTGTTTCGCCGAATCACGGCGAGATTTTTCCAACTGTCTTCTAAGTTCATAAATCATGCTCTCTCTCCATGCTGCAGCAGCTTGAAATTCTGCCCAAGCTTTTATCATGTCATTTGTTTCAGTGATTAATAATGCTCTCTGAGTGTTTAGATTTTTTTTCGTTCTTCGAAAAATATTTCTTGAATTCGGCACTGATGTGTCTTGATCTGCGTCCATAGCGCGGCTAAAACCGTAGCAATCGTGCTTGCGCCCGCCTCAGACATATGAGCCAAAAAGCCGATATAGGCTTAGCGATGGCAGATACCCGTAAGGCCGGCCATTATGGCCATTGAAAACAATGGGGCCGAAACGAGAGCTATTGAAAATAAATGAAATACTCTTTTTAAGATGAAGCTGAGGTGTCGAATTGAGTCCCTATATGTTTAAAAGGAAGTGCCAGTAGGATGTGTAAGCGTAGAACGAAAATAACTCATGTTTTTTGAAAAAATACCAGGAGCCGAATAAATGCTGACCAGGCAGAGACGCGAGCCGGCTCGCACCCGGGTAAACCCCAGGCCTGCCCCGGTTAATCTACCTGCACAACGGCAAAGAAATCTGTTACCTGTATTCGCTTCGAAATATAGACTGAACCTCGTCCTCGGCTGCTTTCTCAGTGTGTAGCGAAAGCAGCACACTGCGAAAGAGAAATTCATAAGGATGAATTCGACCCGCTGCGGTGGTCTAGTGGCTAAGGTACTCGACTGCTGACCTGCAGGTCACGGGAACGAGTCCCGGCTGCGGCGGCTGCATTTCCAATGGAGGCGGAAGTCTTGTAGGCCTGTGTGCACAGATTTGGGTGCACGTTAAAGAAGCTCAGGTGGTCTAAATTTCCGGAGCCCTGCACTACGGCGTCTCTCATAATCATGTACTGTTCTTGAACGTTAAACCCCACATATCAATCAATAGAGATGAATTCAGTCACTTGACTCATCGCACTGCGATAATCCTCTTTCGCCTTCATGACTTCTATAGCAGTCTTTGACCGAGCAGTACCTGCGTCCACTTTTCTTCTTGATATGGGGATGGCCAGACGGTTTTAAAGATGCCACGGGGGCTTCAATTACAGAAACGGGCGCAAACCTTTCGGATGCGAAGGACAAATGCTCGAAAAGCCCACGTTATATCCACGCTAAGCATGTGAAGTGAAGACTGGCCTGCACGCGGGAACGCCTTCAAGCTTATTGTTTGGGCCACCAGGTGGTGCACCCTGTTCTTGAAACTACATTGCAGGGTGCCTATAGAGTTTCCTATTATGGTGCTGCCTGCCTGGCTGACTGATGACGCCTCGCTTCTGTATCATACACGTGGCGCAAAATATGCGCATGAACTGTGTAGAAATGTATCTGATACGCACGCATTCAGCGCATATAACCAGCTGACATTCAATGACCAGGTTTTTTTTCCCACCGGCTACCAGGTGTATCATGTCATCGATACATGGTGTCAGAAGTGCCGCACACTCATCGCCGCAGACGTAGGCGCCCACGGCGCCCTGAGCAGTCGGGATGGAATTTGTTCGACCGCCGGATGCAGTACGCTTCACAGGAGACACAGGCAAGAGCTGGCCACTATTCAAGAAGAAATTTGAGCTCTTCTTGATGGCTACAGAACCTTCCGGATAACCATGACCAGAGCAGACGAAGACTGCGTTGCTGCTGACAACTGCAGGCGCAGAAGCCATAGAGGTATTTAATACCTTTGTTTTTTCGGAAGGCGAAAGAAACACCGATTACGCTACGTTAGTCAAAAAGTTTGACGAGCACTGTGAGAGCCAGAGCAATGAGACATATGAACGCTACTCATTCAGAAAACGAATGCAAGAGCCAGGCGAACCTTTTGAGCACTTCGTGCGAGACTTGAAGACACAAGCTCGTCTGTGTAACTATGAAAACTTGCGTGACTCTATGATTCGCTATCACATTTTTGGAATACAAAACGAGAAACTACGAGAGAAGCTGCTAAGGAGCACAAATCTCATGCTACTGAAAGCGGGACAGACTTGCAAGGCAGCAGAAGCAACAGCAGCCTAGCAAAAAACATGGCTACGGGACCATCAAGTGGATTCAATTCGGAACATCCTAGCGCCAGGAAGGCAGCACCAAGAAACGAGACAAGGAAACAGCAACGCCAGGCAGCCACCAGACTACATATGTCCCAGATGCGCGCGAACACACGCGCCAAGAAAGCGGCCTGCGTTCGGGCGTGCTTCTTACCACGGCCAGCGGAAGAACCACTTCGCAATTTGTTGCAAAGTAGGGAGTCAAGTCAACGAGCTCACTGGCGATAAAGAATGCTTTGATGTGCTGAATGTACCCTTGAGAAGCAAGGTCAGCGGCCGCGACTGGCTTGTTCGCGCGAACGTTGCTCACGTATCAGTGAGCTTTAAAGTCGATACTGGCTCTCAAGCAAACATTTCCTTGAGTTTCGTCACCAAGATGCAGCCAAAACCACTGTTAAAGTTCAACTGCTCAGTTCTACGCTCATACGGCGGCAATGAAATCAAACACTGCGGCAATACAGCAGTCGATGTGACACTGAACGGACACACCGCAGTCCTTCAATTTTTCGTCGTACGTAAAGGTCAAGCAATCTTGGGACTTCAAGCATGTGAATGCCTTCAGCTGGTTTCACGCCCTGTGCACAGCGTGGAAAAAAGTACAGCGGAAAGCGTAGCGGAGGATTTCGGCACTTTTTCAGTGGCACGGGATGCGTCAAGCGCCATTACCACATGGTACTCTGCGACGACGCAGTTCCGGTGGTCTAACCAGCACGGCGAATTTCACAAGCTTTGCGAGAACCACTGCGTGAAGAACTGTAGCGTATAGAACGAGGCGGCATCATTGCAAGGGTGACAGAGCCTACGGATTGGGGAAACACCTCCTGCTCGCCGATATGCTGTCCCGGCCGACTGTCAAATGCAACAACTATTTCACCGATGACGATGCGGAGGTACACGCCTTGAGTGTGCTTTCATCCCGTATCAGCAACAGGACCCAGCAGCTACTGGCCAATGAGACAAGACAGCACCCCTGGAGGGCAGCGCAGCACCGGCGGAGCTTCTCCAGGGCAGGAAACTGAGAACAAGCATACCGCACTTTGGAGGTGATCCATGTCTCCGCATCATCAAGCATCGTCAGACAGACAGCCAGAGGCGTCCCCTGCCAGCTCTGAAGCTCAGTGATGTGGTGCATCTAAAGAAGCAATCATGGGACACAAAAGCGTGGGTGGTAGAGCACTGCACACAACCTAGATCTTACAATATGGTCACAGAAGAGGGGAGGATCCTATGATGTAACAGGAGAGATTTGTTGCGAACCAGAGAACATTTTGTGCGTGATCTTTCAGATGACAGCGAGGACGACAATGACGACGAGCCACTCGACAGCAGTGGAGGTGCATCAGCACAAGAACAGTTGCTATCAACTGGGGCGTCAGTGAAGAACGCTTCAACACTGCGAAGATCACAGGGGCAACGTAGACCACCAAATCGTTTAAGACATGACAGAAACTTTGAACAAGTTCCAAAAGCGTGCTTTTGCAGGAACACTTCATCAGCAATGTACTAACCTTGCGGAGGTGGTGCGATGTTTTATTCTTCTGTTTTTGTTTTCTGAAAGAATAAAGATGTATCGTACACGTGGCGCAAGATATGCGCATGAACAGTGTAGGGATGTACCTGATACGCACGCATTCAGCGCTTATAACCAGCTGATGTTCAATAAACTGTGTAATTTTTCCCACCGGCTACCAGGCGTATCATGTCATTGATACAGCCTGCTTGGCCATCTTGCCGGGGAGTTGAAGAAATGGCCGCCTTAGCCGGAGGTATGGCCACCACATGGGTATTCGTGCTCTTGGCGGTTCCTTGTGTGCTGCTGCGCCCTGGTGCTACCTTTTTCGACGTAACACGTCCGGGCAGCATTGTCGAGATGGCTCGGTTGATGGGCCACGACGTGGGCGAGAAGGTTCCGGCAGGGGTTTTGGTATCCGAGCCCCGGTTTTGGGGAGGGGGGGGGGGCACTGCTTGGAAACAGCGGCCTTGTGAGAGGAGCCATTCGTTGTGGTTGATGGCTGATCTCGGTTAGGAGATCAAAAAGAAAAATGAAAAGAAGACAAAAGAAACAGGGAACTACATTTTTCTTCATTCTTGAAGTCCTGAAAAGGGCTTTATGCTAGGTGCTGATCAAGAGGGCGAGAAATATAAATGAAAAGGCGCATTGGTGTGCGCAAAACTATCAAAAATAATATACTGTGGAGGCGGAAAAAAAGACTACCTTCCTGCGTGGTGTGTCGTGTCACACCGAGTCGCACGAACAGGCTCAGCTTCTCCTGAAGAAACGTTCTTTTTCAGATTTGTAAGATGAACTCAATATCCATGCGTACTTACGCCGCCTACCACGTTCTTTTTCTGAAAAGGTATATTCCATAACAATAACCTAAAATGACTTGGATACCGTTACCTTGGTCTGTCATGTCTATATTGCCACGGCCCACCGTAAACAGAACATCGCGACGTTTAGTTCAAGAACCAAGGGAGTGTTTAATGCAGCAGTCAAAAGCAAAGACAAACACAAAGATGTCGTCTATTTAGGTCAGTGTCTCTCTCGTTCCACAAGACTGTTGGAGTCCACATTATCTTTGTTGTCTGCCTATTTCGAGCATGGAATTGGCCACCCCTCAAATGAGCATCACCCTGATGCTATAGCCGAGCCAGTCAATCGTGCATAAGTCGCTTTGTACAAGCAACGGTCCTTCACAGACTCACTCGCTTATGTACGGTTTAATGCGCACTACATGCAAAAGTTCAGCTTGGTGCTAGTGACACTTTGTACAGTTTGGGCTATCCAGGATGACCTCGTAGATGACGTCACTCAGTCACAGCACTCCATAATGTTCGAAGTATCTCCTGAGCAACTTCTCAGATAGTCCCTGTCTTCGAACAGGCGCCCACACCCATACCCTGTCTTCATTTTTTTACGCCACAAGTGTATGACGTAGATTATAGCGACCTAAGTCGTACTGGTGCTCGTGGTATAATCGCGCACATGCGAGCGGCCTGGTTTCCTCTGCGCGTTAAGTGATTGGGTTGGCACTCGTTTTATTGTCGTCACATTCGTATGGCATAATTGTGTCCAATATCGTCCTTACTTCTCATTAGTGAACAAGGCTGAGTGGGGTCATCCGTGTGGTTTCTTGTTTAGCAGTGTTATATGCTCTCAGACTCGATTGAATTTTTCGCCACACAGGTGAAATCAAAACACATTTTTAGAATGTCTACATATACTTTATTGCCTCAGAAATTTATTGCAACTTTAGCACAAACATATTTCACACACCAGGGTCTGCGTCATAATGCACACTGGGTCTGGGCACATAAGAAAGTGTCAAAATTCACTTTTATCAGAAATTTACTACTTCTACCGAAAGCGCCATTATTTCGTGTGACATTGTTTGTAGCAGTTTCACGCGGTTGTAATACAGAGAAAGATGTTACATATTATGCATGGAAACTTTCTTCGCTGCGAACATCCTGGGTTTCGGCATCTCGATGACAAGTCTGGTTCACAAGTTCTGGCATGTGGTCTGCTTCCGTTGTTCTTTTTGGCTCGGGAGGCAGGGGCAAAACCTTAGCTTTTAGCACTTTGCGTGCAGGCTCATCATTTCCAGATTCTTCGCCACACAACAACAACAGGCAGTGTGTAAGCGACATCTTAAACTCGAGCACTCCAAGAATGTTTTTCTTTGGCACACGACGAAGAGCAGAGCATTCTTTGTACTGCAGCCAAGAGTTTACAGCTGCAAGGTCACAAATAAAAATAATGGTCCTCACAGTGCACTTTTTTGTACGCTGTGTCGTGGTATACAGGCTTAGCATTCTGTCTGACATGTCCACCTCGCCCTTGCTGCGGTTACACTCCACCACGGAAGGGCGAGGAATGTACTGGTACACCTTCTCCTTTTTGAACCATCTGCAGCGCTGCTCAAATGGTGCCTCACCAATGTGATTTGAGGCAAATTTGATGGCCTTGTTGTCCAGCCATTTCACTAAGCAGGTACCCGAGGAGGCATTCACGGTTAGTGAACTCGTTGCTCTACCTCGCTTGGATAGGCATTTGTCGTCCTCGAGATTAGCGGTTTTGGGTACACAATTTTTTTATAATCGTACCCGTTCTTCGAAGATTCAGTTTTCCAAGCTGTTCGATAAGGACAATGTCGTAAATATCGGTCGAAAAAGAGCGATGTCCCGCTAGGCAGTGATTTTGCATAGACTTGCACAACATATGGCCTGAATCCAAGGTCTAAGCTATAGCCAATCTTGAGGAAAGTTTTTCCCTGATAAATGTCAAAATCCAGGACGAGTCTACTGGGGCTGGCGACCACGAAGTTTTTCAAGCCTGTAGGGTGAAGCTTTCCCGGCACATACTGCTTGAGTGTAGTGACGCCTGTATATGGTATTATTTGTTCGTCAATACACACGGAAGGTGGTCTTGGGAGCTTAAGGCATGCTGCTTGGACCTCGTTTAGGATCGGTCGGACCTTCGACAGGCGATCGTTCTTTTGGCCTTGTTCGGTGAAAACAAGATCAATAACAACTTTGAAGTTGCTGCGAAGCGTGAAAAACCGGTCTCGGGTGAGGACGTTCGCAATGGCGGGCACCCTTGTGCCCCGTGCCCAATAGAGACGCATCTGTGGGTAGCAAAGACAGTTCATCATCAATGTCGCACCCAGAAAATTCTGCATTTCGAAACATGAGGGATTAAAAATTTTCCCTGTCTTTTGGTGGAACGTGACAGCTGTCTTTTCGTGCATGGTGTCAAACGTGGCGTCTGACAGGTATTGTCGGAAATAGTTACTTGGCCGCAAATGCTGTCTGACATCGGGTGACGTGTCCAGTGCACACCGCACGTCGCTGATGGCCGAGTCAAATGGGACTTTTCGATGTAGCGTTTCGAGAGCGCGTACTGCTTGAATTCTGCTCTTCTTCTTCCTCCTCACAGGAGACATCTGTAAAGAACGCTCCCCATCAGTCAAAATGAACAACTTTGGTACACTTATAAAAAATTGTTAGTGCATCACTTACCATCGGAGCACTGTGGAAGAGGCGCGGCATCACCGACAACAAAGGAGGGGTCGTCCACTTCATCATAGGACAATTCTAGGTCGTAGGTGTCATTGCTGGCTATTGCTTCCAGGACCCACTCCGCTTCTTTATCACTGATTCCTATGTGAAATAAAAGCCGAAATATTACGCCAAAGAGTAATCAAACGCATGAAAACATTAGCTGCATACGTTGGCATACATAGGCTTTGAGACTTAGTGTGCATTGTAATGTACACTTAAAAAAACAGCTTGTGGAAACAAAAATACAGGCATTTAAAGTTGTGCACCATGCAGGAATTACTCCTCAGCACTTAACAAGCAGATTATAACAATAATTACAAATTATTACATGACCAGTAGTGAGTATAATGCAACTTACTTGGACGCCGCGAGTAGAACGTCGAGGTCAAGAAAGACGCCATGTTTGACAGCGCAGAACTCGGTTCCTTCTGTGCTATGCCTCGTGTATTTTTCACCAGATTGCAGCACATGATAGGCGACGCGATCGCACATGCACTTTTTGCTGCAGAAGTGGCGCGAAATTCAAAATTGAGGTTGAAACAATTGTGCATTTCTATTTACGCAGGGTCTGAAGAGGATATGCAAATGTTATATAAGCTAGAATCTCATCCCAGTTTTTATGCTTAACGTCCACATACATTGACAATATTCTTTGTTCTTTTTGCTTCAGGCAATTTTCGCCGAGGTTCTTTGTTCGTTACTGAAAAAAACCACTGTATATCTGTTGGTTTTCGAATAATATTTATGAAATAATTTTTTCCAGCTTGTTTCTCTCTTCCACTTTCATTCAACAGCAGCATAGCCATAAAAGCTCTACAACAGCCAAATGGCAGAAAACAAATATGTGCCTAAATAATCGTTTCATACCTGGGGTCTTTTGGACTTTCAGCTTGCATATGGATGTGGTAGAACCATGTTGGTGTGTGCGTCGTTTTACAGCCCTAGTCAATTCATCTGAATTGAGTGAAGTTAGCCACAGGCACAGTGGGTTCTTTTTGGACAGCCAGTCTGTTGGCACGACGCCAGCAGTCGTGTCTCCAAAAAACCTTACGAGAGCATGCATGACTTAGTAAAGTGAGCATGCAAAAGAAATAACAGAAATGGCAGCGAACACAGGACACGTACACAAGTCATTACGGAAGGCCCAGTTTTGTTTCAGGAAGCAACAGATTAATCAATTAATGAATAAAAGAAGTAGAAAACATTAAAGTGGCTGCTTATGAAAATAAAACTTACGCAAAATTTCTCAAAGAGCAGGAGTTATCCAGTACAAGCACAGTTCTTGGTTATAGTTTTAAGTTACACTTGTAACATCATTATCCGTAACATCATCATCAAACAAACAATGCACAGTGATGTGTACCATACAATATTCTTTTAAATCACCTCTGAACATATGAGGTGTGTTCTGTAAATTGAGTGGAGAAAGGTTTGCACTAGGCTTACCTACTAAGCGCAACCATGTAGAAATGCGACGTCCTCCACTGCCGCTGCGTGCGACGACGCTGCGGCCAAGTTTGTTGTTTCCTCCGACACGGCGCAGAAACCACGCATGAGGCAGAAAAATAACAACAACGTGTTTATTAACCCAAGATGCAGCACAGTGCGACACTCACGGGCTTGCAGGCCATATAAAGAACTCCGCAAGACCGAGCAAGTACGCATGCCTAGGGCGCTACGACTCCCGCACAAGGGTCGAAGTCGAACGTACGAGCGAGAAGCCACATGCCGAGCAGCGCGTCAACCTCTCGTGGAGGCCTGAGAGCAAGTGCTGCGACGAGCGAATCGTCGGGCGCAACATAGCTCGTAAGAGAGGAGGATGTCACGCGCGGCCCAAAGGGAAATGACGCTGCGTTGTGACGTAGGCCCACGCAGCGCGCCACTGTAGTGTGTCCGGGCATACCAGCGCGAGGCGGAGCCGACGCTTGACTCGCCCAGACCAAGAGGCGCCCCGGCAGCCATCTTAGCGAATGCCGGTGCTTATGCGCGCCCGGACTACGCTGTCGGCGCGCATGCGGTAGCTGGGGAACGAGGTGCCAGGTAGAAAGGCGCTCTCGATTCCCACATCCCCCCTCCTAAGACCGAGGCCACCCTAAAGACACCGTAATAAAAGCATCCAACGACACCGAAAAAAACTTTGGTCCAGCTCAGTGCCATCCACGAGATTGTCGGGGGCCCCGGTGTCATCGTTAGGCGGCATCTCAGCAGGAACCTCGGGCCGCGGGAGGGCGGCAGACACCGCAGCAGCGATGGCCGACTTGTATGAAGAGTCCGTGACGAGCGCCGCCACGACCGCCTGAACGGAGTCGGTCGACAGGGCGTGTTGGAGGCCCGGGCCAGGTGGCACCGCAGGAGTGGACAGGATCACAGGGGCACCGCCGGACTTCGCTCGAAGAACCCGCGAACGGAGGTGGGTAGCCTCGTGCACCAGCAGGACACCACAAGCGTCGCAGTAGGAGGCCTCAAGAACAGGCGGCATCGAGTCACCTCCGGAAGCGTCAAGCAGGTCTGAAAGGGTGCGTCCGTGGAAAGGACGCGGGAGGGACTCGGGGTCCAACCCCACCCAGACTTTGCGTTGCTTGAACCAGTGACGAGTCGACACGAAGGTGACCGGGGCCTCAGTGCCTTGTTGGAACGTCCACGTAGCGAATTCACGGCGTGGTGGTGTCTTATTAGCCGGGGCCGGGGGAGCATTCGACGGAGGGAGCATGAACGCTGCGGGTGCTTGCGGAACGACCGAGTGCGCGGCTGGTCTCCCGGGCTTTTTCTTGGAGGAACTGGCCATCGAGGCGGACATCACGAATGCTGGAGTGTCGGTGAAAAGCAGGAACGCAACTGAATGTGTGGCCCCGGAGGCACGACAGGCTGGCCCAATAAAGAGAGCCTACTCCGTCGGATTGAAGGTTGCGTGAGCCAATAGGGCGCACGCTTTCCTTCTCCCGCCGACTATGCGGAAGATACCGAATGAGAGAGTGAGCCACCAGGGAAAAGGCTTTTCTCTCTCGAGCAGCTGGGAGCGCTGGGAACCGGGTGGATATTCCGGTGTTCCCTGCCGCGACGAGCGAATTGTCGGGCGCAACCAACACCATCTATACCATCATCATCATAGACCAACACCATCATAGACTACTGACAAGGACCGTCCAAGGAAAGCGTGACAGCACGCTAGTTGCCCACTTGCACCCCGGCCGTCGTCGCCACTCGTTCTCGTTATATCTGCTGTGGGCACTTATTGAAAGCTGGTGTTTCTTTTTTTGTTCTTTTTTGTTCCTGCGCGGTCGGCGTTTGTTTACGCTTGCCTTTTCACTTTAGTCATCAAACTGTAATAGTAAGAAATACATTGTAGAACTGGTTTTATTAGGAAGGAAGGCTAAAACAATTCTACCTCATTTCTTGTTCAAGGTTTCGACTTTTCTGTCAGCTGCCTTTTTTTGCGCGGTGCTTTGGATGGTGTCATTTCGAAGTCTACAAAAGTTGTTCAGAGTGAAATTTGTTGCAACACTCACTACATGCCGCACGATAGTCTCAGAGTTATGGCCATTGTCACAAGTCTCTAGCTCAACATCTCCTAGCAGTGATACGGTAATGGAGCTGACAATGCCATGTTGGTTGTTCGACGCGAGGAACACCTTTGCATTTTCTTCCTTTGTGAGCTTTTCGACAACAAGCGTTGTCACCAGCACCATGTGCACAGTACATGGCTGCGGAAACATTTAAGCTTCCTCTTGACAAGTTGTCAATCATTCTGTTAACTTCCACATTCATGTTCCTGCTTTCCAGGACGAGTACACTGCTGCGAATTCTGCATGACAGCTTCTTCAGAGCTGAATGGGCACAATATCCAGCGATATAAGCAACGACCTCCAAGTCATGCTTTGGGTTGGAGATTTCATCATTTGAGGTGAACAGAGAAGTTATGTTGCGATACTTCTGTGTCACTTTCGCTGGTGATGTCTGGCTGCGGAAGCATCAACTGCTTTTGCAGACGAATTATCTTTTCTGACTCCAGAAGCTGCCGCATGGGAACTTGATATTGTGCACCAGCAAGCGGACGGTAGCGACCGAAGCGATCTTTAAGAGTGTCAGTTTGAAATTTTCCCAGCAAGACATACTTGAACTTCAGCTCTTCTAAACAGTACCGCGACAGCTCAACAAGGGAGTAGCAAGTGAGTCTGAATGCAGAATGTGTTTCCCTTGTCAAGCAGCCACAGTTCATGTTGACGCTGCTCCAAGCGTCCAGCCATTCTACCATACCACTAAGGAAAACCAGCTGTTGATTCACCGTAGAATTCACTGGATTTTTAAGGGTGTCGTTCAGTCGGCGACCTTTCGAAGGGGGTCTTCACGTCGACGATTTTCCACCACGTTGATATGATGTTTATGAAGAGAGCTGTTGAACTAGCACATGTGGTTTCAAGTGCATCGCCACGCCTCTTAAGTGCGTTTGATACAAACGAATTAATGACATTTAACACCAACTTCACATTTTGTCTCTCCATAGGTGGTGGATTGATTGCCTTGAAATTTAGCCTGTAGCCAAGCTTGAGAAGCGATGTCTGCTCCAGTGCATACAGCTGTCGTATGGCTTCAAATGATGCTGCTTTCATTCTGGGTGGTCCGTTGGGCAATACTCCTGACAGGCTCTCTTCAGGAAATTAAAAGCATGCTCCTTCGTTTTTGTTTATTCATCCAGTTGTTCCTGATGCATTTCAGTATGTGCACAGGGTCTACGACATAAAATAGAGGCCGATTGTTGTCGGCTGGATGAGGATATACAATGCTTACTTCTTGTTTCTCTAAGAGAAACGACATCATTTTCCGGTTGAGGGAATTGTTGTTGGTAATTACAGCAATGACCCTGAGGCCCATAAACTCTACTTCTAAAATTAGTTTCTTGCAGAACTCATGTAGAATTTGCGGTCATGCGGTCATTTTAGCAACAGGAAGAATGTTAAGCATATCTTCGTTGGATGACAAGAGCGACTGAAGCATGAAAACATGAGCGGTTGTGGCTGCCTCTTCAGAATTCGCTGCAGATCCAACTATGCTGCCTCCTTTATAATCGAAGTATGGCTTGATATTGTTACGTAGTTTCGGCTGACTGAAACAGGGCGTAGCGGGACATACCCAAAAAGGTGCCTCAGACAGAGTATAGAAGTGGACGTTGTTGGTGAGCTGCGTTGCTGCTGCGGACTGACTACTGTTATATTCAACGTAACATTTTGGTGGAAGGGCTGGGTGCTCTTTTGACAACGAAGCTACGCAGTGGACGCCTCCTTAAGCCTGCTACCATGGCTCCCGGTGAAGATACCACTTCGCCACCTACCTCGGCAATGACAGCAACCCGGTACGTCGCCCTAACGCAACCCCGTGATCCCGCTACCTTTACTGGAGAGGACAACGCGAATGTGGACAAGTGGCTTAGTATGTACGAGCACGTCAGCAAGCAATATGGCTGGGACCCAACCGTTATGCTTACGAATGTTATTTTCTATCTTGACAAGGCTTCTCGCATCTGGTTTGAGAACCACGAGCACGAAATCACAAGCTGGGAAATGTTTAGACAGCAGCTCCGCGACCTCTTTGGCAACCCATTTGGTCAACAGCTTGATGCCCGAAAGCAATGGGCTGTACGTACACAGACGTCCACGGAGCCCTACTTATATTGAAGACGTCTTAGCGTTGTGTCAAAGGGCCGATCCCAACGTGACTGAGGCCGACAAGATTTCGCACGTTTTAAAAGGAATCGCTGCCGATGCGTTCAGCCTGCTTGTATTTACGAACGTAACGACCATCGACACCATGATCAAAGAGTGCAGCCGTCTCGAGCAGGCGTAGAGTCGACGCATTTTGCACCAGTTCCAGCTCCTACCCAACACCGCTGCAACGTCGTCTTGCGAAGCCACTCCTTGTCATCCGTCTGCAACCGAAGACGTGACGCACATGGTCCGACGTGAACTCGAGGCCGCTTACCCGGCTGTCAACAAACCGACGTTGCCTGACGCTTCAACGCCAGCTGTCTGCTTGATCCAGGCTGTTGTCCGCCAGGAATTCGCTAACCTTGTTATCCTGTTCACTGCACCCATCTTGGATAATACTGATCCCTCGATAGCTTCTGTGGACATGAGACGTCGTCTTCCGTACTCTATTCAAACCAGAAACCCGTCTGAATGGCGAAAACTGATGATAAGCCAATCTGCTTCCACTGTGGTTGTGCGGGACACATCGCTTGTTACTGCCACAGCGGCCATCTATGCCTTCTGGCTCGTACTTCGCTTACAGTAACTCCTTCTGTCCACCAAACCACCGTTATCCGACCCGCACTAAGTCTAGAGCATTTACTGCCCCCGAGGACTACGGCCAGCCTGCCCCACCGTCGCCGCCGCCTCAAAGCCGCTCTTCTCGTTCAAATACGCGTCGCCGCTCTCCCTCGCCATCTTTTAACCGCCGCATGCCCCCGGAAAACTAGGCTGCGCAGCTTCTGAAGGAGAAGCTGCCCTGTCGACCTTACCTAAAAATCCTCTGTTGCCCTTACGTTTGAACCGGAACACCCTTGAAGCATATATTGATGGCACACCTGTTGAAGCTTTGATTGATACGGGTGCTCACGTCTCTATTATGAGTTCGCGTTTTCGTCGTCGCATGAAGGTCCTCACGCCCCCCTTGACCAGTGTCGTCTAAGTTGCAGATGGCACAACGGTCCCTGTCGTCGGTATGTGCACAGCTCAACTTACCATAGCCGGTCATCAAGTGGTCGTCCTTTTTACCGTGCTTGCAACATGTCCCCACGACCTCATACTAGGGCTAGATTTTCTTGCCACCAATTCTGCTCTGATCGATTGCTCCGCTGGTGTGCTCCTCCTTGAGCTGCCACAAATCAGTGACACCCCGTACCAACCTACATGCCGATTACAATGCAGCG
The DNA here is from genome assembly GCF_043290135.1 of Rhipicephalus microplus. Taxonomy (NCBI): domain Eukaryota; kingdom Metazoa; phylum Arthropoda; class Arachnida; order Ixodida; family Ixodidae; genus Rhipicephalus; species Rhipicephalus microplus. Next base: position 137,806,383 of record NC_134706.1, on the reverse strand, counting down.
ACTTTGTTCACCTGCCCCCCAAAACTGTGACGTGCATCGATTTTCTGTGCTCACCAGCCGTGCCTGATGGTGACTATTACGCTACGCCTCTCACCGACGTACTCCTTGCGCACAGTGTTGCAGTGCTCTACACGGTGCTCAGCATCACAGATAACAATACTTGTCTACCTCTTGGATATTTCATCTACATGAATCATGTGCTTCCACAAGGCATTTCTGTGGCCCAACTGTGTCCGTTGCTCGATTCACAAACTGAAGTGCTTTCCTTAGACACCCTTGATTCAACACCACTAGCAACACATTCGGGCAGCCGTCAAATTGTAGACATGATCACTACTGATCTTCCGCCCCCGCAAGTTGAAGCCCTACAGCATCTTCTCGAAGCCTACCAGGATATTTTCGATTTTGTCGACCAACCTCTAGGGCAGACGTCCTTTGTCCAGCATCACGTACACACAGGTGATGCCAACCCTGTTCACCGCCGTCCCTACAGAGTGTCTACTTTTGAGCGGAGCATCATTCAGGAGGAGGTGAACAAGATGCTAGCGAAGGACATTATTGAACCATCCTCCAGTCCCTGGGAATCCCCGGTGGTATTAGTTAAAAAGACGGATGGATCGTGGCGATCTTGTGAGGACTATCGCCACCTTAACAACATCACCAAGAAATATGCATGAGAAGCTTCAAGGTCAAAGTGATAAGAACAGCAATAAAATGGACACCAGCACACAAACTGCTAAAAAAGACTGCATGAAGAGGGGTTTTATGCTGAAAAAATGAGTCACAATAAGTCTAACTTCGAGTGGAACTACCAATTAGAAAAACACAAAAGTTTCTTATGCAACTACAGATGAGAATAGAAATGCCATGCGGGTTACGAGATGAAAAAAAAAACAGCTGCCAACGGTAAGCGTTGAGCTTGGTGCCTTAAGGCTGACGGTTCCAGTGAGCTCAAAAAGTGCCAACATTATGCTGAAATAAATATTTATGAAAGTAATCTCAAACAAGAAAAGAGAAACACTTGATTACAACCAACCCAAAGAACAAGCTAGGTATACACATTGGTGTGGCAAATTAGTTAATGAACAAAACTATTAGATCAAAAGCTAAGGATCATGCTACATGCAATGGAATGTGGAATGATAGAAATAACACAGATTGAAGGACTGCAACATGAGTTGAGAGAACAAACAGCAGTTTGACATACCCTAGCAGACATCAAGAGAAAAAAAATGGAGCTGGGCTGGCCGCGTAGTGCATAGAACTACAGTGTCTAGAAATCTACTGCTATAGTGTGCTGAGCGCAGGCTAGGAGATGGCCCCGCAGCTGATGACTGCCGGCGGCGCCCGCATGGTGCGCTGCTGTGCGAGGGGGTGCATTTGCATTCAATCCTTGCACTCCGCAAGCGCTGCGAAGTTTTCAGGAGGCTGAGCCGCGCGAGGCCAACTATTATTTTCTTGCATTTTCGGAGTGTTATTTACATAATGCTTTATAGAAGCTATTCGATTGCTTTCATGGTACTGGCGCTTTGCAATACCAAATTAGGATTATTTTGTGACATATATATCGACATCCGCTACTTCCTCCAAAAGAACAAAAAAAAACAGGCAGATCCCACGTAACTTGGGAATCACTGCTATGCAAAGTGACTCTGTTGTAGTTTTTTAATAGGTGAAACATTATGAACTGGCGCTAAATATATGCGAGAAATTAAATAGTTAACACTGGAACCAACATTGGCGTTTCACAAACGCTTGGCTCTTCTTGCAAATTATTTCGAAGACCTGGCGTGGCTCTGTAGTAGAATACTTGGTTTCCACGCAGATTGCTTGGCTTCGATTTCTCTGCTAGGACACAAATATTTATTATTTGCATTCGTAGAGTCAAAGTTGCCAATGCCATCTTAACGCTCACGCGTTAAAAAAAGATGTGGCGAGAAGGGTTTCATGGCGCACGTGACAGAATTGTGAAATTATTCATGTCAGGACCAGTGAGTCATATTCATCAAACCGTCTTAGCCATCCAAACTAATTTGAATTACCCAAGTCAAGGGGGTGATCGTGAGGGCACCCAGACGTAGGCGATTTGATAGGTAGATAGACAGACGAACGAACGGACAGACAGACAGACGGGCGGACAGATAGACGGATTGACAGACGGATGGAGAGATAGCCAGACAGACGGACGGACGGACGGACAGACAGACGGACAGACAGATAGATCAACCGACCGATAGATAGACGGACGGACGGAGAGACAGACGGAGAGACAGACAGAGAGACAGACAGGGAGACAAAGAAAGATAGAGAGATAGACAGACAGATGCAGATGTACAGACAGACAGATGCACACACAGACAGGCAGACGGACGCACACACAGACAGGCAGACGGACGCACACACAGACAGATAGACAGACGCACACACAGACAGATAGATAGGTGCTCAAAGTGGTTGCAGTACGCAAAGAGACCATTTTAAAAACCATTAAAAGTATAACCACCAAAGTTATTTTTTAAAGTGTGCTTTGTTCTTGAGAGCAAGAATTATCACAGAAGACCCAAAATTATTTACCTCTTAGCCTGTATTCCTTCAGGATTCGATTGAAAACAAAGAATGATAACATGCCAATAAACAATCTGACACTCGCCGCATATGATACCCAAAACGTTGTTGGAATGGGAGTCAAACATTGAAATGGGAGAAGAACTGTGTGAATGAAGTTTGACAAAATATTTTCAATTTTTCCAGATAAAAATTGATATTAGAAATTATGTCCAAATGGCGATTTCGTTCCCGACACCGTTCACCCTAATTCAAAAAGATAGTTCGATGGTGCCACTCTCAGAATGCTTTTCTCACACGACAGTCTTCGGATTCAGCCTTCTGTCTGCCCTATTGATCTTACTTTTCATTCAGAAAACCGTGCTGAATCCGTTAGAGCGGGGAACAAGACACTTTTTCCTTGTTAGACCGATAAATTTTTTGACACAGCGGCACAATACACGTCCTTTCTTTCCATTTCCGCTTAGCTTTTAACACCTCTGGGTGTTGCAGTGTACATGTGACGCTGTCGAACTTCACAGTAAATGAGATGGTAGCTGTAAACACATTGATTTTAAACACGGCGAGGCAGCGGCAGACACAGGACGAGATGAATTTTGTGCGTTCGTGCACCCTCTCGACACGCAGCGCCACTTGTGCCATCTGAGTGCAGTCACCACATGCGAGGCCACCCTCTCTCGTACAGAATGCACGCGCTCAGCACACTAGGCAATATATTTCTAGACACTGTAATAGAACAGACAACCAGTGGGCAGCAAGAGCAGCAGAGTGGTTACATAGCGATAGACGATGCAGTTTGGGAAAGCAGGGTTAAATCGAGTGACGAAATTGTTGCAAGAATAAAATGAAATCTGCTCACTTAGGACAGGTTAGGGTAAACTAGAGAGTATTGGGAGGCCTTCTTCCTGCAGTGAACTAACACAGGCTGAGACTGATAATAAATTATTACAATCGGAGTGATTAAAGCAGAGCTTTCATTGCTGCCTATTTGCATTTCTCGCAGAACCAAGCTACGCTGCTTCCTTTGATTGCCTTAAATTTCTGGCAGCACTGGTGACACCAGCAAAGACATGCATCGCAAATAACTGATGGCACGTCACTTAGCGGGTCCTTGCATGCACTGCACTTCTATATTATGGTTTTCTTTTTTGTTGAATGACGTGGCACACAGATGACCATTCACCCGAGCTGAAAAATTGTTCCACGGAGAGATAATCGACTTGATTATCGAGAATGGACTCTGATAGCCGTGATGACATGGAATCTACCATTTCTTCACCTATCAGGAAAACAAAAAAAAAGAAACTTGGTGAGGGACTTGTGCACAGCAACTGCATATTCATTTAGTTGATGCAACGTGTCGACAGAGCATTAGTCGCAACAGTGAGGCTACAAACATCAGGAATGGAAAAATAAGAGCATTTAAGAAAATAGACAGAAACGAAAAACTTGGCCTGTAGCAATGATGAGAGTTGTACCACAATAAAAATAGTTTAAAAATTGCATGATCGCGATGTCAGTTGCTCTTTCAAAATTCTTCAGAGGTCTCTTTGTGGGAAGACTATGTAACTCTCAAAGAAAAAAGGCTAGCTGATGTGTTATTGAGCAAAACCTACTTTTGCTTTCAGTTCACTCAAAGTTCAATGTTACTTTTTAATGTTTAAACAACAGTATAAAAACAGCACTAAACAAATGAAACATAACTGAAAAGGAAATAATCAAATGTATGAGGACACCGAATTGAGTCAAGGAAATCCAAAGACTGCCTGTAAATATGAAACTGTGAAACTTGTTCTGTTTGCCCAACAGAATTTTTTCGTCCATGGCACGCTTTGCCTTCCACTCGCCCACTAGCCACACAAGGATCCTTTTTTTTTGTTTTTCTGTGGGAGCAAGGTTTGCAAATAATGTCGGGATCTTCCTTTGTCACAGCTCAATGACTGCAAGGTTTGATCCTGCTGGACGACCACGAAGCTTGATTTTTTGCGTCATTTTGATATGTTGTAACTATGACAGACCTGTGGATGAAGGGCCATCCCATTTCTGGTCTAATTGAATAGATTCTCCAGTTTCTTGGAGAGGGCCATCAAAGGACTCGAGCCCTTTGTCTGCGCCCTTTTTGGTGTGTTCTGCACAGAGCATTGTGGCGGTGCCCTCTACTATCTGCAGCAACAGCTCGCGTGCGGTCTTAGGTGATGGTGACAATGGAGGCAGTGGCATGTCATTATGGAGCACCATTTTATTGATGTCAATTTAACTAATAAGGTCCTCAGCAAATGGGTCTCCAGAAAAGTCTGTCTTGGCTTCCAGCTCATCGTGAAGCACTGCGTGAGCATCTTCGCTGATAAGACGAATGCAGTACCCGCCTTCCCACTGCTTTGCTACTTGTTTGAAAATGTTTACGCGACGTTCATATTTCTCTGATTTCCTTTGCTGCCAGGTCAGCAAGGTATTCACAGAGGAAGTATACAGCTTTATATTTCTGCCGCGGCGTCTGCGGTTTCTTTTTCTGAGAACGAGTCACAGACATTTTTGTAGTGTTCATGTTTGTTTCTTCTCCACAAAAGAGACGTTGATTATATGAGAATATTTGCGGTTCCTCGTCTAATCGTACAGCTTTTCGTACAATGAAAGGCCTTCACACTTCCGCACTGCAAGTATGTGCTTACATGGCAACATCATTGAGAGCCTAAACAGGCAGGTGGAGTTGTTCCCTGTGGTTACAGTTTCTTCAGAGTGAGACTGGCATTGCCAGTGCCCTTCGGTGTTCTTTTTCATTGAGACACACTCTGACAGCTCCTCTTGTTTCTGTACAAATGGGTATGCATAGGATATCAGGCTCCGCTAGTACTGCTGAAGGTCACTATTCATATTGATGTTAGCGGGACATTTGTACACTGCGTCAGCAGCCAGGCGGTCTCTTTCTTGTTGCAGAGTGTTTAAAATAGAGAACAAAGCTGGCATAAATTGCTCCAGGGAACAATAAAAGGGTATAACTCCTGAAATTCACATTTATGCTTTCGAGGCAGTTGTTGGTGGTGTTGTTAAAACTGTTGACTAAGAATGCTGGCGCTTTGTACCATTCATTTTTCAAGCTTTGCCAGTTGTTGCTGTAATAGGCGAGGACAGGTGATGGGGCTGTTTTAAAAAGTCGTTGTTCATTATCAGAAAACTCTTCATCGGACGCGGAATACACCATTTTTTGGAGAACCTGCAAGAGAAGCTGCTGTTATTCCAGCAATTTCTCTGTTATTCCTGTAACATGTAATTTCCCTGCGGAAAGTTTTCAGTGTGCGGAAAACACAAATTAGCACATTAGCATCTGGAAATTTCTCTTTCAGGATGTTCCTTTATAACAAGTCTTTGTCAGCTATGATGCGCCTAGTTCGTGTCCAAGAAGGATTGATTTCTTTAAATTTTTGTACGAGCCATCGTACACTGCTTTCGTCTTTTCGCACCAAAATTCTGACGCACACAACTTCGGTTGAGCTATTAGAATCTTCGGCGTGTATCACATACACCGGCGTTCTACGTACAAGTAACTTGTAAGTAGCATCAATACCCAAAAAACTCTGGGTATGCTGCCAGCTTTGATGTGCCTAGTTTGTTTCCAAGGATTGATTTCAATTAATTTCTGTATGAGCCATCGTACACTGCTTTCGTCTTTTCGCACCAAAATTCCGACGCACACAACTTCGGTTGAGCTATTAGAATCTTCGGTGTGTATCACATACACCGGCGTTCTACGTTCAAGTAACTTGTAAGTAGCATCAATACCCAACAAACTCTGGGTATGCTGCCATTGATCTTCTCATTGCAGGAGTTGATATCACAGGGCCTTCAAAGTTGTTCTGATCTACAAGAACATGGCAGTCCGATCCTGCACAGATAAAAGCATTAGGTAGGCCTTTAAGTTGTTGTTATTTGCTAGGGCACGACAAGCATACCTTACACATGACAAAGCAATGAAGAGAATAAAACATCACAATAGGCCTTCGGATGTATCAACTGATAAGCACAGCGTAAAATGAGCTGGCGGTGATTATGTAAACTAAATATTACGTGCCTGCAGGACACAAAAAGTCACATTGAACAGTGCGGCTGGTGTGCCCTCTTTTCTGACAGATATTTTTGGGCGGAGAAAGTTCTCTAACAAAACAATCCTCTTTTTGAAACGTCACTGATCACACCCTGTGAGCTCTTTTCGTCAGCTATTGCACAATGCAATTTCTGCAAATTAAAGTAAGGCAAGGAAAAAAAGCAGTTCAGCTTGTATTATGATATTGATGCCTCTTGACACTTGGAATTACTTCCGCAAACTAGGCAGGTTAACGGAGAAATGGCAATAAAGCGTGCCTCCTGGAAACATGATAAAATGTACTAAATTTCTTCTAACTTGTCCTATTAGTGAAATAATTTTCAGATGGTGCTTTTTTACTTTTAGTGTGCAACTAAAAATTTTAGTATGATTTGGCAAGGTTCTCTCTAATCACGGCTGTCAGTTAGCTTCTATTTTTTAGCAAATGTATGTTGGCCATGTTTCGACAATGACTATTGAATACCCGTAGGGGACTGATAAAAGCAGCTGGAGCACTAATTCAAGGTGATGAGGAGGCACCTATGTAACAACCTTTTCTGACGAGGCCTGTACATTTGTGCACACGACATTTGTCATATCTGTGCACTAGTTACTACAAAAAGAAACACAATGAATACTGAACTAATCTCTAATTAAATATGTTGTTAGTTATAGTGCATATATATTAGGTGAGGAGTTGGGGGAGTTTTAAAAGGAATTTAAAAATTGAAATTTCTTTTTAAATATTGTTAGCTAGGCTCTTCACCAGAAAACAGTTGGATTTCCTTTGAGTGGGTATATAAATTCATTTCATGAAGAAAAATGGCATGACCGACTGAGAGGTCAATAATTGTTATAAAAAATTGTAACTTATTCAAACATAGTAACATTGTAACTTATTCAAATGAGAAAGAAGGAGAGATTGTTTCTTGGAATTTGTAGCTCGTTCGGCGGCGCCTCGAGGCGCTGTCACGTGTTGAATTGGTGATTGTGACGGCATTCTGCACATGATGCGCCTGTTTACAAGAAAAAAATATTGAGGTGGTTTAGGGGACTTTCAATGAGAACAATTAAAGCGTTTCGTGTGCGCCAGAAGCTGCGCGTGAGTGGCTGTTTTCCATTGCGTGATTGAGCCATTCATGTGATGGAGGACAGCCACTCGCGTGGTGAACAGACGAGCGCAACAACAGGGCTCCATCCACCCCACCTACATCCCTGGGCATGCCTTCATGGACTGTCACCGCCCCTTAAAAAGACCCCCGAATGCTCGCCGGCCTTCGCGTTGAAGACGTTGAAGACTGGTTGGATGAGTACGACCGTGTGAGTGCGCTTAACTATTGGCATGATTCTGTGAAGCTGTCCCGCGTGCCGTTCTATCTGACGGGGGTCACTAAGACATGGTTTATCAACCATCAACTGGATTTCCCGGACTGGCCTAACTTTAAGCAGCAGCTCCGTCAGATATTTGGCAACCCTTCTGTCCGTACAGACATAGCCAAACGGAAGCTTGCTGAACGTATTCAGCACTCCGACGAGTCTTATACCTCGTACATTGAGGATGTCCTCGCCCTATGCCGTCGCATCGACAGCTCGATGGTGGAACATGACCGCGTTCGCCACCTGCTCAAGGGCATAGGCGCCGTCGCATTTAACGTTTTAGCGGCAAAGAACCCCACCACGGTCGCGGATATCATCAGTACGTGTCAGCGACTCGATGACCTTCAAGTTATACGTTTACAGCCTGACACAGGAGATCTCAGGCCAACGCATGACAATGAGCTCCGGTCGTTGATACGGTCCATGATCTGCGAGGAGCTGCAACTCCAGGCCACCTCGTCGTCTTATGAGCTCCGCATAACGCCTTCTGCAGGCAGCCTCCGCAACATCGTCAGGGAGGAGCTGGCATCCATGACGTTTGAGCAAGCCCCGAGCTCGCATACCACTCCAAAGCCGACATACGCTCAGGTAGTTGCAGCGTCACGTTCTCAGCAATCACCGCAGTATGTGTTAACTACGCAGCCCTCACTCAATTTCCTTGCCCCAAGGGCACCGCCTCCTTCTTTCCATGCCTGGCGTCCAACTCGACCGATTTGCTATTATTGCGTATTCGTGGCCACATCTCACGGTTCTGTCGTCGACGTCAACAAGACGAAAGGCGGGGCTATGGTCACTTCGAGAGGGATGAGTTTGCCGCTGCTCCACAACATCGCCACCCATATCAACTGTACCAACGCCGCTCACCAACTCCACAGAACTTCGATGCAGCCAGTGCATTCCGCTCCTCACGCCATCGTTCCCTGTCACCTATGCGCCGTTCCTTGTCACCACTTCGTCCGGCTACCATGGCGTTTGATCACCGCCCGGAAAACTAAACAGTGCAGCTTCAGGAGGGAAAGCTGCATTTGGCGGACTGCATCGAACTCTTCCGGAACGCCCTTCAAATCTACTTTCAGTGTGTGTTGAGGGTATATGAACTGAAGCCTTGGTGGACACAGGTGCATCGCTCTCAGTTATTAGTGTGGACTTGTGTTCCCGTTTACGCAAAGTGAAGACACCGTATGATGGCCCTCCCCTTCGCTGTGCTAATGCGATTTTCATTCAGCCTTCTGGTGTTTGCACAGCACGAGTTCTTATTGAGGGCATCCTTCACCATTTACAGTTCCTCGTTCTGTCATCGTGTACTAATGCTCTCAATTTAGGGTGGGACTTTCTCTCCTCAGCTTCAGCCGTGATATCTTGCCGTCAGAGGATCATTCGTATGTCAGATACTGCGCTTTCGTCCGATGAAGATGCTCATAGCCAGTGCTTTGTCACCGCTGATGACTGTTTTATTCCTCCAGGCAAAGAGCATATTAAGACCCTGACGTCAGATAAGATCAGTACTGGTGATGTGCTCTTAGCACCGTGTGCACGCTACATCTCTGGTGGGCTTACCATCGCTCCTAGCCTGGTGCGCTTTCATGATGGCAGAGAATTAGTTACGGCAGACAATCCTACTTCTTTTCCTGTTGCACAGCCTCAGGGCACCAGTGTGGTTTGCTTCACAGACACCGAACCACTTTCTCTGGTGCCCCTTCACGCAGACGCACCATATTTCTATACGAGTACTGATGACGATGCTACGACGGCTGCTTTAACAGCCACAATAAATCCCGATCTCCCGTCAGCGCAAAAGCAAGAACTTTTTGGTATCCTTCAAAAACACAGTGCTTCATTTGATGTAAATTCTAAGCCTTTGGTTCGAACTCCCGACGCCGTACATCGAATTGAAAGGGAAGGCAATACAATTGTACACCGCCGCCCATATCGAGCGTCATCCGCAGAGTGGAAAATCATCGAGAACAACGTTGCTGATATGCTCAAACGAGATGTTATCCGGCCATCGTTCAGATCGTGGTCATCCCCTGTAGTGCTAGTCTGAAAGAAAGACGGTTCGGTGCAATTCTGCGTCGATTATCGAGCACTTAATAAGATCATGCGAAAAGACGTGTACCCGATCCCACGAGTCGACGACGCACTTGACTGTCTGCAAGGTGCTGAACTTTTCTCCAGCCTGGATCTACGGTCTGGTTATTGGCAAATACCTATGCACGAAGCGGGCCCGCAGGGGCGCCTGCGCAAGTCGGCGTTTGGTGTGTAGCGACACCACGGACCCGAGCTAACGGGGGAGTTTTGACTCCCTCCCACGCCTAGCCGTGCGTGGCTTTGCCGTGTCCGGGGAAAAGGGGATCCTGGGGGTTGAGCCGACGCTGGGTGATTGGACCTTTAAGGCCCCCTGGCAGAGGCAACACACCCCCTTGGCCCCGGCTTCACGTAGACGGCACCCCTGGGCTGACCCACCCTGGGAAAATCGGCAGTCGCCTTTTCCTATCTCTCTCTCTCTCTACATCTTCGTCTTTATCTCTTACTGTTTATCTGTCCTGTCTTCTACTCTCTTCTGTTTACTTCCAAACTTCCTGGCGGCTAGAGTTAACCCTGTGCAAATAGCCTACCTTGGTCTAGGCGCATTGGGTTATAGTGGCGTTGTACGGCTGGCGTCTGCAGGTTTCAGCGTCCGCAAACTTGTAGCGTCCCCTTGTTGGACTCCGTGGTGGGTGGCCGCCAACGCTGCTGAACAAAAATACGACAGGCATGCACAGAGCATTCCCCTTACTGTCTGATCGTACCGGCTTAAAGCGGGTATGCACCGATGATATAAACTTTTTTAACCGGCCCAAAGAAACATATCCTCACTATCATGTTATCCACTGTGAGAAAACTGAAAAACAAGCCAGAACCGTCTCTCCTTTCCTGGTTTCTAGATGTCTTACCGAAACTCTTGGCACAGGATACAAGGTAACCAAAATAGCTAGTGGAGACCTTCTCCTCGAAATCCGTGACAAAGAACAATTTGAAAAGCTAGACCATCTCTAAGATTTCGGTGGCATACCAATAACTATAACACCACATAGATCAATGAACACAACTCGCGGAGTGGTATCTGACATGGACTTATTTGACTTGACTGAGACTGAACTTTTGGAGGGGTGGAAGAGCCAAAATGTCACTAATGTACAGAGAATTTATATTAGAAGAGATAATAAGGAAACAACGACGAAACACTTAATACTCACATTTGCATCCAGTAAACTACCGGAATCTATTCAAACAGGGTACACAAAGACATCTATCAGGCCGTACATACCAAACCCTCGTCGTTGCTTCCAATGCCAGAAGTATGGCCATGGCTCTAAAACCTGTCGTGGTCGCCAGACTCGTGCACAATGTGGAGTACTAGGCCATGTGTCTGAGAACTGCAAACAACCGCCACACTGTGTAAACTGCGAAGGAAACCATGCCGCATATTCACGCTCCTGAACATACTGGAAAAAAGAAAAAGAAATAATTACGTTGAAGGTGAAGGAGAACATTACATTTAAGGAAGCACGGCGAAGAGTCGCTCCATTCTATGGACCTACATACGCTGATGCGGCGCGTCAGGGGGCATCGCCACACCAGCCCTCGCCACTCCTTCGGCCCGCGAATACCGAGCCGGTGGTTGTGGCACCTGCCCCCAAGGCGGCTGTAGCCCAGGCTACACCGCCTACTCCCAAACAAAGACCGGAGACTCCAGAGTCCTCGGCTCTCAAGGCCTCACCTCACCAGGCGAGGCCCGAAATTCGAATTAACAGCCCGCACGTGCGGGCATCCAGTGCCTCTGAGGAGGCAATGGATACCTCGGCAGCCTTGGTGCCGAAAGAGTGGCGTGGCTCCCTGGAGCGCGTCAAGAAAACAAAAAAGCAGATAACAGGGCCTGGTGATGGCCCTGTTAAGTGAACTCAAACTCCATCCAAGAACTCTTACATGGACACTCACCAAAAGTGCTGTGTGTACAAGAAACACACCTTAATTTAAAACACGCAAATTTTCTTCGTAAATACGTTATTTTCCGAAAAGACCGTGTTGATGCTATGACATCATCCGGAGGTGTTGCCATCATAGTGAATCAAGGAATAGCATGCACACGCTTACAACTCCAAACATCCCTTGAGGCAGTGGCTGTTCGAGCGGTTCTTTTTGATAAACTGATCACAATCTGCACTATTGACATTCCTCCTAGCTATCAGCTGCAAAAAACGCGATTTACACTCTCTAATTGATGAACTTCCGGAGCCTTATGTTCTCCTTGGAGACTTTACTGCCCATAGCAGGCTATGGGGTGACTCTCGGTATGACGTGCAAGGTCGACTGATCGAACAGTTCCTTCTCTCGTCGAGCGCGTGTCTCCAGAATCGAAAAGAACCATCCTATTATAATCTCGCTAATAACACCTACTCCTCCATAGACCTAAGCATAGTATCTCCATCTCTTGTGCCTCTACTTCAGTGGAAAGTCGTCAGTAATCTGTACGGAAGCGACCACTTCCCCGTAGTTTTGAGCACAACGACAGTAACTGAGTGTCCACCACGTGTTCCCAAGTGGCTCATAAACAGAGCCGACTGGGAACAGTTTTATACTATCGCTTGTCTAGGTTGGAATGACATCTGTACTTTGAGCATTGATGTTGCTGTGAACTACTTCACAGCGTTTTTGATTGATGCTGCAAGAAAATGCATCCCACAAGCAAATGGACACCTTGGAAAACGACGTGTGCCAGGTGGAACTCTGAATGCCGAAACGCGCGCAAACAGCAAAGCAGAGCTTGGAGGCTGCTTCGGAACTCACCGACAGCCGAAAATCTTGAAACCTTCAAGAAACTAAAGTCTCAAGGCAGGAGAATGCGTTGCCTGGCCAAAAGAGAAAGCTGGCAGAAGTTTTTGTCAGAGTTAATTCATACACAAAGGAGGCTAAAGTCTGGAACATGGCCGGTAGGATAGCAGGAAAACAAGTACACACACTTCCACTCGTAAACACTCAGGGTGATACTTTGGAAGATCAGGCAAACTTCCTCGGTGCACACTTCGAACAGGTATCCAGCTCGTCCCACTATACTGACACTTTCCAAAAATACAGAACAAGAATAGAAAAGCAGGAACTCGAACACAAGTCCACTAGATACGAGGCATATAACCAAGCTTTCAGTCTAGTTGAGCTCCGAACATCTCTAAACTCCTGCGGTACTTCTGCCCCAGGCTCTGACCGTGTGATGTATGAAATGTTAAAAAACCTACCAAACGAAACCCGAAAAACCTTACTTTGTTTGTACAACGCTATTTGGTCTTCTGGCACTATTCCTACCTCCTGGAAAGAGACTATTGTTATTCCCATTTTGAAAGAGGGCAAGGACCCTTCTTTACCCTCGAGTTATAGGCCTATAACACTTACAAGCTGCTTGTGCAAAGTCTTCGAAAAAATGATAAACTGCCGACTTGTACATTTTCTTGAAACAAATAATTTGCTCGACCCATTTCAGTGCGGGTTTCGAGAAAGTAGATCCACCACAGACCACCTTGTTCTTATCGAGGCACAGATCAGAGACGCCTTCGTCCATGAACAATATTTTCTCTCTGTGTTCCTCGATTTCGAAAAGGCTTAAGATACAACATGGCGTTTCGGAATTCCAAGAGACCTGTCCCACCTTGGTGTGCGCGGAAGAATGTTTCATATAATCGAAAGTTACCTGTCAAACCGGACATTCCGTGTCCGTCTGGGCAGTGTGCTCTCCCAAACATTGTCCAGGAAAGAGGCGTGCCACCAGGTGCTGTGCTTAGTTGCACACTTTTTATTATTAAAATGAATTCTTTGCACTTGTCTATTCCCCGCAATATGTTCTATTGTACATATATTGACGACGTTCAGCTTGGCTTCAAGTCATGCAACTTGGCCATGTCTGAGCGGCAGGTTCAGCTGGGTTTAATTAAGGTCTCCAAATGGGCAGATGAAAACGGATTTCGACTTAACCCACAAAAAAGCACGTGTGTTTTGTTCTCTCAAAAGAGAGGCATGCACTCGGAACCTGACATTCGACTGAACGGGCAACGTCTGTCTGTCAAAGCCGAGCATAAATTCTTAGGCTTAATCTTGGACAACAATTTGGCCTTCGTACCCCACATAAAGTATTTAAGAAGAAAATGTTTAAAAGCCATGAATGTTATAAAAGTGTTGTCACGTACTACGTGGGGTAGTGACAGGAAATGCCTCATGAACCTGTATACAAGCCTTATTCGCACCCGCTTAGATTATGGGGCCGTTGTTTATCGGTCTGCGACTCAAAGTGCCTTGAAGATGCTGGATCCCGTGCACCATTCGGGCATCCGCCTTTCTACGGGTGCTTTTCGCACCAGCCCCGTAGAAAGCCTTTATGTTGAGTCAAACGTGTGGTCGCTTAATCTGCAAAGAAGCTACATGTCCTTTGTATATTTCCTTAAGGTGAAAGCAGACAGGAGGCACCCCTCATACTCTACTATTAATCACTTGTTGAGCTCCATTCTTTTTCAAAACAGGCCTTCAATGAGGCAGCCCTTCTCAGTTCGCCTGAAGGGTCTAGCTGAGGACACTGGAGTGTCACACGAACACAGTTTAATGGCTCCTGTAGCATACCCGCCAACGTGGCAGTGGCAGACTATAGATTGCGATGTGTCTTTCCTAGAAGTTACTAAACATGCGCCTATTGCCCATATTCGAACATACTTCTTGGAACTTCAACACAAATACACACGTCCTGAGTTTTTTACAGATGCCTCTAAGTCTAACTCCTCTGTGTCCTACGCTGCTATTGGCCCTTCCTTTTCGGTTGCTGGCCCTCTACATCCAGGCACAAGTATCTTCACAGCGGAAGCTTAAGCGATACTTGTGGCAGCTAAACACATCAAACAATCACAAATACAAAAAGCAGTAATTTATACAGACCCCCCCAGTGTGGTAACGGCTCTGCACAGTCTTAAAAAACAAAAAAACTCTGTCCTTGTTTCACTTTACTCCATATTATGCACACTCTACACACTCAATCGACATGTTGTTGTGTGCTGGGTGCCAGGGCACCGTGAGATTCAAGGCAACATGATGGCGGATCAGCTTGCTGCATCCGCCCACGAAAGCACCGCCATGACACCTTTATCAATCCCGGCCCTTGATCCTAAGCCGTTTCTCAAACGAAAACTCAGGGACTACTGGCAGAGCAAGTGGGATACACACACACAAAACAAACTACACGTTATCAAGCCACACCTTGGCCATTGGCCACCAGTATCAAAATCACCTCACACAGAGGTAACATTAATGAGGCTCAGGATTCGACACACATACACGACACACTCATATCTTTTATCCGGTGGCGATCCACCATTGTGTGACAGATGTGGTGAAGCACTAACAGTTCTTCACATTTTAATTCAGCGCAAAGAATTGGATACTCTAAGAAAACAACACTTTTCTTCACCCTACCGACAACATATACCTTTACACCCTGCAATGTTCGTCGGTAGGGAACCAATTTTTTGTCACAAATCATTGTTAGCGTTTTTAAAAGAAATTCATAGCTTTCATGTCATATACCATAGCACGACCTCTCCAGAGAGGTCGTGCTATGGTATAAGACACAAAGAATTCATAGCTTTCATGGCATACCGTAGCACGACCTCTCCAGAGAGGTTTTCGCTGTGGTGGCTACACAATAAAGCACATGCCTCAGGGCCTTTGGACGCAAGGGTATGAACGAGTGAGGCACTTGTGCTAATGCCATACATGTCCACCAACGTTTTTATTATCATTACCTTTTGCCATCTATTTGCACCACACACACCTTCCACGGCATGGTCATGATTTTATTAATTGTATGTTTTTACCCGCTTTACTGCGAGGACTTTTATGGCCCTTATACAGCCGCTAATCACAATCATTGTCCACATTCCTGTCTCATGAACTGGCGCTCTTTGGCCATCAAATGGCCTTTGCGCCAAAAAACACCATATATCATCATTATGCACTCAGTGCATACATCCGATTTTTGCCTATTCCAAGTTTTCTCTTCACTGCTTTGATGCTTCCTCCGTTTTTCAGAGCGTGTTGAATTCTCTCCATGTTATACCTTCTTACATCGCATACCTTACGCCTATTAATCAACTTCGAAAGCTCTGCCAGCTCTATTTTCTCTGTTGTACTTGAGACTTTAATGATTTGACGCTTCTTAATTAGATTCTTCGTTTCCTGGGAAAGCTTGCCACTGTCCTGTCTAGCTACTCTGTCTCCAACTTCCACTGCGCACTCCGTAATGATACTCGTCAGATTATCATTCAATCTATCTACGCTAAGGTTGGTTTTCTCACTAAAAGCCGAAAACCTGTTAAATATATCACCATATTAAGAATATCACAACAAAAGGAGCATGGGCAATGGGTGCATTGCGCAGGCTGAGCAGCCGCAGATCGGGTATGAGAAGGAAAGCACTTTTGATGGTCTACAGAATGTACGCACGACCGGTATTAGAATGTGGCTGTGTTCTTTTTTCCGGTCCGCTAGCATACCAGCTTCAGCCACTAGTCCTAATAATGCGAGAACCTTTACGGCTGTGCTTAGGCCTTCTAAATTATGTGGCCAATGCAGTATTATACCTGGAAGCGAGAACACCTCCCCTGTTAAACTGATTTAACCTACTTACTGCGCAGACGTTCTTACGGTTTTGCGAAAGACTCTAACCATACTCATATAATTTTCTTCTCCAATCCCGATATATTTTTCTCTGAGCACTGGCCTAGATTCCGCAAGCCACAAATCATATTTGCACAAACATTACTCGATTCCCTGAATGTACAAATTCGTGATGTGCGTCCTTTTACCATGGAACCTAAATTCACAGACATTGCCTACCACAATATTTTTCCGTACCACGCGAAATCATTACCTCACGGAATTCACATTTACATGACTATTACAAGAGCATCTAAATAATCTGCCGATGAATGTGGTTATTGCAACGGATGCATCAAAAACTGAGGAAAAATCAAGCATAGGAATTTTCTGCGCTCAACTTGATTGGTCTTTTTTGTTATGACTGCCGGATTTTATTCCAGTTTTTATAGCTGAATTTATGGCCATAATATTAGCTCTCAAAAAGTTGCCCATTTTAAATAAAGTAGTTGCAATCATCACTCAATCTTTATCTGTGTGTTCTTCTCTCTCTGCATCAGGTGAAACGCCTATTCTAAAGCTTTTCAGAATACTAGTTCCCGCGCACCCACACAGTCTCCACTTATTTTGGGTCCGAGGACACAAGGATTTAATTTTAAACAAAGACGCCAATTCTTTAGCAAAGGTGGTGCCTTTGATGCCAATCATTCTGGTTTTCCCACATACAGCATACATTATAATTGCACGATTCCGCACCTTAACCTTCAAAAAATGCTTATCAGACCCCGTCTTGACAGTGTCTCCAAAATATAAGCACCTATTATTACCCTGCAAAAGTGAGTATCGAGGTCGAAAATAATGGAAGTGGCCACAACAAAACGTCGCTGCCGGGTTACCTCCCTCAACTTTTACCTGCATTGAGCATGTCAAGCGTTGTCTCCTCTGTGTATATTTTATAAGGAGGAGGAAACAATCAGTCATTACTTTGTATTTTGTCACCGCTATAAGTCATTGAGAAGAAAATTCATAGCACCAACTCTTCGAAACTTGGGGTGTTGAAATATCCGAATCAGTTGTTCTATCATTCGGCGTCCCTACTCTGGGCTACAGTCACTCGGACGTTTACTACGCAATAGAGGAATTTATCAGTCAGACTAAAATAATATAGAGCTAAGTTATTCATTCTTTTAAACTTTTAAATATTTTTAATCAGTAATTATTTGTTGTGAAACCTATCCCTAGCATATATGAGTAGTTTTGCGAAGAAAAAAAACAAATTCACCTAACACTCGGCCAATCCCCTGCATTGGGTAAGAGCCATATGAGATGAGGAGAAAGAGAAAGTTTCTCAGAAGCAATAGAGCACTATTTTTTATCACGTCACCGATACAAATTGCTCAGGAAAACACTCTTAGTCCTCCAAATCGCAAGCCTGGCGCTGAACTTCACAATAGAAAATATACTTTTCTTCGGTGCTTCTGATCTGAGCTTAGCCACGAGAACGTTTTCTATGCAGTTTGCAAGTACCTTAATGAAAGTAAAATAATCAAGCTTTTAACTGCGTGAGTATTATTACTGCAAAAATATTCCAACTTACACAGGAGCTTTGCTTAACCACGCTGATTCCTACTCAACGTAATGAATGGTTGTCTGATCTGAACAAGTGACAAACAACTATTGCACTCCTTTCATTCTGCCTAGAATGCCTTTCTTTTTTCTTTCTTTTTTTTCTCCAGTGAGTGGCTTTGATATTGAAAAGAAATCTTACTGAATTAAGTCAACGATTCTTGGCTGATACCCTTCAGTCATAGAATTTCCCACAATACTTACTAGAGGGAACTCTGGCGCTAGTGTCTATGGGAGTTGCAACACACGGCGCTTCAGCGAGCATGGGAATGATGGGTAGTACACACATTTGTCTAATTTTTGTACTGCTGACCTGCTTCTGGCTCAGTGTGTGTACGTGTGGCTTGGAGCTGTTTTTTCACGAAAACATAAATTAGCAAATGTTCACCGTTTGCGCTTCACAACCTTATTTTTTTAAGCTTACCATTTTCAATCAAGTCCCTAAGTTCAAAAGGGTTTGTTCTTTCTTTCAAAACAAAACCGTAACCAGTAATAAACGAAGCCGCAAGTACGAAGACTAGACAAATGTGTGTACTACCCGTCATTCCCATGGTCGCTGAACGATCGCAGCGCCAGAGTGCCCTCTAGTTAATATTTGGAAACTCTATGCCTTGAGGGGGTATGAGTCATGGCCGTGGAATCATCATCATCATCACCTCAGTTTCGGACACTCATTGTTCGGTCCTTGACAGAGTCTCTCGAGCCTGGCACTGGTGCTGTTCCACTGATCCCGTTCTGCGCTGCTTCTCACAGGGTAGAACAGCTGGAACGACGGGCGGCAGGATTGCACTTAAGTTTAACGTTTGCTTCTTTGTGGCTTTAGTGCTATTTCGGCAGTTTTTTGTGGTT
Source organism: Rhipicephalus microplus (assembly GCF_043290135.1). Lineage (NCBI taxonomy): Eukaryota > Metazoa > Arthropoda > Arachnida > Ixodida > Ixodidae > Rhipicephalus > Rhipicephalus microplus. The sequence continues at coordinate 137,787,221 of NC_134706.1, read as the reverse complement.
TGTGCCATTTGATTTTCCGATTTCAAGCGCCTCAGGCTATCTCGATGTTGGTTTCTTCGCCTAAGGGCCTTCCTCTTGGTTAGCATCTATACCGGCCAAGGATCGGCCGATTGATTATTTTCTTTGCAGTGGGGTTATCAACGTCCCCGTGGCTCTGGTACCGACCAATGGAGGTACGATACCTATGAAGAATCCGAAGGTGATTCAAATAGAGCTTCGGAAAGCCACATCACACTTTCCTAAGATCACCGAGGTTCGGCATTTCGGTCGTGGTGGTATTTTGTGCTGCTCTGCCGATCAGGACTGCGTCCGAGAGCTTCTCAAATGTTTCGAATTTGCAGCGCAGCCGGTGAGCCCGTTTATTCCAGTGCATCCTGCATGTTCGGAAGGCATAGTCTGCGGTGTAAATACGAGCCTGACCCCTGCAGAAATTCAGGAATCATTTTTGGTAGCAGGTGCAGTGTCAGTATACAGGTGCACGCGTCTGGTTGACAAGAAAAAATCACCTACCGAATCGGTGATAGTAACCTTTGTGGGAACGATAAGGACATCGGAAATTAAGGCTTGGCCTAATACCTATAAGGTAGAGCCTTTATCTATAAGGTATATAAGAGCCTCTATATATAAAAGCCTCTATCTGCACGCCACTCTCGCTCAAGTGTGGCGTGCAGCTCCAGGCTTACAAACACTGCAACGTAGAATCGTTACAGCAATACACGAATGATGCGAATATGGCAGCTTTACGCGGGGGCATTCGCGAAAAAGGTGCATTATAGCTGTTGCGATACGTACGTGCGCCGCAAAAATTACGTATGCTCGGTAACTGTGAGGGTAGCTTCTCTCCCTGCCGTCGAATCAATCGTTTTATATTCGACACCGGAACAAACCACGGCACACGCTACAATACCATGCACACTGCAGCTGCGCTTGTAGAAAAAGTGAATGCTCCAGTACTCACCAGCGCTTGCCAGTGAAAATTCCAGCGCTTCCAGCGCTTCGCAGTGCGCACCAGCATCACAGCGGTTGAGCCAGCGCTCCTACCAGTGCGACACAGTTTTTTCCCAGTGCGCCCAGCGAAGTGCCAGTCATTACAAGCGTGCATCAGTGTCTCCAGCGTGTACCAATGCCAAAAAACGTACTGGCATCACGCTGTTTTTGTAACAGGGTAGTTCGTTTTCAGTTTTGCTAAAGTGGCCTAGCGCAAAGCAAGAGGGGAACACATAAACAATGAAGACGAGCGCTTCCTTCTATCTCAAGCTTTAGTGTTGCTTAAAAACTTAGAAAAAGCTGAAGTAATAACGAACAAAACAGGTAATGCGAAAGGAAACGCAAAAAGACCTCTTTCCATTCGCCGTGTGGCCATGCTGCCATCTTTAAAAAAACGCTTTGGAGAAAGAAGTATTGTTGATGACACACTGCACCACACAAAACTTTTTCGGTGGTTTGTGGCTTCCGAGATAAGCTCCGGTTTTTCAAATGTACGCTGCAAAAAATTCAGAAAGGAAATGAGAAAAAAAAGCACTGCTCGTTCAATTAGCATGAGGGAACATATTTTGAAAGCGACGCTGTTGAAAGCGACCCATTATGTGGTATACGATGCTCCTGACAATGAAAATATCACTTCTGGAATTCAAAATGGCAGTGTAACATTGTTGGCAAGTTCCAGATCATCAAGACCACCATAATCAGAGCCACTTAGTAATGACGCCATACGTACAATATGTAATGATGCCATACGTTGCAAGTGAACGGAAAAGCAGTTCTTGGTGTGCAAAGCCAAGGGTGTGCACTGTAAGGCCAGCTTCATGGCAGCAGCATCTGCTTTATGGATATACCCCAGTTTTTTCCATCTTCAGACATTCAGAGGGTAAACTTGTCGGCTTTTTGATTGAGCGAACCATAGGGAAACAGCACTAGAGGCCACGGCAATGAAGGCACGCACATGCACACATAGCATAACCACACATAGCGCTGTGTGGTTGTGTGTGTATGTAGAGTTCAGGCTGTCAACGTGGATGGACGTGTTTTTTGAGCGCTCCGGATCGACTGCGCAGATAAGTGTTTTTGCATGTTTTGAGCTTGTCTTTATAATTATAAGGCAGCGGTTGAAATCTTCGTGGCACTTATTTTATGGTACGGCTTTTTCGGGGGCCAGTCACCAGGTATTTATTAGTGCGGATGTGTGTGTTTGAATTTTTTTGTTGTTGTTTGTTTCTTTTTTTTTTCCTTTGCCACCCCGTGGGGGAGGTGCACGTACATTGAACACGGAAATTTTTGTAGTAGAGCTTAGACTTTTTTTTTTCGTAGTGCAGGGCTCGAGTTTAGAATTATGAAGTATAGGGACAATTGGTGTCAGAAAGGCTTGGTTAAAAAGACTGTAAAGTGTTCAGGATGTGGAGTGGGTTTGAAAGTGGACCCAAGCGTAGAAGCGGATGGAGAAGAGGCTGACGCGAAGTGTAGGCAATGTGAGGTCGATGAAAAAATGGAGAAAATGATGGTTGCCCAGAGTGAACTGTTGATGAGAATCGCCGAGCTCGAGACTGCGTTGGCGACAGAGCAAGAGAAAACGAGGGCAATGGGAGAAAGACTGAAGTCCGCCGAGGAAGCGCTAGCGAAGCTGAACAATGAAGCGACCTACTGAGAGAACAGTAGGGAACCGGCAACCAGAACGGTGGAGAAAGAAAAGCAAGCAAGTTTGGAAAAAACAGGTTTATCCGGTTCAACTGTCGCAAGGCCCAGCTTCAGCGAGGTAGTGGTGGGGCAGGGAGGGAACAAAGCAGCCGGCGTCACAGGTGCATGTAGTCCCCAGGTGCAGAACGCTCCAGCTGAAAAGTCACAGCATGTGATAATCGCCGGGGACTCGAATTCAAATCGATGCACAGAAGCCATCAAAGAGAGGGTAAGAGGCGACAAGAGGGTTGCAGTAGGGGCGTTCCCAGGACGCAAGCTGCAAGCAGTCATGGGGCAAGCGAGCGCAAAGCTCAAAACGACAGCTGATAGACGAAACCTCGTGATAATTTGAGGCGGTTTAAACGATGTCCTAAATGAAGATGCAGCAGGACTAGCAGCCACACTGGCGAAAGGCGTCGATGACATGCGCGCCACTTCTCCTAAGGTACAGGTAGTGATATGCACGATACCGGAGGTACCGATGCGTGATAGCAACCTGCATAGAGCGGAGGTCAATGCAAACCAAGAGTTATGGCGGATGAGTCAAGAGGAAGGCCTTGAGGTGGTGGAAATAAACAGAGAGGTGCATAGGTGGGGGAGTTTTCAACGAGACAAAATTCACTTCGATGGGCGGATAGGTCATGAGGTGGCCTGGCGACTTGCAGTACGCGCAGTAGCTTTTTTGGGGGGCAACCGAGCCCTTCGGGGTGCAGGATAGCTAGCAACGAGGAAAACAACCAGGGAGACTCTTCGACAGGTGGTATGGAAAGATACGATTCTAAAGTGGCACCAATATCTAAGATAGGTAGAGTGCGGGGCTTAAATAGACGTAGCCACGAGCGCCGAGCCAATTCAGACATAGGGTATATTAACATGCAGGGTGATAGCAACAGGCTGAAGTGGGAAGAGATAGAAGAACAGCTAAGGGAAGAGAGACCGATGGTATACGGTTTTGTAGAAACACATCTCAGGGACATGGAACAACCTCCGAGCAATCCGGACTACGCGTGGGAATATTGTAATAGAACAGAAGGCAGCAGAAAGGGGGGTGGTATTGGGGCATTCATTCATAAAAGTACAGACTGGCAAAGGGTCAAGCCGGAGTACAAGGAACATTTATGGCTAAAAAGGAAAGTGGCAGGTCAAATGACACTCCTTGGTTTCGTGTACTTGTGGACGGGAGCAAAGGCCAGAGAGGAAAACCAGGCAATGGTAGAGTGTATATCAAAGGACAATCAGGAGTTAGGAAGAGAGTGCGAGATAATTATACTAGGAGACATGAATGCGCACATAGTAGATATAGATGGGTACACCGACCCGACAGGCAAAATGACCATGGATATGTGTGAAAGGCTTGATTTGATCATTTGCAACAGTAACAAGAAGTGTGAAGGGCAAATAACATGGGAGATAGGAAGGCTTCAGCCGACGATAGATTATGCACTGATGTCACATAGGATGTATGATAAGCTCAGGGGAATGCACATAGATGAAGGTTGCTCCAGAAGTCTGGGTAGCGATCACAAACGTATCAAGCTAACTTTTGGAAGAGCAGTGAAAGTGGGAAGGAGACAAGATGAGCAACTACAGGAAAATTTTTATGCAGAAAGGCAAATTGAAATAACCACTAAACAAATTGAAAAACTAATCACGGAGGATAATAAGACAGTGTGGGCATACACGAATCTAATTAGACTCTTTGAGCTAGAGCTTGCTAAGACACGTGACAAGTCACCCCGGAAAAGAAGACACAAACCCAAAAGTTGGTGGGATGAGGAAGTCAAGAGAGCCATAGCAAAACGTCAGGAAGCCTCTAGGGAACGCAGACATGCTAAGCAGCGGGGTGAACCGACAGATGATGTTGAAAGAAAATGGGCAACCTTTCTAAGCTGTAGAAGGGATGCATCCCTCCTGATCAATGAAAAGATTAGAAGAAAGGGAGCTCAGTGGCTGGCAGAAGTACATAAAAAGATAGAAAGGCAGCTGCGAAATTTTGGAGCCATCTAAACTCCCTAAGAAATGAGACGAGCCTAGAGCAGAGTTTTATAACTACAGCCCAAGGTGCTAGGCTAGAAGGGGACGAAGCTATTGAATATATAATAACAAGGGTGACAGAAAAATTTCAACAAAAAAGTACTTTATGCACCACAATAGACAAGGAAGAATCAAGTGGTGCAATGGCTCCATTTTCACAACAAGAGTGGGAAAGGGCTGAGAAAAGGGTTCCTAGTAGTACATCAACAGGCCCAGATGGCATTCCAATTAGGCTGATAAAGACATTAGGTCCGAAGTCTAAGCAGGCATTGAGAGAGGCAGTGAGCACAATAATAATCGATGGTTCCCGATGGATGGAAACTTAGCAGGATGAGCATGATCTATAAAGGAAAGGGGGACAAAGCTGACATAAACAACTACCGTCCTATAACAGTGACATCAGTGGTCTACAGGCTGGCTGGCGATGCAGATTATAAAGGAAAGACTGCAGGCGTGGATAGAGGAAGGGGGCGCTGGGGGAACTGCAGAATGGGTTTCGGAAACACAGGAGGTTGGAAGACAATCTGTTCTCACTGATGCAGTGCATCGAAATAGCAGAAAAGGAACACAGGCCCCTGTGGCTAGCATTTTTGGATATCAAAGGAGCGTACGATAGCGTGGTTCAAAACTAATTGTGGGGAATACTGGACACACTAGGCGTGGAACATGTAGTCACTAACCTTTTAAAGGGTATCTATAAAGGTAACAAGGTAGTTATAAAGTGGTAAAAACAGGTATCCAAGCCAGCAGAGGTAAAACGGGGGCTTAGGCAGGGGTGCCCCCTGTCGCTCTTATTATTCATGATGTACCTACAAGGATTCGAGGCAAAACTAGAGGGAAGTGGACTGGGCTTCAACCTCTCTTTAGTCAAACAAGGAAAACTTATTGACCAGGCACTACCAGCAATAATGTACGCAGATGATATAGTGCTAATGGCCAACAACAAGGAAGATTTGCAGAGATTGATGGACATCTGCGGTGATGAGGGAGATAGGTTAGATTTGAGATTCAGTAAGGAAAAATCAGCAGTCATGATTTTCAATGACAACGAATGTAGTGAGCTTAGAATACAGGAGGTCACGCTAGAGATAACAGATAAATACAAAAATCTGGGCGTATGGATAAGCAATGGGACCGAGTATCAGAGGGAACACGAAACATACGTGACGATTAAAGGTAACAGGAATGCAGCAGTCATGAAAAATAGTGCACTGTGGAATTACAATAGGTACGATGTTGTGAGAGGAATATGGAAAGGGGTCATGGTTCCTGGGCTGACGTTCGGCAATGCGGTCTTGTGCATGAAATCAGAAGTTCAAGCAAGATTAGAAATTAAGCAACGTGGAATAGGTAGGCTTGCTTTAGGAGCTCACGGGAATACACCAAATCAGGGAGTACAAGGTGATATGGGATGGACATCATTTGAGGGCAGGGAAGCTAGCAGCCAGATAAAATTTGAGAAGCGATTGAGAGAAATGGGGGAAGAGCGTTGGGCTAGGAAGGTTTTCAGCTACTTGTACATGAAGAATATCGATACAAAATGGAGGAAGCGAATCAGGAAGTTGACTGGTAAATACTTAGAAAACAGCAGGTGGCCAAACTAAAAAGAACTATCGGTTAAGAAGACAGAGAAAGAAACGGAGACTGAGACATGTGGAGAATGGGCATGATTAAGAAGTCCGCACTAGAGATCTATCGAACATTTAAGCAGGAAATTGCCAAGGAAAGGATCTATGATAATACTCGGGGTAGTTCTCTACTGTTTGAGGCTAGGACGGGAGTACTGCGAACCCAGACATATCGGGCCAAATACGAAGGGGTAGACACAATATGCAGTGCGTGTGGAGAGGAAGAAGAAACTGCCGAACACTTGATAATGTTCTGTAAAGGGCTTCACCCTATAGTTCAGGATGATGGCGCAGAGTTTTTCAAAGCACTGGGGTTTAGGGACCGGGAGGGCAAAATAGACTTTAAGCAAGTAGACTTAACTAGAAGGAGGTTATCTGATTGGTGGCTAAAATCAAGGCACGAGTGAAAATTAAACTCTTCACTGCAAAGTACGAATCCTCAAACTCACTTTTGAAGGGAAAAAATTATAGTTTTGAGTTCATTAAGTATTACGGCTTGGTGGCGCTGGCCACCGCCCGATCTAAAGGGTACAGCTATATCCATCCATCCATTCATCGTATTGTCATGGTATTTGGCAGATGTGTTTTCGGTTTTTGTATTTTCGTAAGGCTCAGGAAATGCAATATTCTGAAGTCTAATGACTGTCGTCACTCTAATCATGCTTGTTCAATAAATTATAGATAAATATTTATGCTGTGTTTGACTTAAATAAACTTGGGTGCTCTGCTGGACCCAATAACAAATCATCCACTGCAAGACAAAGTCCTCTCCCCGTCAACTCGGTCGTGTGCTTGCTGCTGCCACTTTATACCTGCAAACTTCCTAATCCCATCTGCTCATCTAACTTTCTGTCTCACCCGGGTGCCTTCTCTTGGAATGCAGTCTATGATTCTTAATTAGCAGTGGTTATCTGGCCTTGGTACTACATGCCCTTCTTGATTTCAACTCTGATACCTTAACACCCGTTTATTCTTTGATATACTCTGCTTTATTCTTCTTCCTTAGGGTTATGCCTATCATTTTCTTTTCCATTTTTCTTTCCAATCGTCTTCAACATAAAGGGACACTAAAGGCTAAGTTGATTGTTAAAATGGCTTTCCAAAAACCTCGTAGTGTTACTTTTGTGCTAAAGAGGTACTTATTTTCAGATAAATTTATGTTTTAGTTGTCTGCATCAGGTTACCCGCCTCTTACAAAATGTCTCGAGTCACTGTTGCTTGCAGAGCGTTGTCAGGCTTTACTGCGCAGCCGCCGACCCTAGTAACAGCAAAACAAAAATAGCAGGAGCTACAGCAGCAACAATGGCCATTGAACAATTTCCTGCCATGGCCCTCGAGACGGCAGACATGCTTGCTTCAACTAGGCCCCGCTAGATGGCACGACCTGTCGAGTTTAACTATAGTTACTGTATATACTACCTAAAGGTAGAATATACAGTAATTCTAAATTTAACCAGGCGAAAATTGAACTTTTGAACCACTCTCACCATTCTCCGTGGTAATGACCGGCACTCTTTTTTTTCATGAGTCAGGTACAGACGACCAAGTAGCATTTTATTACTTTTCTTGATCCACGGAAGAATCTTCATTTATTGCGGCTAGCTAAATCACTAGTGATTAATTGTAGGCGGTATCTCTCATGTCATCGGGATCATTTTGCGAATGACCTACTCGTAGCGTGGAAGTTCTTGTGCATTCTTGGAGACGGAGTCCGCAGATGGAGAAACTCTGGAGCTTACGTCGAGCCACACGGAACACCCTATATCGAAGGTATCATAATTCCTTTTAAATGTAGGAGATTGGTAGTTGCATATAGCAGACAGATTAAATCTGTCACGACCAAAATAAGAAACGTCTTTTAGCAAGTTACGCAAATACGGTATGCAAATACGGTAAGGCAGTACGGTAGCGCTCCTCCTTTTCAGTGACAGTGCGTCCCTCGGACAACAGGTCCTTCGTTAACAATGCGCATGCTGACAGGCATCAACGAAGTGTGTTCACGCCAGAGTAATTTTGAAAGAGCTTTTGAATTGGGGTGCCTTCACTCATAAGAGGTCAACGACTGGAAAAGGAGGACCCGTGTGGTAATACCGCAGCGTATTTGTGTACCGTATTTCTGCAATGAGCTAAGACCTAGTGAAGCAGGAGGCACACGGTACAATTTTTCACCCGATACAACACGAGGTGACTGGTACGGATCCGTGAAAGTATATTTTTTTTTCTTTCAGCAAAATATCTAACTCATGCTGCGATTAAACCTCTTGAAAATGACCTCATAAAAATTCAAAGTTATACTAATGAACTTAGTGAATAAAGCAGGAAACGTGAAAGGTTCGAAGCTCTTCCGCAACGATTATGCGCCCCGCAAGTTGTCCAACATTGCAGTTGTAGTGCGTTGCATCTTACTGGTACTTACCTATGAGCCATAAGCCTGAAGGCTTACAAAGAAAGTTCATCTTAGATTGAGGACGACGCAGCGAGCGATGGAAATGAATATCATGGGTCTAGAGCCGAGTGGGTCTAGTAACGAACGGGGGTGAAGGATATTACATAGTTTAAATTGAGAAGAAATGGAAATGGGCCGGGCACATAGCGCGTAGGCGAGATAACCGCGGGTCCTTAAGGCACGATAACCGCGGGACGATTAAGCAAACACGTGAGAAAGAGAGACAGTAAACTAGGTGGGCAGCTGAGGTTAATAAGTTTGCAGGTATAACGTGGCAGCAGATAGCACGGCACCCGGTTGATTGATGAAACATAGAAAATACATTTGCCCTGCAGTGACCATAGTCAGGGTGACAGTGATGACAATTTTGTAATATAAACACTCATCCTCAAGTCAAAAATTTAAAAGTTAATCAGCGAAACTTTCGAATTAGTCGCCACAGTGCCATGAAAAGTGCGGCAAAACATTTCCGCCACGTAGGAAAACGACGATATGAGCTTCAAAAACACCATATATATATATATATATATATATATATATATATATATATATATATATATATATATATATATATATATATATATATATATATATGTGACGTATGAAGCGATGGTCGGTAGAGGCAGAGAAGGAAGAAGTGAGAGCTAGAATAAACATGGAGTATGAGCCAGGACACGTCTCCCATTTATCATAGCGTCGCACGAGTCGACAGGATGAAGACCTCCCAGCCACTTCATCAGTGTCTCATCATCAACGCAGTTCTACACAAGAGGCCCTGACCATACATCGACTACGGAATCATCTCCTAGCCGCACACAGCGACCAGCAGCATGACAGAATCATCGACCGACCTTCCCATCCCCAAGTACACCGGAGCAGCGGACGATGGACCTGTACAAGACTGGTTTGACCTGTTCGAGTTCCACGCTACCGCTGCATCTTGGTCGGAACGGGAGATGGTTACGAACTTCAGCGACTATGTCACCGGTGAGGCATTTAAGTTTTACCTCATCCACATCTTTGAAAACGACGAGTCATGGCAAAAGATCAGGGAAGAGATGATTACCCGTTTCAAAGAACACGATGAAGACGTGTTCATACCTCATCAGCGGATGGCTTTTCAACTGACCCATCACAGTTACGCGAAGTCTTCCCGCAGTAAGCCTATTTTCCAAACGAGATCTCAGAGAAAATATACCACCATTGTACCATCATATGACTCTTCCGAAAAAACGTCACGCATTCGAACACCGACTGGTAACGTGCACGTCGCAACAGACAAGGTAAAGCGTCCCTATACCGAAAGAAATCTAGACAATTTCACCAAAAAACTGAACCTAAAGCCGCCTTTCCCAAGAGCAATGAAATCGTCATTTTCAACGTGTTCACTGCACCATGACCATTCAGATTTTACAGAACCACCCAAATGCCTTGATGCATCGTGTCACACACAAGGCCCAAACGGTTTCGAGCGTGTGACGGAATTTACGTGTGACGAGCTGGTGAATCCTCGCAATACCAGCCCCCACCCTGACGTTTCCGACCAGGGTCGTTCGACAGACATTGTCAACCTAACTACGCTGCAAAAAGAAAAACATACGCCATCAGAACCACCTGAAGCCATGTATGTTGTGCTCTCATCGTCAAGTGACAACACACATGTGAGTCAAAGCACTGCAGGAATTTCGAATCCAGCAACGCCGGCGCAATGTCAACTGACAGAAGCATTTACAATCAAGGATGACTCACAACCATCTTGGGAGCGTTCTCATCAGCCTGTCACGCTGCTTTCATCGCAGGACAAGCCTAGCAGTACAGGGTCGACTACCGACAATCTACTGATCACATAACCATCCAAAGAAAAGCAGACTCATGTTCCTGAAAGATGCCCATCTGACGAACTTTCACAAGAAGACGAGCAATTTCAACAAAGGCAACTCCACGAACTCCAAGAACTGCAACGGCTACTCGAACAAGAACAACGATCAAGTGAAACCTCCTCACGAGCACACCCTTGGCTTTGCACACCAAGAACTGCTTTTCCGTTCACTTTCAACGTATGGCATCATTACATATTGTACGTATGGCGTCATTACTAAGTGGCTCTGATTATGGTGGTCTTGATGATCTGGAACTTGCCAACAATGTTACACTGCCATTTTGAATTCCAGAAGTGATATTTTCATTGTCAGGAGCATCGTATACCACATAATGGGTCGCTTTCAACAGCGTCGCTTTCAAAATATGTTCCCTCATGCTAATTGAACGAGCAGTGCTTTTTTTTCTCATTTCCTTTCTGAATTTTTTGCAGCGTACATTTGAAAAACCGGAGCTTATCTCGGAAGCCACAAACCACCGAAAAAGTTTTGTGTGGTGCAGTGTGTCATCAACAATACTTCTTTCTCCAAAGCGTTTTTTTAAAGATGGCAGCATGGCCACACGGCGAATGGAAAGAGGTCTTTTTGCGTTTCCTTTCGCATTACCTGTTTTGTTCGTTATTACTTCAGCTTTTTCTAAGTTTTTAAGCAACACTAAAGCTTGAGATAGAAGGAAGCGTTCGTCTTCATTGTTTATGTGTTCCCCTCTTGCTTTGCGCTAGGCCACTTTAGCAAAACTGAAAACGAACTACCCTGTTACAAAAACAGCGTGATGCCAGTACGTTTTTTGGCATTGGTACACGCTGGAGACACTGATGCACGCTTGTAATGACTGGCACTTCGCTGGGCGCACTGGGAAAAAACTGTGTCGCACTGGTAGGAGCGCTGGCTCAACCGCTGTGATGCTGGTGCGCACTGCGAAGCGCTGGAAGCGCTGGAATTTTCACTGGCAAGCGCTGGTGAGTACTGGAGCATTCACTTTTTCTACAAGCGCAGCTGCAGTGTGCATGGTATTGTAGCGTGTGCCGTGGTTTGTTCCGGTGTCGAATATAAAACGATTGATTCGACGGCAGGGAGAGAAGCTACCCTCACAGTTACCGAGCATACGTAATTTTTGCGGCGCACGTACGTATCGCAACAGCTATAATGCACCTTTTTCGCGAATGCCCCCGCGTAAAGCTGCCATATTCGCATCATTCGTGTATTGCTGTAACGATTCTACGTTGCAGTGTTTGTAAGCCTGGAGCTGCACGCCACACTTGAGCGAGAGTGGCGTGCAGATAGAGGCTTTTATATATAGAGGCTCTTATATACCTTATAGATAAAGGCTCTACCTTATAGGTATTAGGCCAAGCCTTAATTTCCGATGTCCTTATCGTTCCCACAAAGGTTACTATCACCGATTCGGTAGGTGATTTTTTCTTGTCAACCAGACGCGTGCACCTGTATACTGACACTGCACCTGCTACCAAAAATGATTCCTGAATTTCTGCAGGGGTCAGGCTCGTATTTACACCGCAGACTATGCCTTCCGAACATGCAGGATGCACTGGAATAAACGGGCTCACCGGCTGCGCTGCAAATTCGAAACAATTGAGAAGCTCTCGGACGCAGTCCTGATCGGCAGAGCAGCACAAAATACCACCACGACCGAAATGCCGAACCTCGGTGATCTTAGGAAAGTGTGATGTGGCTTTCCGAAGCTCTATTTGAATCACCTTCGGATTCTTCATAGGTATCGTACCTCCATTGGTCGGTACCAGAGCCACGGGGACGTTGATAACCCCACTGCAAAGAAAATAATCAATCGGCCGATCCTTGGCCGGTATAGATGCTAACCAAGAGGAAGGCCCTTAGGCGAAGAAACCAACATTGAGATAGCCTGAGGCGCTTGAAATCGGAAAATCAAATGGCACAAACCACAAAAAACTGCCGAAATAGCACTAAAGCCACAAAGAAGCAAACGTTAAACTTAAGTGCAATCCTGCCGCCCGTCGTTCCAGCTGTTCTACCCTGTGAGAAGCAGCGCAGAACGGGATCAGTGGAACAGCACCAGTGCCAGGCTCGAGAGACTCTGTCAAGGACCGAACAATGAGTGTCCGAAACTGAGGTGATGATGATGATGATTCCACGGCCATGACTCATACCCCCTCAAGGCATAGAGTTTCCAAATATTAACTAGAGGGCACTCTGGCGCTGCGATCGTTCAGCGACCATGGGAATGACGGGTAGTACACACATTTGTCTAGTCTTCGTACTTGCGGCTTCGTTTATTACTGGTTACGGTTTTGTTTTGAAAGAAAGAACAAACCCTTTTGAACTTAGGGACTTGATTGAAAATGGTAAGCTTAAAAAAATAAGGTTGTGAAGCGCAAACGGTGAACATTTGCTAATTTATGTTTTCGTGAAAAAACAGCTCCAAGCCACACGTACACACACTGAGCCAGAAGCAGGTCAGCAGTACAAAAATTAGACAAATGTGTGTACTACCCATCATTCCCATGCTCGCTGAAGCGCCGTGTGTTGCAACTCCCATAGACACTAGCGCCAGAGTTCCCTCTAGTAAGTATTGTGGGAAATTCTATGACTGAAGGGTATCAGCCAAGAATCGTTGACTTAATTCAGTAAGATTTCTTTTCAATATCAAAGCCACTCACTGGAGAAAAAAAAGAAAGAAAAAAGAAAGGCATTCTAGGCAGAATGAAAGGAGTGCAATAGTTGTTTGTCACTTGTTCAGATCAGACAACCATTCATTACGTTGAGTAGGAATCAGCGTGGTTAAGCAAAGCTCCTGTGTAAGTTGGAATATTTTTGCAGTAATAATACTCACGCAGTTAAAAGCTTGATTATTTTACTTTCATTAAGGTACTTGCAAACTGCATAGAAAACGTTCTCGTGGCTAAGCTCAGATCAGAAGCACCGAAGAAAAGTATATTTTCTATTGTGAAGTTCAGCGCCAGGCTTGCGATTTGGAGGACTAAGAGTGTTTTCCTGAGCAATTTGTATCGGTGACGTGATAAAAAATAGTGCTCTATTGCTTCTGAGAAACTTTCTCTTTCTCCTCATCTCATATGGCTCTTACCCAATGCAGGGGATTGGCCGAGTGTTAGGTGAATTTGTTTTTTTTCTTCGCAAAACTACTCATATATGCTAGGGATAGGTTTCACAACAAATAATTACTGATTAAAAATATTTAAAAGTTTAAAAGAATGAATAACTTAGCTCTATATTATTTTAGTCTGACTGATAAATTCCTCTATTGCGTAGTAAACGTCCGAGTGACTGTAGCCCAGAGTAGGGACGCCGAATGATAGAACAACTGATTCGGATATTTCAACACCCCAAGTTTCGAAGAGTTGGTGCTATGAATTTTCTTCTCAATGACTTATAGCGGTGACAAAATACAAAGTAATGACTGATTGTTTCCTCCTCCTTATAAAATATACACAGAGGAGACAACGCTTGACATGCTCAATGCAGGTAAAAGTTGAGGGAGGTAACCCGGCAGCGACGTTTTGTTGTGGCCACTTCCATTATTTTCGACCTCGATACTCACTTTTGCAGGGTAATAATAGGTGCTTATATTTTGGAGACACTGTCAAGACGGGGTCTGATAAGCATTTTTTGAAGGTTAAGGTGCGGAATCGTGCAATTATAATGTATGCTGTATGTGGGAAAACCAGAATGATTGGCATCAAAGGCACCACCTTTGCTAAAGAATTGGCGTCTTTGTTTAAAATTAAATCCTTGTGTCCTCGGACCCAAAATAAGTGGAGACTGTGTGGGTGCGCGGGAACTAGTATTCTGAAAAGCTTTAGAATAGGCGTTTCACCTGATGCAGAGAGAGAAGAACACACAGATAAAGATTGAGTGATGATTGCAACTACTTTATTTAAAATGGGCAACTTTTTGAGAGCTAATATTATGGCCATAAATTCAGCTATAAAAACTGGAATAAAATCCGGCAGTCATAACAAAAAAGACCAATCAAGTTGAGCGCAGAAAATTCCTATGCTTGATTTTTCCTCAGTTTTTGATGCATCCGTTGCAATAACCACATTCATCGGCAGATTATTTAGATGCTCTTGTAATAGTCATGTAAATGTGAATTCCGTGAGGTAATGATTTCGCGTGGTACGGAAAAATATTGTGGTAGGCAATGTCTGTGAATTTAGGTTCCATGGTAAAAGGACGCACATCACGAATTTGTACATTCAGGGAATCGAGTAATGTTTGTGCAAATATGATTTGTGGCTTGCGGAATCTAGGCCAGTGCTCAGAGAAAAATATATCGGGATTGGAGAAGAAAATTATATGAGTATGGTTAGAGTCTTTCGCAAAACCGTAAGAACGTCTGCGCCGTAAGTAGGTTAAATCAGTTTAACAGGGGAGGTGTTCTCGCTTCCAGGTATAATACTGCATTCGCCACATAATTTAGAAGGCCTAAGCACAGCCGTAAAGGTTCTCGCATTATTAGGACTAGTGGCTGAAGCTGGTATGCTAGCGGACCGGAAAAAAGAACACAGCCACATTCTAATACCGGTCGTGCGTACATTCTGTAGACCATCAAAAGTGCTTTCCTTCTCATACCCGATCTGCGGCTGCTCAGCCTGCGCAATGCACCCATTGCCCATGCTCCTTTTGTTGTGATATTCTTAATATGGTGATATATTTAACAGGTTTTCGGCTTTTAGTGAGAAAACCAACCTTAGCGTAGATAGATTGAATGATAATCTGACGAGTATCATTACGGAGTGCGCAGTGGAAGTTGGAGACAGAGTAGTTAGACAGGACAGTGGCAAGCTTTCCCAGGAAGCGAAGAATCTAATTAAGAAGCGTCAAATCATTAAAGTCTCAAGTACAACAGAGAAAATAGAGCTGGCAGAGCTTTCGAAGTTGATTAATAGGCGTAAGGTATGCGATGTAAGAAGGTATAACATGGAGAGAATTCAACACGCTCTGAAAAACGGAGGAAGCATCAAAGCAGTGAAGAGAAAACTTGGAATAGGCAAAAATCGGATGTATGCACTGAGGGAGAAAGAAGGCAAAATAACTACCAATATGAATAGGATAGTTAAAATAGTGGAGGAGTTCTAGAGAGATTTGTACAGTAGCCGGGACAGCCACGACCTTAATACTATAAGAACTAGCATTAACCCAGATGACACTTCACCAGTAATGATAGAAGAAGTCAGAAAAGCTTTGGAGAACATGCATAGATGCAAAGCTGCTGGTGAGGATCAGGTAACATCAGATCTGCTGAAATATAGAGGACACATTGTGTTAGAAAAACTAGCCACCCTGTTCACGAGGTGTCTCCTGACGAGAAGAATACCAGAGTCTTGGAAGAATGCTAACTTTTTCCTAATACATAAGAAAGGGGATGACAAGGACGTGAAGAATTACAGGCCGACCAGCTTGGTCTCTGTAGTATACAAGCTATTTACAAAGGTAATTGCTAACAGAGTAAAAAAAAAACATTAGAATTTAGTCAACCAAACGAACAAGCAGGATTTCGAACAGGCTACTCCACAATCGACCACATTCATACTATCAATCAGGTGATAGAGAAATGCTAAGACTATAACGAACCACTATACATAGCCTTCATAGATTACGAGAAGGCGTTTGATTAAGTAGAAATATCAACCGTCATGTAGACACTGCGGAATCAGGGCGTCGATGAAGTATATATAAACATTCTGGAAAAAATCTACAGGGAATAAACTGCTACCATAGTGCTTCATAAAGAAAGCAACAGAATACCAATCAAGAGGGGGGTAAGACAGGGGGGTACAATCTCCCTAATGCTATTTACAGCGTGCTTACGGGAGGTTTTCAGAAGCCTAGAATGGGAAAAGTTAGGGATAAGAGTTAATGGAGAGTACCTTAGTAACCTGCGCTCCGCCTATGATATTGCATTGCTGAGTAACTCAGGGGACGAATTACCACTCATGATTACGGAGCTAGACAAGGAAAGCAGAAAGGTGGGTCTTAAAATTAATCTGCAGAAAACGAAAGTAATGTACAACAACCTCGGAAAAGAGCAGCGCTTCGAGATAGGTAATAGTGCACTTCAAGTTGTAAAAGACTATGTCTACTTAGGGCAAGTAATAACCATGGAGCCGAACCACGAGATTTAAGTGACTAGAAGAATAAGAATGGGGTGGAGCACATTTGGCAAGCACTCTTAAGTTATGACAGGTATATTACCACTATCCCTCAAGAGGAAGGTATATAGCAGCTGTATCGTGCCGGTACTTAGCTACGGAGCACGAACCTGGAGACTTACAAAGAGGATTCAGCTTAAATTGAGGACGACGCAGCGAGCAATAGAAAAAAATGGTAGGTGTAACCTTAAAGACAAAAAGAGAGCAGAGTGGATTAGCGAAGAAACGGAAGTTAAGGATATCATAGTTGAAATTGAGAAGAGAATATGGACATGGGAGGGGCATGTAGCGCGTAGACAGGATAACCGCTGGTCATTAAGGGTAAGTAACTGTATTCCCAGAGAAGGCAAGCGAGTTAGGGGAAGACAGAAGGTTAGGTGGGCAGATTACATTAAGAAATTTGCGGGTATTAATTGGCAGCAGCAAGCACAGGACCGGGTTAACATGGGAAAGACCTTTGTGCTGCAGTGGATGTAGTCAGGCTGATAATGATGATGATTTATTATGAGCCTGCCTGTTTAGTTGTTCTTTATATATTACTCCAAGGTTTTTTAATGATTCCACTTGTGGGATATGCTGCAGCTTGTAAGTCAGAAATATTCTCACCGGATCGTTAACCGGAAAACCCAGAATAGCACACTTATTGGTATTAAGACTTATGTGCAGTCCATTTACCCACTTCTTGAGTTCTCTCAACTATGACTGTAAAGTTTCATATGTCAGCAGCCATACCGAAAAAAGCAATGTCATCCGCATAAATATAAGTCTGCACCCCTGATGGAATAGGAATAGCAGACATCAAGATGTCGAATAATGCTGGTGAAAGTACTGATCCCTGTGGCACGCCTAAGGTCTGCTTGTGCTTGCAGGAACAAAAACCATCTTTAACGCAGTAAAACTCCCTTTCCTTTGAAAATTCTGTCGCCCATGCTACAATTTGGGGAGGAATTCTATGGCACCATAAATAATTTTATGAACACAAAATGTTCGACATTATCGTATGGTTCACTGATGTCTAAGTTAACTAACGCAGTGCACTGTTTGTTATGCCGGGCAATGTGAACCCGGCTTTCGAGGTCTACGTGCGCATTGCAGATTGAATGTCCAGATCTAAAGGCAATTTAGCTGGGGCTCAACAGCTGTTGTCATTTACAAATCTTATTACAGGACCATGAAGGACCCTTTCACTAAATTTCCCTATGTACCGCCTCAATGAGCCGCTCGTCAAGAAAGAAGAAGATGGCATTTGGGCCGCATGGCGGGTGCAGCACGATAATAAAAAAAATCAGTTCGAAAACTGAACGTTGTCAGGGCTGGATCTTTCCCGTGTTAGCTCCGACAGTTAATGGTGACCAAATAAAGAACACACAGCCCCTATCATCCCGTATGGATCCCGCTGGCTCTGCCACCAATCTTACCGGTCCTGACGCTCAAGAAGACGCCAGACCTAGCGGTGCTGCGGTCGCTGCGATTCAACATGTCAACCTGCCACCATTGGCCCAACAGCCCCAGCACATGGTTTCTGCAGGTCGAGGCGCACTTCCGTCTACGGCAAATCACCAGCCAACAGACCAGGCACTGGCATCTGGTATCCTGCTTACCTCCGGACGTAGCCGACGACTTAGCTAATATTTTAGCGTCGCCGCACCCGAGCCATCCCTACGACACGTTGAAGGCAGCTATCATTTCCCACAAGTCTGAGTCCGAACACAGCAGACTCCAACAGCTCATCAAGGCTACAGAGCTCGGTGACCGTCGCCCATCACAGCTCCTGCGACGCATGCTCCAGCTCCTTGGCGGCCCCACCGCTCCTCAAGATGAGAAGCTGTTACGTGAGTTGTTCCTCCATCGCTTACCGCAGAGCATGGTCCCGGTCCTCGTAGCTGCAGGAGATGTTCCAGTAGACACACTCGCTGAAATGGCTGACCGGGTGGCGGACTACTCGCGGGCACATAGCCTGAACGCCGTTACCACAACGCCACTGGCCACCACTGCAGACCCGGCGCTCGCGAGCATCGAGAACCGTTTGGACGCCCTTGTCAGGCGCCTCGCTGACTTTGTACCTGTGCATCGTCGACCGTCATCCAGGTTCCAGGTACGCAGTCACTCCTCGACGCCCCCACGTTCTCCGCAACTTCGGCCACCCGACGTGCCACGGGACGTTTCAACCTCAGCCGAGTGCTGGTACCACCGCCGATTCGGTACCTCTGCTCGCAAGTGCACTCGCCCGTGCTCCTGGTCGGGAAATGCGACGACTGGCCACTGACGGCGGCAAGTGGTACTGGTCGAAAGTCATGCCGCCTTTTCTAGGTTTCTGATAAGATCACTGGCGCTTGCTTCTTAGTCGACACAGGAGCCCAGGTTAGCGTCATCCCGGCCTCGTGTGCAGATCGCCGTCGCGACGAACAGACCTGCCTACTCCAAGCGATCAACAATTCCACCATTCGCACATACGGCCAACGCTCTCTTACACTTGACCATGGACTACGCCATACGTTCCGCTGGATTTTCATCCTCGCTGATGTCTCGCAAGCTGTTCTTGGAGCTGACTTCCTCAGTTTTTTCAACCTTGCTGTTGACATGCATGCTCATCGCCTTATTGATCTCAACACCCGCCTCTCCATCAACGGTGTACTCTGTACTTCCTCGCCAACGGGACTGCGAGCTCTCACACCTGCTTCGCCGTATGCAAAAATACTCGACGACTTTCCCAGCATCACGAAGCGGCACACCAGAGAATCACCGGTGAAGCATTCCATCAGTCACCACATTGTGACCACTGGACCTCCCGTTTTTACACGACCCCGTCGACTATCTGGAGAACGCCTCGCCATCGCCCGCCGTGAGTTTGAGCACATGCGTGAACTCGGGTTTGTGCGGCCTTCCTCCAGCAACTGGGCGTCACCCCTCCACATGGTGCCGCAGAAAGATCCTGGCGACTGGAGACCATGTAGGAATTACCGCGCTCTCAATGACCACACTTTACCAGACCGCTATCCACTTCCTCACATACAGGATTTCACATCAAATTTGGCTGGGTGCAGAATCTTCTCTAAGATTGACTTAGTGAAGGCTTTCCATCGGATTCCTGTAGAACCCGCCGACATTCCGAAGACAGCCATCACCACCTCATTCGGTCTGTTTGAATATGTGAGGATGCCTTTTGGATTGCGCAACTCTGCACAGACCTTTCAGCGCACTATCAACGAGGTCACGCGAGGTCTCGATTTCGTATTTGCCTACATTGATGACCTCCTTGTAGCAAGCTCATCCGGCCCTGAGCATGAAGCCCACCTGCGCACCCTGTTCCACCGCCTGGATGATTACGGACTCATAATTAATCCCAATAAGTGCCTCTTCGGCGTCGCTACAATAGAGTTCCTAGGCCACTTTGTCACTCCGAAGGGTATCCAACCACTCGCCAGCAAAGTGAAGGCTATTCAAAACTTTCCACCCCCGACTTCACTGAAGAGACTCCGAGAATTTCTGGGCCTACTAAACTTCCATCGCCGCTTTCTTCCAAAGTGCGCCACATTCCTAAAGCCCTTGACCGACCTATTGGCTAAAAATAAAGATCTGGCTGCGCCACTGCATTGGCCCAACGACGCTGCATCTGCCTTCGGCACTGCCAAGAAGGCTCTGGCAGGCGCTACCATGCTCATACATCCCGTCCCTGATGCCCCAATTCTTCTCATCACCGATGCATCAAGCGTGGCAGTTGGCACCGTTTTAGAGCAGCACGTATCCGGTTGGCAGCCCCTTGGGTTTTTCTCGCAAAAACTGAAAACACCAGAGACAAAATACAGTACATTTGCCCGAGAACTCCTCGCGGTATACCTCACCATCAAACATTTTTGTCATTTATTAGATAAGGGCCGGGACTTTTACGTCGTTACAGACCACAAGCCCCTGACGTTTGCCTTCCATCGCAGTCACAGCAATTATACTGCACGGGAGATCCGTCAACTATGCTTTATTTCCGAGTTCACTGTGGATCTCAGACACGTACATGGGCCGGAAAATGCTGCTGCTGATGCACTATCCTGCATCGATGCCTTGTCGACCCAGCCACCACTAGACATGGAAGAGCTAGCAGCTGCACAAAGCAACGATCCTGAGCTGCATCGTCTTCGCTCTTCATCCACGTCTCTATCGTTCACGGAGTGCCCGCTTCCAGTTTCTACCTCATTAATAACGTGCGAAACGTCTACTGGTGTCCCTCGACCCTTCGTGCCTTCAGCTTTTCGTCGTGCAATTTTTGATCAATTGCACAGCATGAGCCATCCAGGTATTCGTGCGACCCAGAAGCTAGTCACATCTCGTTTCCTTTGACCAAGCATCAATGCTGATGTCCGACGCTGGGCGCGAACCTGGCTTGAGTGCCAGCGCGTTAAATTTCACCGTCACACTGTCACGGCAACATCCCCGTTTCGGCTTCCAGACGCAAAGGTTTTCTCACGTCCATCTTGACATTGTCGGTCCTCTTCCGTCATCGCAAGGAGCCTGTTACCTGCTGACATGTGTGGATCGCTTCACCAGATGGCCGGAAGCGCTTCCCATTTCCGACAGCACCAACAGTTGCCATGGCTTTCACAAACAGCGGGCTGTCGCGCTTTGGATGCCCTTCTGTCGCCACCAATGATCGCGGTCGTCAGTTTCAATCGGCCTTTTTCACTGCACTTGCCAATATCCTGGGCATTCGACACATCCACACAACTGCCTACCATCCTTCCGCCAATGGCATGGTCGAACGGCTTCATCGACAACTGAAAGCTGCCCTTACTGCTCACCAGCCAAGTGAACGTTGGCTCGACCACCTCCCCTTCATACTTCTGGGGATCCGATCAGCATTGAAAGTGGATCTCGGCTGCTCATCAGCCGAAGTAGTCTATGGCGTTTTCCTGCGTCTTCCAGGAGAATTCTTCGAGCCATCGTCGCCACCTTCCACTCACGATGCCTCCACGTACATTCGAGAGCTGCGCACCACGTTTCGGGACCTTGCTCCTGTGATTCCTGCCGACCGACACCCCCAGTCTGTCTTCGTCAGTCAGGATCTGCATTACTGCACTCACGTCTTCTTTCGGCGTTACCAAATACGGCCAC
The DNA here is from genome assembly GCF_043290135.1 of Rhipicephalus microplus. Taxonomy (NCBI): domain Eukaryota; kingdom Metazoa; phylum Arthropoda; class Arachnida; order Ixodida; family Ixodidae; genus Rhipicephalus; species Rhipicephalus microplus. The sequence continues at coordinate 137,765,293 of NC_134706.1, read as the reverse complement.
CACTAACACCAGCCTATGATGGCTCATTCAGCGTACTCCATCGTACACCTGAAACGTTCACGCTGGACATCAATGGCCGTGAAGACGTCGTGGTTGCTGATCGACTGAAACCTGCGTATATCGCCGCTCTCGCGGCCGCGGGGTTTCAATCTAAAGTCTGGATGCCAACATCCAAGCATGTCCACTGGGCGACTCCTCTGGTGATTCCTACGGCTCTCGCTTTACGGGGGGGGGGGGGGAGCCCTGTAGCGCCTCAATGCGCCGCTCGTCAAGGAAGAAGAAGTTGGCATTTGGGCCGCGCGGCGGCTGCAGCGCGATAATAAAAAAAATCAGTTCGAAAACTGAACGCTGTCAGGGCTGGATCTTTCCCATGTTAGCTCTTTTGATGTTAATGGTATTGGTCTTATATTGTCGATACTAAACCCAACCCCTTGATTTCTAAGAAGTGGTATGATTTTTAAGAAGTGGTATGATTTTAGCAATCTTCCACTCATCAGCTAACCATGCCGTCTTAAGGGAGTAGTTTATTAGGCTAAACAGATCCTTGGGGAATTCATGATATATCATTTTTAGCATACAGTTTGTAATTCCATCACTCCCTGGTGCTGAGCTTGGCAACCTTAACATAGCCTGATATCATTCGGAAATCGGTACTGCTGTGTACTCATAAATGACTGGTGTATAAACCGATGGTGGAAGGCGCGTTGTGAATCTATTTTTTAACCCTTGAGCTAATTGAAGTGCTTCCTGTAATTCTTGCAAAGTGTAAACCACCGAGTCCATATTTCCTGGCATTAGAAATCTCTTTGTACAACGTAGGAAATCGAACAGTGCTCGATTATTTTCGACTTCAAGATTCAAGATTGTTTATTGTCTCTTTTTCATTTTCACCAAATACATGCATGAATGTCTTGATCTTTAGCCTATTGGCTAGTAATGGATCCATTAAAAACATAATACAAATGAATCAGGGGCTATGTATGTACAACCACATGTTTGGGGGGAAATGTAGTATAAACAGGTGTTCAAAAAATTGTCCATAAAAAGCATGTGTATGAATAGGAAAGACACATTCAAGATAAATTACAGTGCTAAAAACAAACGCTCGGTTTATACAAAAACTATGAATAAGACAGCTGTGTATAGTTCTCATTGCAATAACACACATACAGAAGACCACACGTCAGGACTGCAGTACATCGTCAGTGGTAGAGGCTGCAAATTTTATCGTCGTCCCTAAAACAGCAGCAGTAGGAAAAACATGTACAAGGTATTATAAGTTGATGTTATTTCTAATTTTTCCCCCTACTTTCTGTTCTTCGATAAGCTGGATGTTGTGTGATGCAAGAAAAAGTCTTTTAAAGCCTGATCTACCATGGTTGAATGTAAAACGAATGACGGGAGATCATTCCAAACTTTAACCCCGGCGTACTTGAGACGGTGTTGTCCGTATGTGCTATGAGAGAGAGAGATTAAAAATTTGCCTTCGGAGGCAGAGCGACTACTTTTACCGGGTGTTTGGAAAATAGTTCTAGGAAAGGAGAAGTTGTTACAAATTATTTTATATACCAAGAGAGTTATACGATAATCTCGTAGCGTAAGCACGGGCATTATTGCAGTTTTGGAAAATAGACGCTGAGAGGGTGTACGAAGGGGAACATGGTTTATTATTCTCAAGGCTCTCTTTTGTAGGCATATTATGTTCTTGATGTATGTGTGATAGGTGAATCCCCAACACTCGATGCAATATGTTATCTGAGATTGGAACAGAGAGAAGTAGATGGTGCGCAAGATATCAGTTTCAAAATGCTGTCGAGCTTTGGTCAGGGTAAAACAGACCGAGGAATGTTTCTTCCCCAGTGTGTCTAAATGGGGCTTCCAGTTTAACGCATCGTCCAGCATTACGCCTAAATATGAGATCCTACCGACTTTTTCTATTTCTTTATCATTGACCTTCAGCTTGCCCATAGTGAAGTCTACAGGCTCGCAAGGGGATTTAAAAACTATATATTTGGTTTTATCGTTGTTTAAAGTAAGCCTATTTGTTGTGAACCACTCGCTGATTTTTAAAAGTTCGTCGTTTAAAATGTGTGCCGCAGTATGAAGTGAAGGGATGGTGAAAATAAGCGCCGTGTCATCCGCGTACATTACAGCACTTACCCTAGAAAGACAATTGGTTAAATCGTTAATATATAACCTAAAAAGAATGGGTCCGAGAACGGAGCCCTGTGGTACTCCCGCATCTACTGGTCTTAAACTGGAGACATGCTCGTCAATAACTACCCTTTGGTATCGCCCATTTAGATAACTTTTAAAAAACTGGAGGGACTGGCCTCTGAATTCGTATCGCTCAAGCTTTTGGCTTAATATTTCAAGATGAACTGTATCAAACGCTTTTATAATGTCTAGAAACACACCTATAGCAAGTTGGTTGTTGTTGAGGGCCTCATTAATTACATCTGTCACGGAAAGTACTGCAGATAGAGTTCATTTGGTTTTCTGAAAGCCATGTTGGTCCGGCGATAGAATATCGTTTTTATGCAGGAAATTTTTTACTCGCATCGCTAATAACTTCTCGAACAACGTATTAATGCAGCTTAGGACGGATATAGGTCTGTAATTGTTGAGTTCATTTTCGTTTCCAGTTTTTTAAATTGGGGTTACTTTAGCTATTTGTAGAATTTCAGGATATATACCAGTATGGAACGCTTTATTAAAAAGTAATACTAAGGTTGGAGCTAGGATTTCTAATTTTTTTTGTAAGGACCGAAATAGGTATGCCATCAATGCCTTTAGCCTTCCCTGAATTCAAATTTTTAGCAGTTGCTATAACCTCTGTTTCAGTTATGTCGATGTAACCAAATGACAAACCATGCCAAGGAGGTAAAGAAGGTTCTTTTGGGTAGCTTAGGCAACTATGCAGGTTTGAACCGACAGAACAGAAGTGCTCGTTGAACTGATTTGCAAGATTCTGCATTTGCGGCATTTCAAGGAGGACTCTTTTGATGGAGTTGGCTGTATAATAGAGTTAATAACTTTCAAAAGTTTGCCACAGTCATTGGAAGTTGAAGTTACTTGTTTCTTGTAGTAGAGTCGCTTCTGTTTACGCATAGCTGCAACTGCTTTGTTTCTATATATTTTAAACTGGTTATTGTATTAAGAGTTCCCTCTGTTTTGTTTCATTTTGGTGTACCAGAAATCTCGCGTTTTTATAGCATTTAGTACGTTAGCTGTCATCCATGGACATATTGGATGCGTATGGTACGTTTTCTTTATTTTTTTACTGCTGTCCTTGATAATCAACTTTATCCGTTCGACTAGGGTCCGACAATGTTCGCTAACATACATACCGTTAAGGTCCTCAAAATTGGCTGCAGAGAGTAGCTGCGAAACCCTGTCGTAATCAAGCCGTGTAGTATAGCCATGAAAATTATTGCTGGTTATGTGGTTGTTGCCGAGGCGATATAGGAATGCTATTGGCAAGTGGTCAGCTACAGGAATGTCGTATGTTCCTGAAAGGGAACTGACAGGTTTGAAGTTGCATAGGACATGATCCAAGCATGCACAGGTGTCTGAAGTGATGCGAGTGGGATATGAAATGAGATTTGGAAGCCATAAGAATTTAGCAAGTTTTGACAGTCATCACAGTTGTCACCTAAGATATTGATGTTCATATCGCCCACAACTACTGTATTCTTATGATTGTCGTTTAGGTAAGAGAAAATACTTTCAAGGTCTTTCAAAAACTGCTTGCGATGCGACTGCGGGGGTCTATATACAGCACCGTGAATGACATCATCAATTTCTACAAATAAGGATTCACAACTAGTAGCAGCAGGTAAGTATGAACATTTTTTATATGCGAGAGGCTTCCTAATATATATTCCTACTCCTCCTCCCCTATTATTTGCTTCTCGAGGGTGGCATATAAACAAGTAATTAGGAATGTTATAGCTTTCGCCAGGCATCAACCAGGTTTCTGTAAGCGCAATAACATCGTACATACATGAATGCTTGGTTAGAAGGGAGCAAAGAGCATCGCTGTTTTTTGAAACGCTTCTAATATTACAGTGAAGTATGGAGCGTGTGCCTTTTGTTTTATGGAAGTTGTCAACTACAGATGGAGTCAGCATAACAGAAGGGCTTATGCTATCTGCGAAAGATCGGCTTCGTTGCGGATGCGGATAGTGTCCGAGTTGTCGGCTTTTTTCATCAATATGCGCCCGTTTGCAACTCAAGCGTGTCGCCAATTGTGACGTTTTTTTGCGGCAATGGCTTTTCCCAGTAGGGCTTTATACGAAGGACAGAGATGCTCGTTAAGATACACAGGCGTCGATCCGGCAATTCCAAGGTCAGATGTATTCAGTCGCATTTTTTGTAGCATAAAGCAGCTTATCGCGGGCTGCGCAGGACATAAATTTTATGACAATGTTTGACACATTTCTGTCCTTAGTCGGTACCCAGTGGGCTACATCAATATTAGCTGGAGATAGCGTTACTCCAACTTTCGTGCTAAGCGCGGTAACAATCTTGGTCACTGTCTTTTCGGTTGATTTAGGAATGCCTTTTAATTCTAGGTTAGCCCTGTGGCTGTACTGTTGAAGCTCAGCTAGGTCGTCTTTGGTTTCAGTGATTTGCTTAGTTAACTCACAGTTTTCGTTTACCAGTCTGACATTTTCTGCTTTCAGGCCACACAGCTCTTTCTGTGTGTCATCTAAGGTTTTCTTAAAAAAGTCAAAGCCCTTGCTCATAAGGTCAACTGATTTTTGAAGACTACCAAGTTCCTCATGAATGTGGGAATCCATTTCTTCAATATTAGTATTGAGTTTTACAACCAGACATGCTAGCTCTTTTACTGTATTTGGAATCTTGTCAAAATGTTTTTCGCCGGCTGCCTTCTTCCCGTCAGGCTGCGGATCCCCCATTGCCTCAGGGCGACTCTGGCACAAGCGAATAATGTATTGAATTCACACTGTAGAATTGCTACACACCTGCAAGTGACACGAGGGATGAGCGTACTGTCGATCTGTGCGTGCCTGGGTCGCCCTGAGTTGTGATGCCTGGCCTGCAGACACGGCTGGTTTATATGCTGTGAACCTTCATCCCGGAGTCGGCGCAGAAGAGGCAGAGCATCCCCTCGCTGATGTCACCTCCGAGATAGCCGAGGCGGCTTCCGTACGTAGATAGCTGTCCTCTCCGGCACTTGCAGCGATGCCGCGCCGCCAGGAACAAGGAACAGCGTTCGTAACCTGCAAGTGACACGATGGATGAGCGTACTGTCGATCTGTGCGTGCCTGGGTCGCCCTGAGTTGTGATAGGTAGACAAAGTGATTCTTATCATATTCCTCTTTCGTACGTGATACTCTACAAAAACTGTTGCCGCAATGATTTAAGGATCTTTCCAATTTTGTGGGCTCTGATTTCGTGTAAGACGTTTCCAAGCCACTTTTCTCCTTCTGTAGTCCCGCGTATATTGAGTGTTCCACCATCGACTGGGTGGAGCACTCTTGTTTGACGCCGACACAATCACAAATTCCGAATTGTTTTTTGATAATTCTAAAACTGAAAGAACATTTATAACGAGGTCTACATTTATATCACCGGATGGTACCTTAATGTTAGCACGAAAACAGTCTTTTAACTTTTTATAAGTCACCAGTGTTTTAGATTTTCTTTCAAGTGATTTAATGGGAAACCCTATTTTAAAGTATACCGGAAGGTGATCACTATTTGAAGCGAAATCGACTGTTCTCCAGGACTTCAGCGGAACACATCTGCTACAGAACGTCTGATCTATTACTGATCGTGCTCGACCACGAACAAACGTAGGCTACTTCATGTTTAGGCAGGTAATATTTTTATGCGTAATTCAGTCCTACAGAAGAGTACCAGCAGAGTCTGTACTGAAACCCCACGACATGTGATGGGAGTTGAAATCACCAGTGAGAATTATTTAATTTTGGCAGCTACCTAAGACCCAGTCCAATTGTTGGGTATTGTGTACGCCTGAGAGAAAATACGCATTTATAATGAAGAAAGGGCGACATCCTGGTATGTTGATGTCAATTGTCAGAATTTCACTGTCAGAGGTCATAAACAGAAAAGCCAGACCCGCTGTGTGGCAAAATTTGTTTGATATTAGTATGATTACATCACCCCCAGTGAAGGGGGATCGAACCGAAATATTCGAAAATTTTAAAATGAGAATTTTTTAGGCCTAAGTCAGGTTTCTTGCAATGTTACTATGTCGGCGTTCAGCTAATTACCTAAGCAAAATAAATCTGATAAAGCTGAAAACAAAGAACGACAGTCCCAGTGCAGAACTTTTAAAGTATCTATGGAGATGCGTGAAAGACTTCGGCAACGACCGTTTCAGAATGCGGGCGGGATTCGAATTACTTTTTTGGTTATTGAATTAGGGCACGTAAATTTTACTGGGGACCCAGTTCACTTCTTGCGTCTGCAATCACGGCTGCTTTTCATCTCATCATGAAATTCTACTTCATTTGTGGTGGAAGGTTCCGGTGCAGTAAGCTTTGGACTTGCCTGAAGTTCCTGCTGCGGTGCTGAATTAGACACCTCTGCGGCAGCTGATGTTGTTACACAAGATGTCAGACTGGTCATCGGTCCTACAGCTTTAGAAAGTAGGTGAGTCATCGGTGAGCAAAACACTTGCGAGACACACTCAATTACAGTAGTTAATATCTGATCTAACGCCTTCGACATTGCTTTTTCAACTGCTGACTAAACAAGCTGCAGAAGTTTGACCTCATTTATTTACTCTTGCCTCACAGCAACACCAGCGTATCCGAAGGCCTGATCTTCGACAACAGCAATGGCTTCTCGTAGTGAAAATTTTCGCCTATCCATTATTTCTAGCAGCTGGGTTTGGTTTGACCTTGCCTGGCAATTTATGTATTCAGCTGTATGGTCTGCCCCACATAAACAGCACTTTTCAATCTCAGAAGTGCATTCATTTGAGAGATGATTAGCACCACAGACTCGGCATAAAGAACCTGATTTGCAACCCCCTAGGCTGTGGCCAAAACGCCAGCAGTTCTGGCACTGAGAACGACGAGAGCCTAGGCGTTCTACACGAAAGATGAGTGGCCATATTTTCAATTCAGATGGGCAAAAAGTGCCGGCAAAAGTGGCAATAACCGATTCCGTGAGAACTTTCTCACCATTCACTACGCAGTTACACTTGTATAAGACTATGACGCCCACATCCGGCAGGCTCTCTAGAGTGCCGGTTGGTGACGATCGAGAGACAACTCCTCGAACGATTCCCTTCGTACATGCCAAATGAGGCGGAAGAAACGCACTCACCGGAAGTGACGCAAATGCCTTGCACTTTATAAGGTCCGACACACATGATGGATCTGACGATTTACATACCACACCACCTCTTTCAAACTCTCGAACATAGTTTATCAATTGGAAGTGCGATGTCACGGCCTGGACCTACACTTGAACAGCTTTTGGGTTGTTCAGCCTGAAAAATCCCCAACTCGAAGAAGGCACCAGCGCAACAGGGATGCTGTTAACACCACTGCGAAAAAAGTATTTCAATGGCAGTTTCTTATTAGGCAAAGAGGCTGACCAAGGACTGTGCCCTTGGCCAGGAGACGAGTTAGTTATTGGCACGGTTGCAGTCGTCTAAACGATAGTAATTGATACTGCTCAGAAATTAACACCGGTCAAATTCTTCCAAGACCCGGACAATCCACCAGTCAATGTCCCAGCTCAGCAGCCTTGTCTTCAACAGCCACGTTCTTCCTCCGCGTTAACGACAAACACATCACGGCACACACATCACGGCACACACACACTTTCTCTTACCGGCACCGTCGCATGTGCCGCGTGATTTCTGTATTCACGCCTCTTCGTCTTCTGGCTCAGACTCCAGGGAAGAGGGAGCGGCGAATGTAGTAGATTATAACAACGCGGTGACCAGCGCGTGGGGGCGTAAGGGGTTGACTGGATAAGAGAACGACTAAGCCAGTGTTGTGTTGGATTGTGTTCGAGTAATTGGCTATTGTACCTTACAATATATATATATATATATATATATATATATATATATATATATATGAAGCTATGATGAATGGGCGACGTGACCTAGGCTCATACGCCATGTTTATTCTAAAGCACTTCGTCTTCCTCAGCCTATACCTTCAGTCACTACCTACTTACGTTACACGATTCCCCCTCACCCCAAAAGAATCCGCGTGTTGTATAATACAGTGCCTAACGAATGAGCAGTACTAGAACGCAAAAAAATTGAAATGGGCCGTTGTTGCACATTACATTGAAGTTCCCTAAGATCGCACATAGTTTTCACAAGAGAGGGCAGCCATCCGAGGTTATGAAGTACAGCTCCGGTGGGTGAGGCTCGCTGTTATGCTCTGAACAATATGCATGCTTTGAGTGTGAAAACAAATGGAAATACAGGCGGTATTCTTGCAGAGAACGAACGACGTTGGAACGCTTTGCAGGACTGAATGTTTCGAAGGCGTCGCTTTTTTTGTCGTGGGTCATACAAACGCCGTGCATGCAATTTGCCCGCCCGTTGATCGTGGCTGATTATGCGCTGCTTGTGTTCCTGCTGAGCACAAACGGTTCTTTTGTGGCATTTGGGAAGTTTTCTATGGTGATGACGCAGATGTTCATACCAAAGGCGCAACCTTGAGCACTGGTGCGGAAAAGTTCCTTGGCTTTTTTTTCTGCGAAGATAGCTCAGATGCGGAATCAGTTTTTTCTTTAGGATATGTTAACCACGACACTTTTTAGGCCACAAGTATCTTTGCGATGTAGTTTTAGTTGTTCGTTCCCGATATTGGTGTGGGCATTTTAGCTTTTGGCGTTCCTCTTGTTGCTTTTGTTGGTATTGCTGATGTTGCCCGGTCTGACGAGGTGGACTTCCTTTGGAACAATAAGCCCGCTTTTCTTTGTGGGTTGACGTGACCAGCAAATAGTTGATAATTGTTAGGGTGTCGCGATTTGTGTCAGGCAATGAAGATAGTGCGCCAGAATTGGCAGAAAAATCTGCTAAGGCTCTTGCAACGCCATTTTTGATAGATGTTTCTGGCACAGGGAAGTGCTTGAGGGTTGATAATTCCGAGCCTCCTGTGTGGGTCGGGCTCTCAGGTGGCTGGGAATTCGACGGCGGCACTGCGAAAGGATCGGTTTGGTCATATATTAATTGGGAATGACTGTCGTTCTGTGGAACGAACGATGCGAGCTCTTCTGGCGCATGGAACTGAACTGTAGGTGACGGCCTTGACTGAGTATGCTCGGAGCTTCTCCGCTCTATTCTTACCATAGCGAATGCGTGAGACGTGAGGTGGGCGTTGTGAGCGACTGAAGATCCACGCGACAGAAAAGCAGGAGGTTGGTCAATGCGTCAAGGCTGCTTTTCACTGTGACGACCAAGTGCGGTTGTCTGTGAATGGTGGGTTACAAGCAAGTCTTCGTCGTAAACGTCATTGTATTCTTTAAACAAAACGATCATCTCTTATTTTATCTTTTCCCATGACTCGTTGTTATGAAATATGTGAGTGAGGTAGAATTTGAAGGCCTCACTCGAGACGTAGTCGGTAAACTTGGTGACCTTCTCCCGTTCGGACCATAATGCAGCTGTAGCGTGGAGCTCGACCAGGTAGAACCAGTCTTGCACCGGTCCATCGACCGATGCTCCGGTGTACTTAGGGATGGGAAGGTCCGTCGATGACTCCGTCATGATGGTTGCAACGGTGTCCAGTGGTGATGCACTTCTGTGGCCCGCGTTAGGTCACTGCGTCTCGCTGAAGCCTTCGATGATGATGGCCGGTTGATGAAGTGATTGCGAGGTCTTCATCCTGTCGACTCGTGTGACGCTATGATGAATGGGCGACGTGACCTGGGCTCATACGCCATGTTTATTCTAAAGCACTTCTTCTTCCTCAGCCTCTACCTTCAGTCACTACCTACTTACGTTACACACACACACACACACATATATATATATATATTAGTAGATTTGAAGGTGTTCCGTCGACACTGAGTAACCCTTCTAAAAAAATAATGAAGAAATATATATATATATATATATATATATATATATATATATATATATATATATATATATATATATATATATATATATATATATATATATATATATATATATATATATATATCAGTAGATTTGAAAGTGTTCCGTTGACACTGAGTAACCCTTCTAAAAAAAGAATGAAGCAAAATCTGTCCTGACACTGGCAAAAAAAGTACTTTTCTTCAGTACCCCCTTTCCTTTTGCTCTAACAACACCTTCTAGAACAAAAAATACGCGCCGATGACAGATGGTTCGTGGCATCGGGGCTCAGTTCCGCTTTTGCATATTCCAAACTGCCAAAATAAGAAAGATGAAGAAGAGAGAGAGAGAGGGAGGCGCAGCTCGTGAAATCAAAATGGGTGACGTTTTCACATATTCGTTGTTCATGTTACATCAGAAACCATAGGGCAAAAAAAACAGGGGACAAAAAGCTCAAGTACATGCGCTTACTTTGAAGTGAGGTTTTATTGCATTTACTGAGCATGAATATGTGCACTCATCAGCATCTGCAAATACTGGTGAAAAGAAAATGAGCACGCGTCGTTTGTGTCAAAGAATCAAGCTCTTTCTTATAGATGACAAAATACAGGCTCACACATTCCCGAATTCTGCCCTAGCTATTCGGCCTCTCTACAATTACTCTAATTGTCTGGTTTGACTAGTTTTTCATTTTTGGACATTTCGTTAATTAACTACCACGCTGTTCCTCGGAGCCACGTGGTCAGAAAAATCACAGTGGATGAAGCTTTCGTTGACGGTACTCATTGTGCATTGTTATGTGCAGCTCGTCAATGCATCATAATAAAGGCACCTGGGGATGTTCCTCGTCCAAAAGCAAGTTCTATCGGGGGTCGTTGCTCTTTGAGGGTGCAAGGTTCCTTATTTTCCTTGTAGGTGTTACGACACCAGTGCCCGCTTGCGCTGCCGTGAGGTTTCAAGAAATTCAGTGGGAATTCTGCGGACAGCCTTTTCATACACGAAGTTGTCGGCCTGGCTGGACACCTTCTCACAGAATCATGGTATGTCTGCTTCTTGAAGGAGTCATTAGTAGTTACAGGATTTCTTGACAGCAAGCAGCCACCTTTTTCGAGGTCATCTACCTTTCACCAGCCCGGCTCTCTTAGGCCTCTTTCTCCTCAGTTTCAGTTTCAGTTTATTATTCATTTCAAAAAAGTAGTACAGTAATATTATTATACAGACGAGGGTCCCAAAGTTAAAAACTGTAACGGGACCCTCGATGCATCATAACAATCAATAAATCAGATCAAGTTAACAAGCAACGAGTGAATGGAAATCAATTATACAATATAGAGTGATGAGTAATTATTATAGGCTAAGTGACACATCAGGCAACAAAAAGCAAGGCAAATAAGGAAAGAAAAAAACATCTCGTTCAGTGGCAGACATTGTCAATCCAAATGCAATGATCTAAATGGCATAACCAAAAACGCAAAGCCTCCACAAAGCCCATATACAGGCAGCTAATAATTTAACAGAAAACTTTTAAGCGACTTTTTGAATGATGACAATGTGGGCATCGTTTCAACAGAAAGAGGTATGTTATTCCAAAAAGTAATGGCCGCAAAGGCAGAGGTCATTTTTCATAATTTGTGCGCGACGCGGATAGTAAAATGTTAAGGTTCATTGCAAATCTGGTTACATTGTTGTTTTGCAAGAAAACTGAATCAATGAACTCAAACGGTAGCAGTGCATTGCGCAATCGAAACAGAAGAACGGCTATGCTATAAAAAATAACTTACGAACAGGTAGGATTTTGTTGTCTTGGAGTAGATGGCCTGCACTGGAGTATCGTGAGCTATTAGTGATAATGCGGATCGCCTGATTTTGTATGTTCTTAATGGGTGATAGATGACAGTCATACGTGTTTCCTCAAGCAGCGATACCATACATGATATGGGAATGAATGAAGGCGAAATACAGAGACATAAGTACGTTTATATGAAAAACTTCACGAGCTTTTATTATAGCCCGAATTCCGAATGCAGTTTTCTTTCTGAGGTGATCAGTGTGGAGATTAAACTTTAAATGGCAGTCAAGATGTACACCAAGAAAAATTACAGTATCTCAGGTGGGTATAGAGTGAGGACCTAGGGTTAAGGGTTGATGAAAAGGCAACGGCCTTTGAGCGGATCTAAATATCATAAACTTGGTTTTGGCTGGGTTAATAATAAGTTGGTTCTCGTAGCACCATTTAGTAATATCTAGAAGTGTGTTATTCAAGTGTAAAGTAAAAGCAGTTAGAGAGTCCTCAGCTGCAGTTATAGTCGTGTCTTCTGCGTATAACATTCAGTGAGTTGATTTAATTGCATCGACAAGATCAATAATATAAATAATAAATAATAAACGGCCCAAAATAGACCCCTGGGGCACGCCTTGATTGATTAGCTTAGTTTCAGAAGAAGCGCCTGATACGTACACCGAGCATTCTCTATTGTGCAGATAATTTTTCAGGAAGGTTAATGGAGCTCCAGTTACCCCATAGGTCTCCAATTTGTTAAACAGGGTGGCATGATTAATGGTGTCAAAGGCCTTGGTGAAATCTAGGAAGACAGATCCAACAAATTTACCAGAGTCAATCGATTTTTTTAAGTAATCTATTAATGAAACTAGTGCTAAGCCTGTCGAACTGCCTGAACGAAAGCCAAATTGACACGGATGAAGTATATTAAATTTGCTTAGGTAATTACTTAAACAATCAACGAACAGTTTTTCAATAACTTTGCTGAGGGAAGAAAGAATAGATATGGGCCGATAATTAGAAACTGTTCTTTTGTCACCCTTCTTGAATACCGGAACTATTATAGATTTCTTTAAAAGTTTAGGAAATACGCCTTGCTGAAACATTAGATTAATGATATCACTAAGTATCCCAGAAATATTACGCGCAACCAGTTTTAAGTGACACGCAGAAATATTGTCAAGACCTGCGCATTTGTTTTTTAGATCCAAGAGAACTGAGCATACTTCGTCAGCGGTTACGGGCAAAAGAAAAAATGAAGAAGCGACCCGAGAAACGAAACATTTTGGTATGACCGATTGTGTAGTAGGAATGCTAGAAAAAAAAAATCGCTGAAAGCATTTGCAGTAGAAGTTGGCTGTTGCAAAGAAATATTATTATATATTATTTCAGATATAAGTGAGTTTCCAGATGATTCGTTTAAAAAGTTGTTCAAAAGGTTCCATTGTTTTTTAGGGTCCCCCTGATGTTTGGTCAACTCATTTTTATAATAACGCTTTTTTGCTTCTCGGAGTAAAATTTTCAAATTGTTGCAATATTTCCTGTATCTGCGGGCAAGCGAAGTATTAAAAGGCTGTCTTTTTGTTTTTCGTAAAGGTTATCTTTTTTACGAACACTTGTCAATAAGCCGTTTGTCACCCATGGATTGTGGGGAAATTTATACCGTTTTTTGCGTTTAACAGTTGTTGTACTACATGTTACGGCCTTTAAAAATAAAGCGCAGAATTTCTGTAGCATAGCCTCTACGTCGGAGCAGGAATTATCAAAAATATCGTACTTAACAAGTGACCAGTCAGTTGTAGCTATAGCATCGATAATGTTGTCATGATCCAGCACAGATGTGTAAAAACAGCCATCGACACTGGAGCGCCTAGCAATAAATGTTATGTAAACGGGGAAGTGATCTGTAATGTATGTGTCAACCATGCCAGCCTCGAGGGCGGGAGAAAAATTGCATAAGACATGATCTAAAAGAGATTGGGAACCCTGGTGGCCACATTTTGTTGGAGCAGTGATAAGTGATTCGTAGCCGAAGCCACTGAAGCAGTTCGTGTAAGCCGAGTAGACACTGAATTCCATATCTCGCTCACTTTCTAGCAGTGGAGTCGTCGAGACATGAACATCAATGTGTGATGCACTGGCGTCTTTTTCGTCCTTTCCCCCTTTTGAAGATTATGCTGTGTGACACAGCGTGCACTCTTTTTGTGCAGGGCGTTGTGAAGGCTGGATACAATTACAGTGGCATTGGCGGGAGCTGCTTACACTGGTTTCATGGCCTCAGTACAGAGGCTAGAAAGCTATTGTCGTGAAAGCGCGCTTTCTCAAACGGCGGCGCAGAAACCGGATTTTATGCAGCATGTGGCAGTGCGCTAAATACTTAGAATACTTAGAAAAGAGCAGAATACTTAGAATAGAGGAGAGGGCCAAACAAATAAGAACTATTGGTTAAAAAGAAGGTGAGGAAATAGAGACCGACATGTGCAGAATTGGCATGATTAAGAAGTCCGCACTAGAGATCTATCGAACTTTTAAGCAGGGAATTGCCAAGGAAAGGATCTATAATACTCGGGGTAGTTCTCTTACTGTTTGAGGCCAGGGCGGGAATATTGCGAACCAAGACTTATCAGGCCAAATACGAAGGGGTAGACACGGTATGCAGTGCGTCCAGAGAAGAGGAGGAAACCACCGAACACTTGATATTGTTCTGGAAAGGGCTTCGCCTTATAGTTCAGGATGATGGCGCAGAGTTTTTCAAAGCACTGGGGTTTAGGGACAGGAGGGCAAAATAAACTTTAAGCGCTTAGAAATAACCAGAACAAGGTTATCTAATTGGTGGCTAAAATCAAGGCATGAGCGAAAACTGAATCCTTCCCTGCAAAGTACCAGTCCTCAACTTCACCATTTAAAGGGGGAAAAATAGATCTTAGTCCGCGAAGTATTACGACTAGGTGGCGTTAGCCGTCACCCGATCTAGAGGGTACAGCCATATTGTCACAAAGACACAGGTATGCAGGTACAAAATAGGGCGTTTACTTTCGTAACCCAAGGGCCAGAAACGCGAGCACCAGAGCACGCGCACACGGAACTACTTCGTTGTCCCCCTCAGAGGCTGGCTATTATAGTTGCCAGCCTACCTTGCGTCAATTCCTCCCTTTCAAGAGCGACCGTCCTGGTCGGCTGACTGAGATTCTAGAGGTGGCCATGAAAAAAAATCATCACGTCAACGAAAAAAAAAAAAGCCCACGCTGTTGTGGATAATATGGGAAAAGTTCGAAGTGTTCATAACTCGCGGGCGTGGTACGGTTTCATCCGTACTACATGAACTACTTCTGGACATGGACGTCTTCGGTTTAAACTGGTGTCGGAGCTTTGGGGAACTACCTCGTAATTCACGTCATTGAGGCAGCGCACAACTTCGTAAGGGCCAAAGTAGCGTCGCAATAGCTTCTCCGAAAGGCCACGATGTCGAACTGGTGTCCACACCCATGCATAGTCACCTGGTCGATAGTGGACGTTCCTTCGGCCTTGGTTGTAACGGTGAGCGTCGATATTTTGCTGCGTGCGAATGCGGTTCCGTGCAAGCTGGCGGGCTCCCTTGACTTTCTCGACGAAGTCGTCAACGCTGTCATTTTCGCTGGTGTCCTGGAATACGGGGAGCATAGCGTCTAGCGGTGTTGTGACGCGACGGCCATAAACAAGCTCGAATGGTGTTAGGTCTGTGGTCCCTTTCACAGCGGTGTTATTTAGCAAACGTGGCGTACGGCAAAATTTCATCCCACGTTTTGTACTCTACATCCACATACATAGATAGCATGCCGGCCAGTGTTTTGTTTAACCTCTCCGTCAAGCCGTTCGTTTGGGGATGATAAGCTGTTGTTTTCCGGTGGTTGGTGTGCGTCAGCTTGGTACTTGTTGCAATAACTCTGCCGTAAACTCTGCTCTGCGATCGGTTATGAGAACAGCAGGTGCACCATGACGCAAAACAATGTCCTGGACAAAGAATCTGGCGACTTCAACTGCAGTTCCCTTAGGCAGAGCTTTGGTTTCTACATAGCGAGTCAGATAGTCGGTTGCGACGATTTTCCACTTATTTTCTGAGGATGACGTAGGGAAGGGACCAAGAAGAACCATTCCCTTTTGCGCAAATGGTGCTCGAGGTGGATCTAAAGGTTGGAGAAAACCGGCGGGCTTTGCGGGTCGAACTTTACGCCTCTGACAGTCACGGCAGGTGCGGACATAGCGCTGAACAGACGAATACAGCTGTGGCCAGAAGCACTTCTGCAGGTTGCGCGCTAATGTCCTAGCAAAGCCTAAGTGACCGACCAAAGGATCGTCCCGTGCTCCTATTTCCCCGACGTCATCTGACACTCAACAAGATTTACCGTTTCTTGGCATCGTCGATGTGGTGCGGATGGCTGAGCTTCAACGTGAGGACACGCCTGCAAAACTTCCTCACGCAGTGTCGCTGGAACGGCGAGGAGGAAAATTTTCCTGGCTGCTCTCAAGATTTCTTTTGTAGAGAACATTGTTGCGCAGGCAATACGTTGTTAAACCACGCGAGAGCCGGCGTGGGACGATAACGTTTTCTACTTGAAGATGCTGGATAACAGGAAGTAGCTCAGTGTCCTCACGTTGAAGCTCAGCCATCCGCACCACATCGAGGATTCCAAGAAACGGTAAATCTTGTTCAGTGTCAGATGACGTCGGGGAAATAGGAGCACAAGACAGGCAGTCAGCATCTGTATGCTTATGTCCTGATCGGTAGACTACCGTTATGTCGTACTCTTGAAGGCGGAGGCTCCAGCGGGCGAGGCGGCCTGATGGATCCCGTAGATTGGCAAGCCAACAGAGCGAATGGTGGTCACTGACCGCCTTAAATGGCCAGCTGTATAGGCAGGGTCGAAACTTGCTAATGGCCCTAACGACTGCTAGGTTCTTTTTCTCGGTGGTAGAGTAATTAGCCTCTGCTTTTGTGAGACTGCAGCTCGCGTAAGCGATCACACGCTCTGCGCCGTTCAGCCATCAAACTAGAATGGCTCTGATTCCTACGTTGCTAGCGTCTGTGTGGATCTCGGTGTCGGCAGTGTCGTCGAAATATTCCAGGACTGGAGCTGTCTGCAGTCGATTGCGTAGCTCTACGAAGGCTTGTTGTTGTTCTTCCGTCAATACGAAAGGCACATCTAGCCGTGTCAGTCTTGTAAGAGGTTCCACAATTTTCGAAAATCCTTCGACAAAACGGCGGTAGTACGCACAGAGTCCGAGGAATCGCTGAACAGCCTTTTTGTCTCCAGGACGAGGGAAATCGGCAACGGCAGCAAACTTCTCCGGATCTGGTCGAACAGCCCCCGGGCTCACCACATGGCCGAGAAACTTGAGTTCCTGATAGCCGAAGTAGCACTTTTAGGGCTTGATAGTAAGGTTCGCTCTCCTAATTATTGCAGTGAGGACGCTTTTTAGCCTTGAAAGATGCTCGTCAAACGTGCTTGAAAACACAACGACATCATCCAAGTATACAAGACACGTCTGCCACTTTAGTCCAGCTAGTACAGTGTCCATCATACGTTGAAACGTGGCGGGAGCGGAACAGAGGCCGAAAGGCAGCACTTTGAATTCGTAGAGCCCGTCAGGCGTCACGAACGCGGTTTTCTCACGGTCGCCCTCGTCAACTTCAATTTGCCAGTACCCTGGCTTGAGATCTAATGATATAAAGAACTGGGCGTGACGTAGACAGTCTAAGGCGTCATCAATCCGTGGCAGGGGGTAAACGTCGCGTTTTGTGATTTTGTGAAGCCGTCGATAGTCGACGCAGAAGCGTAGCGTGTTATCTTTTTTCTTTACTAAGACAACAGGTGACGCCCACGGACTTGTCGAGGGTTGAATGACGTCGTCATTCAGCATTTATTGAACTTGACGCTTAATCACCTCTCTTACCTTCGGGGACACACGTTATGGATGTTGGCGAAGTGGCCGCGCCGACTCCTCGGTAACAATGCGGTGTTTTGTAACAGTGGTACGCTGAACGTTCGATGCTGTGGAGAAGCAGTCCGAGAATTCCCTCACAAGGTTTAGCAGCCGTTCTTTTCGTGAATCTGGCAAGTATGAATTAACGTGAATGCGGCTTCCCAGGTCAGCACAAGCTTTTTTATGCGGTGATGTTGAATCCAATGTGCCGACATTGGAAAAGTCGGCGATTTCACTGAGGAAAATGACAGTAGAGCCTCTAGTGACATGTTGAAACTCATTGCTGAAGTTGGTCAGCAGAACGTGAGAGCGTTTATTCTCTAACCGAACAAGGCATCGTGCTATGTAGATGTTTCGTGTGAGCAGCAGCGGGATACTTGCCTCTGCAATACCTTCATAGTCGTTGAATTCATCAAAAACGTCGCAGGCTACCAAGGTCAACACGCTACTCTTGGGCGGTAACGTGACGTCTTCGTCAACAATTATCAAAGCGTTGACGTAACTGCCGTGAGGGTTGTGCGCTAAAGCGTGTGCTGTAGAAAACGTCACCTGCGACTTTTGCAAATCAATCATGGCTCCATTATCACGCAGAAAGTCCCGTCCAACAATTAGGTCCCTCGAGCAACTCGGCAGTATTACAAAATCTCCGAGATACGTGGATCCGTGAATACTGACTCGCGCTGTGCACCGTCCCACCGGAGCGAGAAGATGGCCTCATGCCGTACGTATCTGCGACCCAGCCCACTGGGTGGAAACCTTCTTCAGCCTGCAAGCAAGACCCATGCTCATAACGGAAGTGTCTGCTCCAGTGTCAATTAGCGCCATTACTTCTTCGTCGCCCACAGTTACCACTATGTTTGATGTCCCCACTCTTCGTACCACGTTTGACTGCGTCTGTACGTCATTTTGCTGCCATCGCTATCGTCGTAGTGGAGGATCTTCCGTGGAGTAAGCGTCACTGGCCTCACCTCAGGAGGTCACTGAACTCCGTTTTTCCGACTTGCAGGACTGGGTGAACGGCGTCTCGGAGCGCTGCGTGAATAGGCTGGGCTCGGTGACATGTAGCGAGCAGGCGATGACGAGCGAGACTCTTGCGACCGATGTTCGATACTGCGACGATTCGAGATGAAACTGTCTACTTCCAGTGGTTGCTCGCCAGGTCGTGGACGAGGGGCATTAGGCGAAAATCCACGGAGACCCACATGACGGTATGGACATGTTCGGTAGACGTGTCCGGCTTCCCCGCAGTGGAAACAGAGGGGCCTGTGGTCGGGTGTACGCCAGATGTCAATATTTTTCAGTCTTGCTTCGGCGATCAACGGTGAGCTGCGAGGACGGAAGCCAACCTCCATTTGCTGAGCGTGTCGCTCATTGGGGTAAAATACGCTGGTTGAACTGCACGATGGAGGACGCCGTACTGCTTCCGCGTAGCTCATCTCGCCGCAGTTCCTCTGTTGTGGCGCCTCGGACGGTTGCGGAGCGTGAACGGCTTGCCGTGGCTTGGCGCGTACCATCTCCGCAATGGAGGGCTGCTCTGCAGGTGAAGCAGTCACCTGCATCTTTTGTAGCTCTTCCTTAATGAGAGCTCTGATAAGCTCTCGCAACGCGCTGATGTCATTGCTGAGAGTGACAGAAGTGACCTCACTTGGGTTTACACCACGGTTATACTGCCTGGCACGCTGTTGAAGGGCCCTCTCCATGGCAGTGGCTTCCTCATGGAACTCCACAAGTGTCGCAGGCGGGTTTCGAATCAGGCCGGCAAAAATCTCTTCTTTAATACCACGCATTAGGTGGCGAACTTTCTTGGATTCGGACATAGAGGGCTACGCAGGCCTCAAAAACCTATCCATGTCCTCTATGTTAGTCGTCACCCTTTCGTTAGGGCCTTGAACCCATGCCTGTATAACACGCTCCGCTGTATCTTTCCTGTCCTCTCGTGCAAGGGCCTTGAGGAACTGTCGGCAAAACTCATCTCATGACGTAAGCGTTGCTTCATGGTTCTCAAACCACGTTTTCACGGAGTCCTCCAGAAAGCAGTACCCATAGCGTAGCTTATGCTCTGAGGTCCAATCGTTGATGACGGCAACCCGGTCGAAATGCTCGAGCCAGTTGTCGGTGTCTTAAAAAGCAGCTCCATGAAATGTCTTCGGAGTCTTGGGCTGGTTGATAACCAGGTGCGCTGGTGCAGGCGCGGTGACGTTAGGTGGTGTTTGATTCATAGTCCTCTAACGTTCAGGCAGCAAACCGTGCTGTGGCTCGAGTCCCTGGAGACGACGGCTGGAACGTACGTGCACAGGGGTAAGCTCGGCTGAGATACTCGATGGGCTTGCGTCAGGGGTGCTCTCAGGGGACCGTATCATCTACCGTACCCCGCACCTCCACCAGAAAATGTCAGAAAGACACAAGTATGCAGGTACAAAATAGGGCGTTTACTTTCGTAACTCAAGGGCCAGAAACGCGAGCACCAGAGCACGCGCACACAGAACTACTTCGATGTATTATCAGAGGCTGTCTACTATGGTTGCCAGCCTACCTTGCGTCAATATCAATTCATCCATTCATGCAGCGCAGAGTGCCTCTATGCTCCCGCACGCATCGAGGCTTACGCATCGAGGCACGCACCTTACTGGTGCGTTGGCGAGGCTGACGGTGGGGGGCAGCTGGCGTAGCAGCGCAACGCGTCATTGTCTCAGGAGTGATACCGAATACATTTAATTTAATATGAGATTGAAATGCTGAGTGTTATTTCCGATACCGGGAGACTGTGAAAATTATGTTTTTGCAGATTATAGGAAAAGTCTTCTACAGATCCGCATATGCAGGCCATAGCAGACTAACGTATTTTTCGCTGTGCACGTAGTTTTAGCTGCCTTGACATGGCATTTTTCTCACAATGCAGTTCAAGTGATTCAAATAAATGCACAGCATTTCTTTGAATCACTCAAATCGCGAGCAAACGTGCTTTGGTTGTTTCTAACCATTATTTTGTCGCATGCAGTTTTTGTGGCAATATTTTGTCGCAAGTGCTGTAGGTGTCTTCTCCTTAATCTGGTATAAAAGAAGACTAATAAATAAGTACGTGAGTGTATGACAAACTCACGAGCTCAAGTGGCAGGTCATGAAATGTATCACACGGTATTTTTGTATCGTACGTCGCGAAATCCTTTCCCTCAGTCATGTGTGGCACATACCACCTTACCCTATCGGGCCATTGAATGCTGAGTATGTGCGCCAGACGCACATTCAAAGAATGACAACAGATACCTGTTTTTCAGCTAATTTCAATAGATGCAAAGAATAGAAATTGCACAAATATAAATCTGGAGTGACCTATCACAAAGCCCCACCATTAGTAGAAGATTCTGTGCAAAGGATTTGAGTAGTGATGTCAGCGCAATATGCTATGTCTGCTTTGATAACAATGGCATATAGTGTTACACATACACTACTATAACTATACCTTTCAGCGTTGCAAGTACCGCATGCAGTTCATTCGATGAAACTTGCGTATGTGGTTCCGCGTGTGTAGCAATTATGAGATAAGATGGTGCGCTAGCATTCCAACAACAGTGAATGTTGCGTCCTTGTGAGCCTTCAAAGTGGTAAACTGCTCAATTAACTCAAAAGCATATAAATACATTTCGTAACGCTCCACTCAAAGGAAAAATTCTAGCGTCACATGAACTCTATTTCCGCGCTATGTGCGATATCCACCATAATTTTTTCCGCCGTTTTCCTTAGTCGCCTACCGTAAAAACTCACCCCCAATTCCTGCACACACGCACTTGTATGAAGGCGGAAGTTTCATTTATTAATCAAAGGGTGGAATGTTCAACTAGTTAGCACCGGAGGGATTCAGTCTCACCGAATATGAGACTGAATCAAAAGCCTTGCGCAAGTGAAGGCTCACACAGAATAACGGTTTATGCTTAAGTTTCATGGTGCGCATGATAGCCTGTAGAATAAGAAGGTTAGAGGACGTGCTACGATTATCGGCGCAACCATACTGAAATTAGCGAAAGTGATTCGTGGCACTAAGCCTAGATAACAAAAGCTTCGTAAACGGACGGGACAAAACAGAAGAGACTGAAATCAAGTTGGACGAAATCGGCCCCCGGAGACCGCTGATCGAATCGATTATATGCTCTTTAATCTTTTTGCTCTTTTTAACCCCTTCAATTATATGATCTGTGTGCACATAAAATACAATAGGTAACTTTGTGTAGTATAAAACGTGTTACATTTTTCTTCCCCTCTTTTTACACCTTCCCTGTAAGCGTCGGTATTTGATTGATTGGTGGGGTTTAACGTTCCAAAACCACCATATGATTATGAGAGACGCCGTAGTTGAGAGCTCCGGAAACTTCGACTACCTGGGGCTCTTTAACATGCACCCAAATCTGAGCACACGGGCCAACATTTCCGCCTCCATCGAAATGCAGCCGCCGCAGCCGGGATTCGATCCTGCGACCTGCGGGTCAGCAACCGATTACCTTAGCCACTAGACCACCGCGGCGGGGCAAGCGTCGGTACTTATTCACTCAGTTAGAGAAGATGTAAACCCTTGATCCACGTGTGGGAGAGGTCGTTGCAAGACTATGCATAATAAACGTTTGACTTTCATCCATTTATTTTAGGCTTTTCTCTATAATGGTATCGTAATAACTTGAAAGGTTCAACTTGTCCCCCTTTTTGTTGTCGAAAAGTGCAAAAACACCTGCTCCTGTGAAAACGGCTGGCTGGATCCGCCCGGGCCCCCTGGTGGGACAAGTAGCAAAAAAATCATTGCCATGTGGTGGCCTTACCACGACGACAGCATCTTCGAAGTCGGTGAGGCTGTGAGCCAGCCATTCTATTAGGCCACGCTTGTTGGCGAAGGCTCGCATCACAGTTACAGCACGCGCTGCTTTGGATAAAGAGGGGCCGTCGTCCACTTCGACCTCGCTCTCGTCCTCACTTCCGCTTAAATAAGGACTAGGTGCTATGGGGGCGACAATGTCACAGTCCGGAGATTCGACAACGTCTACATCTCGGAAAGTTCCGAAGTTCAGCTTTTCAACTCCCTCTACTTGCCGTTCGAGCACCTCAACAAGGAGGCCCTCACAGTCTCCGGTGTCCTCACCATCTGTGTCGTTGTCGTTGCTTCTTCTAACATCTTATATTGTGCTTGCGCGAAGCAGTTTCATATCGTTGCAGGCTGTACCTGCATCCATGAGTGCGCAAGGAGGTGTACAATGCCCAGGAGGTCTGTACAGTAAGTTTTGTCGCTCTTCATGGCGAGCAACATTCTCTGCATCACATTTTTGCCGCAAGTCTGCTTGACAGAGCGACTGAACCCTGATCGAAGGGCCGGGACAGAGCTGTCGTGTTGGGCGGCAGAAACAACAGCTCATAGCCGACAGGTTACCCACATTGACATGCGCCGACGCATTGTCCAGTACTATAAGTATGCTCCTTTTCTTGGCATCAAAATGGAGGTCCAGCTGACGCACGTACTCGTCGAACAGCTGGGCTGTCATCCAGGCTTTTTTGTTGTACTTGAAAACAATTCCGGATGGCAACGGAGCACCTTCGAAGCACCACGGGTTTCCTTACTTGCCAATGACCATCAGTGGTAGCATCTCACTACCTGTCATACTTACGCCAAAATTGATCGATACGCGACTTTCGGCATGTTTCCCGCTGGTGCACTTCTCGTTCTTTAATGACAATGTCCTGTTTGGAAGCAGGCAATAGAAATGTGCCAACTCATCAATATTAAAAATGTCCGTGGCATCATAGGTTGTCAAGGCTTTCTGCAAAACGGTGTCCAGCCATTCAACAGTGCTTTCTTTGTCTGTTGCAGCAGCTTCACCACAAACAGCCTTCCACATGGTGCGTAACGGGCTTTAAACGGTGACAACCAGCCATTCCTGCAGGTAAAATTGGGGCAGTTCAGTTGATCTGCAAAATTTTCAGCTTTTTCGGTTAAGAGGGGTCCGCTAACCACAGGTTCATGCTCCACGCCTTTTTCAGCTAATGAAGCAGGACCTTTTCCATTTCAGGATAAGCAGAGCCTTTCATGCAGCATCTCTTCAAATTGTTGCTTATGCCGCTTGTCAACGTTTCGCGAGCGCTCAGAATTACGCACGCAATCGTCAGTGGCAAGTTTTTTTTGTGGGCTGCCACAGATTTCTTGGTCCATTTTTAATGGTGCGAATGATCTGAAGTTTTTCTTTTGCACTCAAGACGTGGTACTTCGGCGTAATAAGAAATAGTAGTGTGGGAATTCAATCGCTCACCTCGCGCACAACAGAAGAATAAAAAAAACACGACACGTTGCACAGGAAGAACGTAGGTAACGCAACATCACCACACCGCCACCACGATCCACACTGCGGAAAAGCGAGGACTAAAGACCGAATAAACAAAGTGCTCACCCTGGCTTAGCGCTGTTAAGCCGTTTAGAATGCGTACTTGGCTTGGATTGGAAAGCGACAGCGAATTCGCATTCCCTACCGGTATCAGCGATCGAGAGTTCCTGGGTAATTAAAATCTGATATCGAAGGCACTATACGATCGGCAACAGCCGTACCTGCAGAAAATGCGTCAAAGTGGCCATGTTTTGACGTCCCTATCGCTGGCTTTTGTAGTCCGATCGTCACAGCTGATGTATCGAATGTTCGTGCGCACGAAAGTTTGCCGATTTTCGGCCTGTGCATGCATAATAAAAATAGTACGTACTGACTGTATAGAACACAAAAAGCGGCTACGGCTTAAGCGGTCAGCCAATGCATGAAGTTCAATGAAGCTTGCGCGGGGGATTCCTCGCGCCTACGTATGAACCACAGTTACAAATTAAGTCATCATCATCATCATCATCAGCCTGACTACGTCCACTGCAGGACAAAGGCCTCTCCCATGTTCCGCCAGTTAACCCGGTCCTGTGCTTGCTGCTGCCAATTTATACCCGCAAACTTCTTAATCTCATCTGCCCACCTAACCTTCTTTCTCCCCCTAACCCGCTTCCCTTCTCTGGGAATCCAGTCAGTTACCCTTAATGACCAGCGGTTATCCTGTCTACGCGCTACATGCCCTGCCCATGTCCATTTCTTCATCTTGATTTCAGCTATGATATTCTTAACCCCCGTTTGTTCCCTAATACACTCTGCTCTCTTCTTGTCTCTTAAGGTTACACCTACCATTTTTCTTTCCATTGCTCGCTGCGTCGTCCTCAATTTAAGCTGAACCCTGTTTGTAAGTCTCCAGGTTTCTGCTCCGCAGCTAAGTACCGGCAAGATACAGCTGTTATATACCTTCCTCTTGAGGGATAGTGGCAATCTACCTGTCATAATTTGAGAGTGCTTGCCGAATGTGCTCCACCCCATTCTTATTCTTCTAGTTACTTCAATCTCGTGGTTCGGCTCTGCGGTTATTACCTGCCCTAAGTAGACATAGTCTTTTACAACTTCAAGTGCGCTATTACCTATCTCGAAGCGCTGCTCCTTGCCGAGGTTGTTGTACATTACTTTCGTTTTCTGCAGATTAATTTTAAGACCCACCTTTCTGCTCTCCTTGTCTAACTCCGTAATCATGAGTTGCAATTCGTCCCCCGAGTTACTCAGCAATGCAATGTCATCGGCGAAGCGCAGGTTACTAAGGTATTCTCCATTGACTCTTATCCCTAACTGCTCCCATTCTAGGCTTCTGAAAACCTCGTGTAAGCACGCGGTAAATAACATTGGGGAAATTGTGTCCCCCTGCCTTACACCCTTCTTGATTGATATTCTGTTGCTTTCTTTATGAAGCACTATGGTAGCAGTTGATCCCCTGTAGATTTCTTCCAGAATGTTTATATATACTTCATCTACGCCCTGATTCCGCAGTGTTTGCATGACGGCTGATATTTCTACTGAATCAAACGCCTTCTCGTAATCTATGAAGGCTATGTATAGTGGTTGGTTATACTCTGAGCATTTCTCTATTATCTGATTGATAGTATGAATGTGGTCAATTGTTGAGTAGCCGGTTCGAAATCCTGCTTGTTCCTTTGGTTGATTGAATTCTAATGTTTTCTTTGCAAATTAAGTGAGTACGCATAAAAGAAGCCCAAATATCCACTGGGCCAGCCAGAGGGCTGACCCAGTCTGTACATTTGAGCCATAATGACTGGGCTAGGCAGAGGGCCTCCTCACTTTGACGTTTCTGCAGCCAGAGCTTTGTGTCTGGCAACCTTGCTCTTCAATATACAGTGTAGACCGCTAATAACTTAGTCACAAGGTTTTTAAAAATCCACGCTATAAGCGGTACCGTGTTATAACCAAAAACCTGCTTCTTCGGCTTTTGCCGATGCCAACACGTCCACCCAAAATTCACAAGCAATTTATTATACTTCTCACTCACAGATATATTCAATACAATTACAACATGGCAACAAGTTCCCAAGTCTGGCGTCAACAGAAAAATGCCGTTATTTTTGTCTGGCGACGCTTGAGAACAGCGCTTCGCACAATTAAGTCGTCGACAAAGCTCAAGCACTAAAGCAATTTGTCACTCAAAGTGTCCTTCGCATGGTATCCTTCACTTTTGTGAGGTATTCCAACCTGTCTTTGCATGGGAAATTGGGTTCTGGCGTTGGATCATCGTCGTCCTCAGCGTCCGACTTGTCATCGGTTACAACTTCCGCACTACCGCTGTGACGATTGCGTCATCTGAGCTCACTTCCTTGCAGGCAGGTAGCTCGACTCCCCGGCAGCAACAAATTCTTGGAAAGTTTTGGTGGTGGTTACGAACGTGCTGTCAACAAGGCCAGACCACACAATGTCTCGGTTGACAGTCTTATGGACGACATTGTTGCTCTGCTCATCATCTTCCAGGGCCTCTTCATTGCGCATCAAACCTACATTCTTGACACTTGTTTATTGGCACGTACCTTTCCTCAAGTTTTGTTATCACCTCGTTACACTACGTTTAGCGCAAACCGCGCCTGCGATGTTTGAGAAGCTTCGAGGCTGTAGTAGATTGTTTTTTAAGGTTACGCTCACTACGTGAACATTACAGATTATTCTAGAATTTACGTCGTGGCTAGCAATAACCCTGGAATACCCGATGGCAAGGGTTTAAATGCCGACACGCTTCACCGCTTGTGAGTTGATCGACGGCCGAGGCTGAAATTTCGCTGTCGTGTTGGCAGGTAAAAGTTTTACTTTGACTGCAGTCAACTTCGGCTTGACATTGTGGGCTGTGGGGCTGTGTAGTTTTTGGGGATAAGTACGACCTTTGCTTTCCTGCTACCGTATCACCGTTGAACTTGCAGAGCCTGCTTGTGAACAAAGCCTGCGGCATCAGCGCCTTCTTATTGGCTTTGTAAGTTACTGGTGGGCACTCTCACTTTTTGAAGCAACGTGGAATTGCTGATTTACCGATGATAAACAGGCGGCGCTTGTCGCTTCTATCCCAACTCGCACAAAACAATACAGTGATGTGCTCTTTTGAGGTCTTGTAGCCAGAGCAGGCTTCGCCTTTCAGTGCAAGTGTGCGGTTGGGCAAAAGGTTATAAAATAAACCTCCTTCATCGAAATTGTATATGTCCCTGTCTGCATAGGTAGACTGCGCATTCCTTAAGTTTAAGCGAAGCCAGGCTTCGGTATACTCCTCCTCGACATCGCCACCAACTAGCCCAAATTGCCATTCTTCTTCGACATCGCCACTTTCTCCGCACACCACATTGCCGCTGATGCCACGGCGATCCTTCAAATGCTAGATCCACCTGTTA
This sequence comes from Rhipicephalus microplus, assembly GCF_043290135.1. Classification (NCBI taxonomy): domain Eukaryota; kingdom Metazoa; phylum Arthropoda; class Arachnida; order Ixodida; family Ixodidae; genus Rhipicephalus; species Rhipicephalus microplus. The sequence continues at coordinate 137,737,723 of NC_134706.1, read as the reverse complement.
ACTAGGCTGAAGTCGCCGGGGCCTGAAAGAGCTCCGAGATACTTGGCCTTTTCTTAGAGCATGGGGCCATTTATTATTATTACTTCTCGGAACCATCTGAGTAGTGCTGCATCCATGTCTTCCTATTTCGACGTACATATTCGCTTCCGTGAAAGGTGAGACGAATCTTGCCGCAGTTGCGGCCGCAGTTTGTCCTCATTCTTGTACATGGTCAACACTGTCGTGTCAAAAACACCACATTTTGCCACCAGTGAAGCTTTCTTCAGCCCACTCTTGATGTCCTTTATAACGCATTCTCTGGTCTCTAGCAATAAGGCACGGAACTTTTTGACTCCACTTGAAGACGCTGCTAATGCTATGGCGACTGGAGCTCAACAATCCACTAGCTTCGGGCTGTCACGCGGCCACTATGACCCGGGGAACAGAAAAGCGCAGAGGACAAACGCAACAAGGCAAAAGACCGAGACTGAAAAAAAATTACGCTGGCGCCACCGCCGCTTCTGTTTCGCACTCCGAAAACAGGCCCCCTCTTTGTTTCAAGGTCTCGCTCCCTCCCTACTGCACCTACTGTACACTCTGTTCTCCTCCGCTATGTTTGCCTTTTCGCGCCTGGCCTCCACGCGTACATTCCCATCTGCTCCCACTCCGGATGTGTCAGCGCGGCGGGAAAGTGTGCTCTGTTTGCCGATTTTATGGTCGTGCATAATAAGTCTGCATTAAAACTGGATTTCTCCTCCGCGTGCCTACACAACAACCTGTCCGCCTATACAGTGATTTCTATGGGCGGCATAACGACAATCGAAAAAAACCCACGTAATGACGGGTCTCCTGCTAAAAGCGGTTGAGAAAGAACTCGCCGCAATTCCAAACTCTTCAGCAATGAATGCCTTCTTCTTGCTGGCTTCAACATCTGCGATATTGTGAGCCTTGTCTTCAAGCGACAAGCAATTGCACTTTTTTGCTGGCTGCGACATGACTGTTTGTGTTACCACAGCTTCGAGAAATAATGCACGCAAGTTGTGAAAATGTGACCCTAGCCCTAGAGATGCACCCCCGAACGTTTGCCGCACCTTGCGGGGATTTGTCTCGCAATTCCAATTTTGTACGTTCATTATTAGTAATTTTCGGCACTAAAACATTATCATAGGCTTAGTAAAAACAATTTGATATACTATAAAGTCGTACTATGTGTGTTGCTTGTACGCAGACAAAATTCAGAACGTTTTCTCTGAGCCTACATGAATGTGACAGCGCGTTGCGTCGCCATCAGTATCGTAGCATGGCGGATTTGTTTTGTTTACGTTGCGTGACAAAGCTCCGCCACCCCGGTATGCATGCTCCGAGCAGCTTCTCATGTGCTTTATTTTTATAATAGTAATGTCGATAGCTTGGGAAGGCACTAAAAGCCTTTTTCAAAATTTTGAAAAGCTGTAAGTTGAATTACTTTTGCTCCTGGTTGTTCTGTAAAAAACTTTGTTAGCGTGAAAACGTAGCTTTAACTTGAACATTTGCTTGTGGTTCTTCTAGAAAAAAAACTTTTTTAACGTGGAAATCGAGCTGTTTAGTCATTTGTATTGAAGGGAATTTGAAGGCATTGAACCATAAGGGAAATCGACGGGCAATGAAAAAATTCCGTTGTGGCGAAAATTTTGTTAAAGCGAGCGGACATTGTTGGGGTGCCACGATTTGACTGTGTGTGCTTGGGTGTGACAAGACTGCCATTGGAGAGGCAAAGGAAGGCCGTGCTTGGCAAATCATTGGAAACAACACCCCTTCTCATGGTTGGCTCTGTATTGGAACGCCACGCAATAGCAAAGCATGTTTAAAACCCCGCAAAATGTCCCCAGAGAAATGCAAAATGGCAATATGAAAAACATGTTGCGTCATTTTTGTTGGAACAACGAATAAAAAAAGTCAAACATTGTGTTTTGAGAGTTCGATTGCCAGTGCTTATAAGACACCTATTGCGACAAGCTAACAACATAAGATGTATTTTTTGCTTTTCTAAGTTTGCCCAGATGGCACTAATTATGTCTTTTCAGTGAGTGGAGACTGTTTTGTTAACCCATTAGGGACCACGAAAAATCTACGCGGTCATTCTTCTTTATTTTAGGTGCACGATGTCAAGGCATCAAGATAAAAAAATTCCTGATGTTTTATAAAAATCGTTTTATTGCGTCAAAAGTTACAGTGGTCTACTTTTTATAGTACACTGGGCCCTTTCGATAGCAAAACGAAAATTCGCTCCATGGTGCTGCGTCGACGCATGAACCTTATTGAAGCATCCGTGTTTCAAGCAAAGTGTTATATCGCACTTCACACATGCCCACATTGACCTCATGAGGCAAGACTGGCAGCGCAGTTGTTTTTCTAACTTTGTGGAAAGTGGCCCTCTTTGTCAAGTACGATATCACGCACAACCAAGCTGGCCGTCGGCGGATACTTTGATTTTTTGTGCCTAGACGCAGATAGTATCTTGTGACAGTGCGTAGAAACGCAAAAAGGTCCATAGGCTCATCTGAAACTACTTGGTGAATTTTCTAAGCATTCACCAGGGCTATGTTGAGCATTTGTGTGAACAAAGGCCATCACCACTTCTTGCCGCGAATTTGAAATTCTGTAGTTGTTTACGGCTTGATCTAAGAGGTCAACCCTTCCCATACTACAGTTGTAGGTGCTGAATAGTCTTGGTTCTTGAACGTTCATCTTCTCGTGGGCTAAAGAAGACCATCGCTTTACATAGAACTTGGGTTTAATGCTGTCGTAGTTGGTTGCCATTGTCACAACGCTACTGTCCTTTTACTTTACAAGGAGAACTTCACCGGCAGGGTCGAAACAATGGCGAAATTGCCCCCGTTGTTTTTTTGCCATTTCCTTCTTGCTTGGCAGAGGGCACTTCTTGTGGCGATTTTGGCGAAGAGTGCCGGTAGCTCTAAATCCCTTCTCGCGAAGAATAAGTAGGAGACTGTGACTAGTAAAAAAATTGTTAAAAAAGACAACATGGTCACTAAGATTGGAAGTTGCTTCAAGCAGTGAGAGGGCAACACGAGAGCCGAGAGGAATGTTATCTGTGCATGCTGATTTTCCGCAGTGCGTATCAAAAGCATAACAATAACCATCCGCGCTGCACATCATCCAGTTCTTATAACCAAAACGAATCGGCTTGCCTCGCGTGAATTGCTTGCAAGAATGGTGTTCAAAATATTTGACCATAGATCATCCACTGAACAATTTCGATGAAATATTTCATGTTGCTGAAATCTCTCATTCAAAAGTTTCAGGAACGGACAAATTTTGAACATACGGTCAATTGTTTCTCCAATCAAGTTATTGTCGGCTAGGCGCAAGAACCTTTTCATCTCAATAAACCTATTTCGGGTGATGCACTGGGCTACATACGGCACTCCTACATCTTCTTCGACGCACCAGTAGAGCTTTTGCCTTGGAAGACTATGGTAGTCAGAGAGCATGAGAATGCCAATGAACTTCTTGAGTTCATCCAAGTCGAGAAAAAAGCCGAGCTCATTTCTCTGTTTTGCGTAGTTGCCGGTCTTTAAAATGATGTGAGTGAGAATTTCATCATCAAGAATGGTGCTGAAGATTCGGCTTGGTGAATAACCGGTATAGAGAGCTCTCAACTTGGCCGCGCGCTGTTTCGCATCATCTGTTGAATTTGCCCAGCTATACTCAGGTTTCATCGCCTTCCATTTGATAGCAGGGACTTTCGCCCGCTTCAAGGCTGGCGCACACTCGCCATCTTCTTCCTCATTTCGATGCCAGTGAACTTTCAGCGTACCTGCAAGAAAAATGACCGAGTTTTGCTTCACGAACTTACAGAACTTCGAATATGACATCTAAAAGGCACGTTTCCCCCAAGAGGTGAAGTATTGACAGCGGTTAACGCACGTAAAATAACTTTAGTTGAGCAACGTAAACAGACGATCTGAACATCTGAAGCAAGTGTAAACGCCTACATTCTGGAGGCCCCACCACACATTCGCTGACAAGCATACGCGTTGATACGCAAGATAAATTGCAGACGGTCTCCACTTCCAGCGAATCATAACCCTCCACCTATGTCTACCTTCACCCCAATCTCCGTGTTTCTACTCTACTTCGTATTGGAGCACCGCTGCGGTCCTAAAACTACTGCTATGTCTATTTGGTGTTTACCAAAGCCGAATTTTGAGAAAGCGGAGTGTATCAAGAAAGCCATGCGAAAGCCAGGTAAAAACGCCTTGACTGAATTCCGAACGCGCGCTCCGCCCGCGGTCGAGAGAGAGGAGGGAGAGAAAGTGGAGAGAGGAGGAGAGGGAGAAAGAGAAAGATAGGGAGAGAGAGGAGGGAGGAAGGTAAAGGAGAGGCCTGCTGCCAGCGCGTACGAGACGAGCCGAGCACGTGCAGTGGGGGTGTGGTCAACGCCAGCGCCGACACAGAAAGACGACATCGTGCGACTGAGAAATGTTCCGCGAAAAGAAAACAATTTTCATCACCAGAAACGTATCTTTGTGGAGCAGAACCCATACAGTCGTCGTCACCTTCTTCTTCGTTTGTTTCTTCCGATGGTTCTGGAGAGATTATGACGACATTCACGTTGTCATCAGTGTTCTGTGCAATATCTGCCGCAGCCTCGAGAGCCTCACTGAGACGACAGAACGGTTTCTTGCCGAAGAAAACATCCGGTTCCGTGATATTTGATGTCTGGAATAGCGAGCGCCATTGTGCACACACGAAGGCCCGGCATACTATATATAATACAGCAACGTTTACCTCGAGGTAACACAAAAAAATAAATAAAACCTATGTAACATTTACAGCAGTGAACGTTTACTCATTCCCTTCCTGAACTTCTAATAAAGAAGCCTTTATGAAGAATGAAATACTATAGCCAGGAGAAAAAATTTACGAAGCGCTTACCTGAGCATTTGGCGAGCAAGAAGTTAGCCGATATTCGACGCTAGACATATCCTCCGCAGAAAAGTGCACACGTGTTCTCTTGGTTTCGGGGTGTTAACTTTCTCCCTAGTGGCTGAATTATGAACTACTGAAAACGAAACATTCATTTGCCGTTTTTTGAAAATCAAAAGAGTAGCTGTACCTTTAAGTGTACAGTGGTCTCTAATGGGTTAAGAAAAGGATCGTTGCAAGTAAATGAATTTGTGTAGTTTATGCTTCCACTACAATGTTTGACATCCCTGAGTAAAGAGGCTGCACATCCATTTGTACCCTCTTTTTATTTTCCTACTTCGGTTAAATGGAAGTCATATTTTCAATAAAAAGTGGTCGCCAAAAGTTTCGGTTTTTGTTCGCCCAATGCACACACTGTCTAATCAGAGACGATTATCTCACAGTTTAAAAAAGGTTGATTACGGTAACATTTGTGGCAGGTGTTCAAGCCACGGACAAAACACGTTCGCCTTGTGTTGCATAAGGTCTGTATTGTCAAACATGCCGTGCCTTCCGCCCAGGGGATGAGCTCCCATTCTTTCTTTTTTTTCATTCCGCAATACTTGGTCTCTCAGGCAGGTGCATGGATCAGCTCAATGTTTTTCAACGTGTCTTTTATGGTGTGACGAGTTCGAATGCTGCCTGTATTGCACTGCTGCTTTCTGCTTATTGATTGTGAAAAAATGACCGATGCTTCACGACTCCACTGATTCCATCACACGAGTTTTGTCCCTGTTCTGTGGCAGAGAAGAGCCACTTTGTCTATGTAGCCCTCACGTGACAGCTCGTAAAATTTACATTGGCCTTATTTACACCAGCCTGTCTAGCCGACGGTGGTGCAGTTGCCACTCCAACCAAGTTGGTTGCTCGACCTTTTTCTTCAGCTTGCTCAGACGTTTCGAGCACTTTAGCGACATCTGCAGGTCTGAGCCACTGCTTGCCCTTCTGCAGTAAAACATACTCTAGACCTTCTGGGCTCAAACTCGTCCTCATCCGGTGCAGTGACCATTGACTCAGCAACTTCTTCCTTCGTATTCGCACTACAAGACTGGACGTAATATGTGAAATACGTTCTCGCCCGAGAAGTAAACTGAGCCCATGTTTTTCTCCTTTTTGTCACTTTTGGAAACCTTTTTTCAGCTGGAGTGAGTTTAGGCTCATTAATTACCGCACGTTTCACAATCTCGTGATCCGTGCATTCCGCTTCACTCAAACTACACAGTAGATATTGAACCCACTCAGAGAGCACCGGCAGTATCAAGTGCGCTCTGTTTTCTTCCGACACTTGGAAGGATTAAAACAATTTCTCTACCTCATTAAACCGCATCGGAATATGAGTCGCACGGGTGTCTGTATATCTTTAACACTTTAGCACATTGCGCAATTCAGTCAATGCCAACATGGCGGCGATCATCTCTTCCCAACATCAAAGGCGGCTTACTCCTTTGCTCCATCTCTACTCTGCGTAAATTGTCACGTTCACAGTCGAGCTGTATTCGTAAGGCCAGCTTGCGAATGCTTAGCGTAAGGGCATGCTTAGCGTAAGGCCAGCTTGCGAATGAAGTTCAAAAGTCTGTGAACAGGTGCACGTCAATTGATTGAGGGAAAATAAGTCGGGACAACAGTTCACACTGCAAAAAATATTTCCCCTTGATTATGTAAAAAGGCGTAGGGAACATGCTGCCAACCACTTCTGTAAAAAGAAAATGTACAGTGGTCTCTAATGGGTTAAGAAAAGAATCGTTCTAAAAAATGTATTTGTGTAGTTAATGCTTCCACTACAATGTTTGACATCACTGAGTAAAGAGGTTGCACATCGATTTGTACCCTCTTTTTATTTACCTACTTCGGTTAAATGGAAGTCATATTTTGGATAAAAAGTGGTCACCAAAAGGTTTGGTTTTTGTCAGCCCAAATGCACACACTGTCTAATCAGAGATGATTATCTCAGAGTTTAAAAAATGTTGAATACAGTAACATTTGTGGCAGGTGTTCTACTCGATTGCTCAATCTCTGCTCTGCGTAAATTGTCACGTTCACAGTCGAGCTGTAAGCGTAAGGCCAGCTTACGAGTGCTTACCGTAAGGGCACGCTTAGCGTAAGGCCAGCTTGCGAATGAAGTTCAAGAGTCTGTGAAAAGGTGCACGTCAAATGATTGAGGAAAAAAGTCAGGACAACAGTTCACACTGCAAAAAATATTTCTCTTGATTATGTAAAAAGGTGTAGGTAACATGCTGCCAGCCACTTCTGTAAAAAGAAATTAGTAGACCATAGATCACCTTGAATACATTATACTTACAGCCCGTTAAACTCTCACGGAGATCTCCGTAATAAAAAAGTAAAGTAATGACTGCTACAGAAGGACAGCTGCATCGTAGGGCCATTTCTCACAGAATATTCGTAATACTAATGCTACATGTCCGTAAATAACAAATGTGTTTGCATTCGATTCAACTTGGGGCATACGTAATAAGCAGATTTATCTTCTGGAAATACAATGTCATTGAAAATTTCTCAGGCCACTATTCCAACTAACCCTGTGGCAGCGTGACCTGAGAACTTTTGACTGCACAAGCTAAAAAAACTTACGAAGCGAACTCAAATGTTTAAAAACCAACAAGAACAAGTTTCCTTTTCACTGAAATAAAATTTTGTTTTCCTATCATAATAACACAAAATACAGTACAGACATTCTACAAACCGTGTAAACAAAAATTGTCCAAAATTTAGTTTATTTTGGCGGCTTTGTATCTCGAATTTAAAATAAGAAGATATATCAAAACTTCCAATTGCTTAAACACCTGTTTTGTTTTCCTATTGTAACAGCATTGTGCAGACTTCTTTTCTGAAAAAGAGGAAAAACGTTTTGTAAGCACTACCACCACCGGTGGCCAGAGAGCAAAAAACAGTGCGAGCACTATTAAATAAATAATTTATATCAAGACTCCCAACAAGCCTTGTTAGAGACACTGGGTTGCAGCGCAAAAATAAATAGTGGCACATAATAAATAATAATACATATCATACAGAATGAAAGGGCTGAAAGCATACACAGCTTCATAAACACACCATAATATTGGCTCGCGATATTAGTAGAGGCCAAAAAAGCAAAAGAGTAATTGAACGTATTAAAATTACAACAATTAGGGTCATGCCATGCCAAATCGCCCAGCATTCTTTCGACGATCTCGGATATGGCAGAAGAAATTTTCACATGTTTCTCGAAGTGCGAAACTCGTCATGGTCATTTAGACCTTTGCCAAAAAATTTCCTCCCTATTTATGAGAGTCTGCAGTATGGCACCAAGTGCGGAAGAAGTCGTCAAAAAACAATATCTTCGAAAATATTTTTGGGAATGTACTCAATAAATGGCATTCCTGGCAAGGTATTGAAGTGATCTAACAAAAAATAATGACCTATGCATATAAATTCTTCGAGAGCTTTTCTCAAGAACAATGTTGAATAATAATGCCATGTTTGAAATTTTTTTTCTGGGAACATGGCGAATTCTAAGGACCCAAAAAAATATGTACTGGTGACCAGTTGGACATGCTATAAATTAAAAAAATATACGCACTGAAGTTTAGCAGATATTCTGCAAAAATGTTGAATTTCACTTTTTTGAGGATATCTCTGTATTCAGTATCAAAAAGTTTGCCTTGGTGGTCAGACAAAAGTTATGCATAACGTTTCATTTTAAAGATCTCTGTGCTAGCTAAATATAGGTGAAGTTACTAAAGAGTATTGTTTTTTAACCTAGAGAAATATTTTTTAATGGCATATCTCCACCAGCTTTACACCTAATTCGCAAAAACGAGATGAAGCACTCGCAAGGAAAATTTTCAGGAGAATTCCACAGAACTGAGGTACACACAGCAAGCTTGATGCGGAGCAATTGAAATTGGGATGAGGCTATCGTCAGCATTCGATTGCCAACAGAGGTGTACTACAAGGAATGTGGCCAGAGTGTGGAGACCACTAGCGTAGCAAAAAAAGAACTTTTCGCGGGGATGGTGTGTGAGGGAAAGGCGACTTCGGTCATGCTTTATCTACAATTATGTACAACCGGTTTCGTTTTGCCTGTTAACTCATTTTCCTGCACCAAATTTCTCCGCACGAAAACAGTGGAGCTGCGGGTATCTCTTAACACCGTAACCTTCTTGCCCGCAACGTTTCCAGGCAGCGCAGGTATTCCCTTCGTAACACCAGTTGGCTGTTTAGTCATTACGGCACACACAATAGAAAGTTTCTCCCCATTTTTCAACTCTACGAATCCATCGGTGACGGCATCATCATCGAATTTCGGTGCAGTTTGCACACAGAATACCTGGTAAGTTTGACTCACTCCGTTACGACATGCGTCTGCATTGTGCCCAGTCTGACCACACTTGAAACATTTTACAACCGTGGGGCTCGTAAAGTTTGTTCGACAGCTGTTAGTGCGATGACCCACTCGGTTACACAAAAAACATCGCGGAACACTCTCCGGTGCACGCTTCTTTTGTTCGGGTGCCGACTTCTTCGAATCTTCGGGACAGTCCTTCGTGACTTTGGCCAAATTTGTGCCACCTTGCGCTTCCAAGAATTGATCAGCTAATTCAAGCATGTCTTCAAGTGACTTAGCTCTCCTCTTTTTCAAGTACAGCAACAGGCTCGGGTGGCAACTGGTGAGAAATTGCTCTCTAATATGGAGCTCTCTAAGCTCATCGTACACCTGCGCTGTCCTGAAAGTTTGATCCATCTGTCGAAATAAAGGCTAAGTCGGGCGGCGTACTGCGTAGCCGTCTCACCATCAGCTGGTTTTCCCGTCTGAAATCTGTCCTGGAAACCTTCCACAGTAAATATAAATCACTTCAGTAAAGCAGCTTTCACCTTTGCATAGTTGGCTGCATCGGTCGGCGTCAGCCTACCGTACACACTGAGCGCTTCACCACTCAAGCAGGTACTCAGAGCAGTTGCCCATTGAGGTTCAGGCCAATTCTGGCTCCTCGCAATCGTCCCAAATATGTGAAGCTACGCGTCAAGGTCGTCCTTCCTTTCATCAAATGCTACGAGCAGCTTGCTTGGGTTCCAGCTGAAGCCATGGTTCTCCTGTTCGCTGCTTTCAAATCTAGCTTGGACCGGAGTTTCACTTCGCTGTTGCAAACAGAGTTGCTCAAGTTCCATCTCCCGCTGTCGCTGCCGTTCCTTTTCCTCTCTTTCTTCTTTCGCCCTCTCAGCTGCCAGTCTTTCTCTCTCCAGCTCCAACTTCAATTGCTGCTCTCTTTCTTCTTTCAGCTGTCGCTCCTTTGCCTTTCTTTCTTCTTTCGCCCTTTCAGGGGCCGACTTTTCTCGCTCCAACTCGGCTGCCTTTTCTCCCTTGGCCCTCTCAGCTGCCAACCTCTCTCTCTCCAAATCAGCTGCTTTTTCCGCTTTGGCTCTTTCGACCGCCAACCTTTCTTTTTCCAGCTCAGCTGCCGTTTACTATTTGGCCTTCCCTTTTTTTTCTTTTTCCTTCTGGGTGACCCACTTCCGTAGTTCGGCGCCAGAAAGACGCATCTTCTCGCCAAGAACAGCTAACTTTTCGAGATCCATGCTGTCTCGCAAATAAACCTTGCCGCGTGCAGAAAGTATCTGCCTAAATTAGTCTATCAGAACACTCTCCTGCACTCGTTAACGAGAACACTGAGCAACGCACAAAATCGTTCCGATAGCACTATCAACAACTCGAGGCTCTTTCTCACTACTTTGGACACACTTTGCACTAAAAAAGTCCTGTCGCGGACGCCAGAATAATTGTCACAATTCCCGTTAATTAGAAGGCGATCGCCGGTCTAATTCCAAGGAACGAAATATTGGCCTCCGAACTGCACCACGAAAGCGTGGACAATTTAGATGTGGTTCTATTTGGCGCACCAGCGGACGCTGGCTGTGGCCCAAAGAACAAGTCAGAGCCGACAGTTGATAAACAAAACAAAATTATATTCTCAATTATGGCAGATCAAGTCGATACAAAAATATGCACACTTGACAATAGTTGAATACGATATGTCACCAATCAAACAACGTACTACACAGTACACTCAGCCACACTCGAAACAACGGACGCCAACAACAATATGCACTACAACGCAGTCGCATGCATCGAACAACCAAGACACTTAAAGACTGAAGAGTTCGAAAACTTATTCAGTTCAAAGTCCTTGGAACAAAAGTATGAATGATACTCTTCCGAGAATCACTCACTCAAAGTCCAGCGCTGTTGTCGTTCCGCTGCCCCCGATGTTTCTCTTCCAAGAAACCTCGCGTCTTCAATTGGCCGCTCTCCAAGCACCAGACTTCTTCGCCGGTAACACGTTGGCTTCACACGCGCAGCTGTTGCCACGCGTCTTCGCTCGCTGGGCGTAGACACACACTCCTGACTTTAGCAGGAGTCTTCACCCCGAATGCGGAAATGCTCTTCTTCTCCTTTGTCACTGAAGAGAAAAGGCTTCGCCCACATGGCGGAAACACCCTACGCACACTGGCGTGAAATTTCTTCTCCTGCTTCGTCACTGAGGACAAAACCTTCCCCGATGACATGGTGGAACACCCTACGCACTCTGGAGTATACTTTATTCTCCTCTGTCACTGAGGACAAAACAAAAGGCTTCGCCGACAATGCGGTACACCCTACGCACACTGGCGCGAAATTCCTTCTTCGCCTCATCTCCTATCTCTTCTGCTTGGTTAAACACCTTTCGCGTTAGATTCAAGAAAACTCTCATTGTTTCCGTCGGCGCGATGCGTCGCCTAGGCCGGGGAAAGAGCGAGATGTTTCGAGGGCCGTCGTCCGCTACACATGACCCTACTCCGCATCACCACGCCCCTTTCCCTCGAGAAACTTCCAGGGCTTGCTCGGCCGCCCATGTGAGGAGGTTCGTCGGTGAACCTACGCTTCCAAGGGGGGGAGAGAGACGGCGCGCTCGGGGAGTCTTTGGATGCCTCTTTTCTTCTTTATCGTTGACCTCGAGGCGTCTCTCCCGCACTTGGTCGCGAGAATGCGGTGGCGCACCCTTTTTTTTTGAGCGCTCCTCTGTGACACCCAATGACAGTATTTTCTATCGCATGCGAAGAAAAAAAAAAATACTAATCTCTACGCTCATTTGCACGACACACTTTTAAAAGACTCTCGTTCGACCAACTGCGCTGTTGAATTCTTTGACGCAATCAACACGATTAGCAGCGTACTAGTCACCAGCATAGAGCAAACTACTCCGTGTGAAGTATTCCGAGACGCTTTCTTTTTGTCTGTAGCCGCAAAACAGCAAGCGGGGTTCGTTTTGTGTGGCCGTCGTCACGCACCGGCCTTCTCCGTACGCGTATTCAAGCTACGTGCCGGGAAGCGAACAGGGACAAAATGCGCGAAGTTGCCACATTGGCGCTGCGCACTCTGAGACCAGTGAGTGGCGCCATCAACTGAGTGTGATAGGGCTATACTTGCGCATTTTTTCTCTGTGCAGAATAAGTATTGCTTTTTTTCAGATCCAATTTTTAATCTAGCGTTATTTTAATCTTGGTAAAATATATTGTCAAGAATCGAAAAATTAATATGTTTCTGCTTCTTTGTGATTATTTTGAGATGATTATTCACTCATTTGCCCGATAGTATCTCACAACACTTGGTGTCACCAAAAGAGGCTTTGAACGTTAAAGGCAGGCAATAGCCAAAGGAGAAATATGTGACATATAGTCTTACAGTGACTTGTATGTGTTACTGAAAAAAATCACCAGAATGAATCCTCTATTCATAGCTAGCTCGGCAGCAGCATGTGAATCAGGTTTAACTGTAAACAGGCAACCGCCTTTGCGCGAACATTAGAAGTGTTAGAAAATGATTTGACTGAAAGTTTAGGAACCTTGGCATCTACAGCTACTTGTGTCTGTCATCACAAAGACCGCTTTTTTTTAGTTTCCGGACGCTAAATAAAGTAGGTTTATCTGTACCTAATCGTTCACTTGACACTATGGCACCAAAAAGGGGCTTGGTGATGGTGTCCGATGAGGAAAAAATATGTTGTCTGCTGCATATGGAATCGATTTCTATTGGACAAAACGCCAGATAAGTAGTGCCTTTTTGCCCAGGTTTGCACTGCAAGCCTCGCTGAACAAATCTAGCACACCGGCGGCATTCGCTTTAGGGAACTTGCCTCACGTTACTGGACAGGACAGCAAGTACAAAACCTATCTAACTCACCTGTCTGCCTGGGTACAACGACGCTTCCGTGTTTATTCGTAAGGTTTAGAAAAAAAACAGAAAAGGTACATTCCTACGTAATAGTGACATTTCACATACGTCGCAATATAGGAGGCCCTCGGCGTTCCGCACTTGCATCACCTTTATCAACGACCACTTACACCCGTGGGAGCGTCCCAGAAGTGCGCACTTTGACCAAAGCAATTTTTTAACGAACCATGAAAACTTCAGCCCTGGAGTGTATGACACACGTGCGTGGAATAAATGAATGTTGGCTCAGCTCAAAGTTCAAGCGCCTCGGAAATGTTTCATGCGCTTGTACTGCGAGGAGTACAGTTGTTGCTCTAATATTCACACTGAAAAGTGCTTGAATATAACAGTATCTGACGAAAAAACAAAAGCAGTGCTGATTAGCAGAATAAAAAAGTTAAGATGATGCATTGACAAAAGTCTTCGTTTGGTCAGACTGCCAATATTAATAGAAGAAATCCAAATATATTTGCTAACCCGAAATGAGTGCCCGCGTTTAGAAACACAAAAATTGTACGAGTGATAGGTAATGCAGCCTGTGTTAGAGCGATTACAATAAGACAGCGAAGTCAGCTATGAATACTCGTTATATAAAGGCTGATTTACTCAGTAGTGTTGCTTGCTATTGCTACATTATCAAGAGACAAGTCATCGCTTTGATAATTGAAAAAAGAACACGCTTTTTACAATCACTGATATGGTAAAGGAATGGTGATAGAAATACACTTCAAGTTGCAACTGGTGCACTGTGTTTACTAGTCTACACTTATTGCTGTGTTGACTCATCGCATGCAATGTGTGATGTATAGTCATTTTATATTAATCAGTTACCCACGTAATCAATGGATTTGCCTGGTTGAGAATATATAAATAAAGCTTCTACTGAAAAAACTATGCCTTCAAGTTCGATTCATGATTGCCTTGGGTGTCAGTCTTCGTAAGGCAAGTTCGATTGCAAATAAATTAGGTTTCTGATTGTTGCCTGTCATCTGCAACTAGACTGCGCATTACCAGACATTCTCCCAATCGGAGCCTGCTTTCGGTATCTCGAATAAAAGACATACTCAAGTGTGAATACGCTTTAGTTACAGCTAAAATCGGCAGCTGCGGTTGAGGTTTGCCACCATTTTTCGATGCTTAAGGCATAATGAAGAAGCTTGTCAGACATGCTAGCTTGATAGTGGACTCCCGAATGAAACTTTTTTACTCAGCATTTTGTCAATGTGTGCTTAAAAAATGTTTAAGAATGTAGCGAATTTTGTACCCTACTATAGATCAGATTTCGGTGCATGTTGAAGAACCCCAGGTAGTCGAAATTTCCGGAGCCCTCCACTACGGCATCTCTCATAACCATATGGTAGTTTCGAGACGTTAAATCCCACAAATCAATCAATCAATTCTACTATGTCAGAGCAGAAGGCCGTAGCAGCCAATGAAACTAAGAAGACTGCTATGCGGGCCATCATTTTAACTAGTAGACAAATGCGGTCCTCCGTAAGTGTGCGAAAAATATTTCCAACAAGTAACGTTAAGATACATTGCCTCAAATTGTGTCCGAGAATGCACTAGTTTCTCTTCAAGTGCTGTCAGCATGTACAGTTAAGAATAATACCCGTCTCAACAAGGATCGCTATCCGTAGTATTCTTTAGGTAATAATACTATCCATCAACATAACGCAGCAAAACGCGAAAATTGAAGCTCGCATCTCCGAAACGTGGCGATAGAGGAGTCGAAAGATACAATCGACGCCACTTATTCTAGTTGCGATGAGCACCTGGGCCGCACTTTGCAGCTTTGCTGATCAACTATGCATACGGAGTGCTTCAGCGTTGGCTTCTTATTCGGCAATATTCTGAGGTTGAAAAACGGAGTTTTTGTCTGCATCAATGCGGCACACAAAAACGCGTGAAGCAACTTTTGCTGTCCACAAGGGTAAAGGATAACGTGTCTCCTCGCAATCTCTTATCCAGCATTTTGAAGGCCACTTTATTATCACTTGCAGACATAGAAGAAAGACGGACGTCTTTTGTCCATGATTTCCAGCGCAGTTATTAGGCCTTCAAAATGAATGAGCATGATTTTGTGCTCTGCTTCTGATCTAGTACATCGCTATAGCTAAGAAAATTCATGCTGTGGTGCCAAATGAGTATTTTTCTTACCTAACACAACGCCGTCAAGGTTGAAAATGACGTGTGTAACGGGCTTGAAGCTTGTTTGCTTGCTTGTCGCCATCTTGTCTTGTCTCGTAACCTAGGAGATCTTGGCTTATACCCACAAGGGAGATTGGCCACGCTGTGCCTTATACTAGATATTTTTTTTGTACAACGCTTGGTAAGAAAAGAGAGAAATTAGATAAGAACAATAATAATGTTCCTTTGAAAAACGTGAAAAAGTGCAGAAGAATTTGATAAACCAGAATATATATAACCATTTAACAAGAATGAGGAAGGGGGACAAAAAATTGAATATATCTGGTTGTACTACAAGAAGCGTATCCTTCCGGTTGCCTAAATAAATTTTTGTCGCCATCGTTTGAGGTTTGAACGATTTATTTTTTTTCTTCGCTGATAGACTCAATGAAAAGCAATGATTTTGTCTGCAAGGGCGTGGAATCCTATTAGCAAAGGAAATATACCGTAATAAATAGTGACTCAATCTAGTAATAATTATTGTCCCAGGTATAGAAAGGCACCTCAGGCAGGGGTGCAGAAATGATGCAGAAGGAATGAAGACGACGATGTTGTTGTGGGGCCGTGTCTGAACTGCCCTCTTGTCTTGCATCCTTGCATACTTGCATACCAGAGCAACGAACATTTTCGTTGCTCTGGTTGACGGTTTTCTCGGACAGACACGTCGACTACGCTTCGTACTCTACTGACTACGCTCGCAGTGTTCGCTTGCTTCTTCTCGAACAACGCTGCTGATCCTGTTCTGCGCAGCTGCTCACGGGTTGGAACGGCTTGTACGACGGGCGGCGGGATCGCACTTGAGTTTAACGTTTGCTTCTTTGTGGTTTTAGTGCTTTTTGGCAGTTGTTTGTGGTTTGTGCCATATGATTTTCTGAGTTCAAACGACTCAGGCTATTTAGATGACGGTTTCTTCGCCTGGCCAAGGGCCTTCTCCTTGGCAAGCATCTATACCGGCCAAGGATTGGCCGATTGATTCTTTTCTTTGAAGTGGGGTTATCAACGTCCCCGTGGCTCTGGTACCGATCAATGGAGGTACGATACCTATGAAGAACCCGAAGATGATTCAAATGGAGCTTCGGAAAGCCACAACACACTTTCAAAAGATCACTGAAGCCCGGCATTTTGGTCGTGGTGGTATTTTGTACTGCTCTGCCGATCAGGAGTGCGTCCGAGAGCTTCTCAATTGTTCCGAATTTGCAACGCAGCCGGTGAGCCCGTTTATTCCAGCGCATCTTGCATGTTCGAAAGGCATAGTCCGCGGTGTAGATACGAGCCTGACCCCTGCGGAAATTCTTGAGTTATTTTCGGTAGCAGGTGCAGTGCAGTATACAGGTGCACGCGTCTGGTTGGCAATAAAAATCAACTACCGAATCGGTGATAGTAACCTTTGCGGGAACGATAAGACCATCTGAAAAAAAGCTTGGCCTTTTATCTATAACGTAGAGCCTCTATCCCCTAAGCCACTGCAGTGCTTGAATTGTTGGAGATATGGCCACAGCGTGAAAGGGGGCAGATCAACTGCCAGATGTCGACTATGCGGAGAAAATCACGACAGCTGTAAGTGCAACTCGACGGAAGAGAAGTGCTGTTTATGTCATGAAGCGCATCCTGCAGACTCTTTAGATTGTGAGGCAAAAGAACGAGAAGTTAAGCTGCTGGAAATTGTGGAACGCAGGCGTTGCTCCCGGAGGGAAGCTGTGACTGAATTACAAGAACGCTCGAAAGGTTACGCAAGCGTAACAGCACGACGTACCACTGCAACGGATGCATCGTTAGCAAAATATATAGCAGAGGCTATAGAGAAGGCAACAGAAAATGCGACGGAGCGTCTTGCCAGCAGTATTATTGGAGTCGTGGCTGAATTGTTAACATCCAAGTTGACCCAAATCATTGCTTCAGTGTCTATGAAAAATCAGACTTCACAGGATTTGGAGAATTCAAAGTGTGCCGGGACAGAACGTCCGATTGCTTCTACACGATGCGCGTCTCCTAAAGCAGGACCCTCCAATAAGACACTGCGGGCAGATCCAGAACCCGTATGAGATGACACTGATGAATTCACAGATATGGATGCGGAATCTAGTAATTTCTTGAAGCGTGCCAGATCTCCTCTATCAAAAAAGTCTTCACAGAAATCAAAATCTAAAAAGTTCCTCTCAAAGAAAGACTTTCTGAAGAATCTCTCCAAAAAAGACTTTTTGAAGAAAGATCTTTTGGATCAAGCAGTCTCTGCGGTGGGTTTATAGAGTGAAAATAGGCTCCTTGAAAGTATTACAGTGGAATTGTCGATCAATAGGGTCGGCTACCACAGATTTATCGTGTATTTCTTCGCAAATTTCTCCAGATAATATTACTTTACAGGAAACTTGGCTTACAAATGCACAAAAATTTTACCTAAAAGTTATCGCTTATTTCGTTTAGACAGACCTAGCAGAGGTGGTGGACTTGGCATTTTTATATCAACTAAAGTTAGTCATAGAGCGAAGATTAACTACCTGGGCATAGATTCTAACTATAAAATTATGGTATTAGACATCACTCTGCCAGGCTGTTGCCCTTTTTCTTTTGTTAACGCATACTTTCCGGTAGAAGTACAGGACACAAGATGTTTAGATGCAATGTTAGCTTCCTGCAGGAAGGATGTAATATAAACTGGTGACTTTAATTCACACCACGTGTCTTGGGGTTTCAAGACTGATGTAAATGGAAGGCGCTTGTGGGAATAGACTGTTGATAATAACTTATCTTGTGTAAATTTCCCCACTATTACCTTTATTAGGAGACAAAGTCGGCGATAGATCTGACCTTTTCCAGCTCCTCACTAAACATTTCGTCGTGGAAAACATTAGATTGCGCAACAAACAGTGACCACCTTCCTAGTAGCTTCGATATTAACTTTCCCGGGATATTTTTAACTGCTAAAATTGGCTCGTTTGTAAATTATGAGCGTTTACAAAAAGACTTAAAGTCTACTCTGGTTCTTCGCAAGGACATGCAGGAAGACATTCGGGCTATGAGTCTATGTGCGGTATGGAGAAGAGCAATAAAAAAGTAAACTTTTTCATTAACTTCAGGCACAGGCGGGTCGTTTAGCCCATGGTGGAACGCTGATTGTATGAGGGGGTATAGAAAACGAAAAGCGGCGTGGAAGCAACCTATCTACAACCAATGCCAAAAAAACTGGTGTGACTATAAATACGTGGCAGCAGATTTTAAACTTACAGTACGCAAAGCAAAAGATGACTATGACACTAACAAATTTAGCTATCTTTGAAAACCATACAACATAAAAGCGCTTTTTAGATTTTTGCGTTCCATAAAAATGATACCACTATCAGACAATATTGATTCTTCAATTCTATCGCCTAGCGAACTCACTGAAATATTAGAAAATGTTGCTAAAGGATTAGAAGAAAGATTCAGATCAACAATGCCAAGAAACATAGTAAAGCCAATTGCAGGGGAGGAGTTCAATGAGGTGACAACGGAACTAGCGGGTGTAGTGAGGCACTTACCTCCTACAGCACCTGGACCAGATGGAGTAACCTCGGCAATGATAAAAGTACTATATGACATTTCCCCACATGAACTCTGTAATATGGTTAATTACTCTTCGAAAAATTCTTGGATACCGGCGGATTGGATACTTTCCAAAATAATTCCAATACTTAAAAAACAGGGACTTGGGTATACACATGACAATGTGAAGCCAATTTCTCTTACATCTAATTTGGTTAAACTAACTGAAAGAGTTTTGAATGCACGTGTAATAAAATACATTAAGGAGATATCAACACTGAACCCCAGTCAAATTGGCTTTAAATCGGGATGCTCCATATGGTGTGCCCACGCGGATTTGGAGAGTCGTATACAGTTGGCTAGGCGTAGAAGAGAGCATTGTGCATTAGTTACTCTGGATTTCGCCAAGGCGTATGACAAAGTGGAGCATAAAATACTAATAGAGCAGATGGAAATGTCACACTTACCAAACTACATGACAGCATGGGTAGCAGAGTTTTTAAGGGAGAGAGAGTTTTATTGCTTTCAAAGGGGTTGTTTTTCTAACAGATATCGACAATACCGTGGCGTACCACAGGGGGCAGTGGTCTCACCGGTGTTGTTTAACATCTTTCCCAGCTCGATTCCAACACATAGCGATATTCATTTATATGTGTATGCAGATGACATTGCTTTCTTTGCGACAAACAGGGATCTGCTATTACTTTATCAGACATTACAGAATTACCTAAACATGATAGAGGAATGGCTTGAAAAAATTGGAATGTCACTAAACGTAAACAAAAGCGCGCTTCTAGCGTTCTCGTTCAGGGATCTTGTCAACATCTCCTTGATGTATGGCACAGAGCAGATTCCCCGGGTGGATTCACTCAAATACTTAGGCATCATATATAACAGCTCGGTAAATTGGAAAAGCCACATCGATCACATTGCGTCCAAAGCAACACGAGCCATGGGGTGGTTACGCAAGCTCAGCAACATAAAAAGGGGGTTGCGAAGAAATACATTGGTAATGGTCTATAAAATGTACATTCGTCCTATCATGTAATTCGGCTGTGTCTTATTTTTGGGCAGTGCAACATATAAAATGAGACCGCTCATACTATTAGAAAGGGAGGCTTTACGACTGTGCTTTGGACTGCCCAAGTTTGTTGCTAACAATGTGCTATACATGGAAGCGCGTATACCGTCATTGTTGAAAAGATTCTAAATGCTTACTATCCAAACATTTTTAAAAATGTACACTGTGCCCCAGAGAACATCGTTTTATGCTTTTATCAAAAAACCAAGCTTATTTTTTTTGAAACTTGGTGGTCACGATTCCACTGCCCACAGATCTTGTTCGTTCAAGCGCTGCTAGAACCACTGAACGTCAAAATCAAACATATTTTCTCAACAAGAAACGTTAATTTAGATCTTAAGATAGAATTTGAGAATATTTATTCCTCTAACGCAAAACAAATGCCATTTCAATAATTAAATGATCGGCTGCAGGATTACTTGGCACATGTGAACATGAACAACATAATTGCGACTGATGCATCCGTATCAAATGAAAAGGCTGGGGCAGGTATCTTCTCACGTTCCCTTGACTGGTCCTTTTCGGTTAGACTCCCAGATTACACACAAATATTGATAGCAGAATTATTTGCTATTGTACGGGCACTACGGAAACTTCCTTTGGGCGAATCGGAAGCAGTCGTAATTACAGATTCTTTTTCAGTATGTGCTGCTCTGTCTTCAGGAGCCAACTTAACACTTATGCATATGTTTCGACAACTCATACCGACAAACTTGAAAAAACTGCAGCTCTTATGGGTACCAGGCCATCGTGGCATATATCTCAATAAGATGGCGGATGCACTAGCCACAGTATCTCTTAGCAGTCCCCTTATCCTGATTTTGCCTGATACGGCTTACGCGACAGCAATAAGGTTTAGAAACCTCTGTTTGCATGAATACGACTGCTACTCATTGGATAAATATCGAGATTTCGCTCATCTAAGATGCCGCTGGAATAGACAGTGGTGTGCAACATGGCACTTGGAAGTTACTTTTACAAGGCTGCGTTGCAGAATTCCGCAACTGAATTATTATTTGCATAAAGTTGGTCTAAAGGCGTCACCTTTATGTCAGACTTGCGAATAAACGGAAACGATAGATCAATTCTTTTTGTTCTGCCGCCGATATTCTCATCAGAGGAAAAGATACCTGGCAGCTCCACTTGAAAAATCGGGATTAGAATTAAATATGGCAGTAATTTTGACGTTTGGGAGCATTAAATTCGGTTATAGCCACAAGGACGTCTGCTGTGCGGTATTTGAATACATAATTGAAACAAAGCGATTGCCGCGTTAATCTGCCAATCTGTCTATATATATATATCATTTTAAACCCACCATTACCTCTGTCTGAAATTGAATCTGATAGCCTGCATCGCTCCCTGCTCAGATATACTCCTTTTTCGATTTTCGGCTTTTCTTTGTATATTTTTTTCAGCCCGAAATTACGTTTTGTTTGAAAAACCATTAGCCTTTTAGTTAAGATCCTGCCACCCGGTTCTTGGCCGATCCCCCTTTGTGGGTGTGCGCCAGAGTATCAAAGATCATAATCATCATCATCATGATACTGTGTTCAGTGTTAGCCCACCGGGCGTGCACTGATTAAATACTCCCCGTTACAAAATTTTGGTGAAGGTGCTGGGTAACATTCCGTCTCTGGATCTCCGTAGCGGACGTCACTTCGTCTAGCCACGATGTCTGGAGGCAGTGTGCCGCCAGTTCATTCTACGCCTGCTCCGTCACCTGCGATCCCTTTCCATCTTCTCGATCCAGGTACATTTCGCGGCACCGACACAACTGACGTTGACGAGTGGCTCGCCTTATACGAGCACGTCAGCAAGCAATACAGGTGGGATGAGACGCTTATGCTGGCCAACATCACCTTTTACCTGCGAGGTACTGCACGCGCCTGGTACGAGACGCATGAGGAAGACCTGACGAGTTGGGACGTGTGCAAGCAGAAACTCCGTGATTTGTTCGGCTGGTCAGTTGCTCGACAAATGGCAGCCAGGCAGGAACTCGCGTCACGAGTTCCTGCCTGGCTGCCATTCCACAGTCGTACGTCATCTTCCACCGTCGTACGTCATCTATATTCAATACGTGCTCGCCTTGTGTTGGAAGGCCCACAAAGACATGACCAAACTAGACAAGGTCAGCTATGTGTTGAAAGGCATAGCCGACGATGCCTTCAACATTTTTATATGCAAGAACTGTACCACCATTGACTCAATTGTCAGTGAATGTCGGCGGGTCGAATAAGCCAAAAGCAGGAGAATCACTCAACACTTTTCCCGACTCCCCGACACCGCTGCGACTTTTCCTGCGAGGATCCTGGGGTGCCACGTCCATTCGTGAATCCTCCAAACATCACAACAATTGTCCGCCAGAAGCTGGAAGCCATGGCTCCTTCCGCTTATCAAACCCCCTGTACCTGACAACTCGTCCCCAATATCTCATATTCAGGCTTTTGTGCGACAAGAGTTTGCCAAGATGGGCATCTTAGTTCCCAAAAACTCCAGCCACACTCAAGTCCATAAATCCTAACGCTCACTACCACGCCGCATACTTGTTGCTGTTGCCGCGTCGGTCCCGCGGTTCTCATCGCGCTACCGAAATCCATCTGAGTGGCGCACCCAAGATGATCGATCAATATGCTTTTCTTGCCATCGCGTTGGCCACATTTCCCGCCACTGCCGCAACAGATGGCCTTTCCGGCAACGTTTTCTAGACGACCACCGACAGAATCATGGGCAGTATTTGCCACCTCGTTTTTCCGATGACCACCTTCAGGACCTACCACCTAGCCATTCTACGCAACGTTCCGAACCTTTCTACGCCGGCGTCGTCGCCCAGGGAACCTGGTCTATCCACTCGCCACCGCCTCAGGGTCGCCAGCCCCGCTCCTATCAACGCCGTCGCTCCCCATCACCGGCGTATTCTTGGCAGTTCTCGGGAATCTAACAGATGCAGCTACCGGAGGTGGCGCTGCATTGACAACTCGGACCGAAACACCTCTACCGACCAGCAATTCCAGACCAAATTTATTTGGTGTTATCATTGATGGCCTGAACGTTACAGCTCTAATTGACACTGGTGCCCACATATCCGTTATGAGTTCACGTCTTCAATCCCGCCTGAAAAATGTTCTTACCCCTGCTATGTCTTCGACAATGCGAGTAGTCTACGGCAGCCGAACATGAGTTCTTGGTATATGCACTGCCCGCGTCACTGTTACCGGCCTTCACACTTGAGTCCTCTGCGCTGTTTTAGGCGCTTGCCCACACGACATGATTCTCGGCATTGACTTCTTGACCGCGCATTCAGCCCTCATTGATTTTTCAACCGGCACTTTACAGCTAGAGTTGCCTTTGTACTCTGATGTCCCTTCTGCAGCTCGCACACGGCTACGATCCGTGGAGTGTCTACGATTACCACCTCAGGCCACAGTGTACCTTTTTATGTTCCCGTTTCCACCTGTTCTTGATGGCGACTACTTGGCAGCTCCACTCATTGACCTGACCCTTTCCCGGAACATCATACTTCCTCATACTATAGTGAGAATTAGCGACAACAAGACGCTGCTCCCTGTCCTCAACTTCTCCGTGTCAGCCCATGTCATTCCTCGAGGTATTGCTTTAGCAGAACTCTCCTTTCTGGGGCAATGTACAATTTCATCTCTCACTCCTGACATCAAGACCGTAGCCGAACCTCTCGCAGCCACACAGAATAGAGCTTTCCTAGACAAAATGATATCAAACGACCTGCCCCCGTCCCAAGTTGAAGCGCTCCGTGGTCTTCTGTTTTCTTACCTCGACATTTTTTATATCGACGACCATTCCTTGGGCGGCACGAGCGTCGTAGCCCACCGTATTGACACTGGCGATGCCAGTCCCCTTCATAAGCGTCGTTACCGTGTGTCTTATTCAGAGCGCCAAATAATTCAGAAGGAGGTAGAGAAAATACTCGACAAAGACGTCATAGATCCTTCAACCAGTCCTTGGGGATCACCTGTTGTGCTTGTTAAAAAGCAGGACAACACCTCCTGGCGGTTCTGCATCGACTATCGTCATCTCAATCGAATAACCAAAAAGGATGTCTATCCTCTACCTCGAATTGATGATGCGCTTGACTGTCTTCATGGTGCCAAGTATTTCTGTTTCCTGGACCTACAATCTGGATATTGGCAAATCTCAGTCGATGACCGCGACAGCGAGAAGACGGCATTCATAACACCCGACGAGCTTTATCAATTTAAAGTCATGCCTTTTGGGTTGTGCAATGCGCCAGCAACTTTTGAACGCATGATGGACACCCTCCTTCGCTGTTTTAAATGGTCGATGTGCCTGTGCTATCTAGACGATGTCATCGTTGTCTCACCAACCTTCAGAAGCCATCTCCCACGTCTGTCGGCCATCCTTGACGTTTTTCGCTGTACTGGCTTCCAGCCTAATGCGTTTGAGTGCACCTTTGGGCACCGTCAGATAAAGCTACTTTGCCACCTTGTTGACGCTGCTGGTGTATGACCCGACCCTGATAAAGTTCGCGTGGTGCGCGAGTTTTCGGTCCCACGTTCTATGCAAGAAGTCCGCAGCTTTTGGGGACACTGTTCGTATTTCCGGCGTTTTGTCAGCGATTTCGCGGAAGTTCGTCGGCCCCTCACGGATCTCCTCAAAAAGAACGTGGGTTTTTTCTGGCGTGAAGACCAAGAACATTCCATCACGTCGTTCATTTCTGCACTCACATCCCCACCTGTGTTGGCTCGTTTTGACCCAGCCGCTCGAACGGGGCTATGTACCAATGCAAGTGGCCAGGGCATAGGGGCAATACTCGCACAAATGAAGAACGGCACAAACCGTGTCATAGCGTACGCCAGCCGCCTACTTTCTCAGTCGGAAAGGAACTATTCAATGTAGCCGAGATGAGAGGCTGGCTCTCATCTAGGCTATCGCAAAATTCGTCCGTACCTATATAGACGCGATTTCGCAGTCATCACAGACCACGACGCGCTCTGCTGGCTGTCAACCCTTAAGAATTCTAGAGGAAGACTCGGACGATGGGCATTGCGATTGCAGGAGTACACGTTCTCTGTAGTGTACAAGTCTGGCAAGCTTCCCAGCGATGCCCACTGCTTATCTCGACACCCTGTTGATGCACCTGACTCCTCTGAGTTAGAAGCTGATGCCAACATCCTAGCCATAACAGATTTTCTGAAAATAGCCGACGAACAACGCCAAGGTCCATCGCTGCTATCGATGAATGACCGTCTTCAATTCGGTCATAAAAACCCTTCACTGAGCCTATTTTTTCTCCAAGAGAACGATTTGTACCACCACAACTTACAGCCCGATGGCGTGGAACTTATGCTCGTCCTGCCACGTCATCTGCGCAAGGACATCTTGCAAGAACTTCAAAACGCCCCAACTTCCGGACATTTAGGTTTCTCCAGAACCTATGATCGCGTCCACCGACGGGTATTCTGGAAGGGCCGTTATCGTTCCGTTCGCCGCTACGTTGCAGCGTGTGACCTGTGCCAGCGTCGGAGGAAGCCTACGTCTCTCCCTGCCAGTCACCTTCAAGCTACTCAAGACCCCGCCGAGCCGTTTCATGGTGTGGGTTTGGATTTGTTAGGTCCCTTCCCAACATCGGCAACGGGAAACAAATAGATAGCAGTAGCTACGAATTATGCCACTTGGTATGCAATTACTCGAGCGCTACCGACCAGCTGTGCAACGGACGTCGCATATTTCCTACTCTATGACATTATCCTTCATCATGGCGCTCCTTCTCACCTACTCACGGACCGTGGCTGCTGCTTCCTGTCTCGTGTTGTTCACGACCTCCTTAGATTCTGTGCTACGCGGCACAACTTTGCGACTTGTTACCATCCTCCGACCAACGGAGTTACTGAGCGCCTCAACCGCACACTGACGGACATGCTTACTATGTACGTTTCTGACGACCGCACTGATTGGAACACTGCCCTTCCGTTCGTAACAATTGCCGACAACTCGCCCCGGCATTAAAAAGCTGGCTACTCCTCATTTTATTTTCTCTTTTGCCATGATCCTTTACTACTTTTCGATACCCTTCTTGAGCATGAACTTCCGTCCACCACTTCATACGCACAATATGGCAATTACGGTGCTCTGATTGCTCGTACAGTAGCCCGCGCCAGGTTGTCATCGCTCCAGAGAGCACAGAAGATGCTCTACGACAGCCGACATAGGGATGTCGATTTTTCTTCGGGCTCTTTTGTGCTACTGTGGCTGCCATCCAGTCGTGTCGGCCTGTGCAAGAAATCTTTATCGCAATACGTTGGTCCTTACCAAGTTCTGCGCCAAGTCACACCTGTTACCTATGAAATTTCTCCTACTACGAACCCCACTGTTACATCCAGAAGTGACATTTTGCATGTGTCTCGCCTGAAGCCCTATCATAGTGACCCGTCTGTCTAATAACAGCAGGCACCGGGACGGTGCTTTGCCGCCCGGGGTGATGTCACGGGTATAGAAAGGTACCTCAGGCACGGGTGCAGAAATGACGCAGACGGAATGAAGACGACGATGTTGTTGTGGGGCTGTGTCTGAACTGCCCTCTTGTCCGGCATCCTTGCATGGAGAAACACAACACACAACACAACGCATGCTGTCTGCAGTGTTAGCCCACCGGCCGTTCACTAATTAAATACTTCTCGTCACAATATGTTAAACTGAATACACAGAGGTAGATACAAATGGGGTCGTACCGAACACAAATACAGTTTGACTAATTTAAAGTAAACTATGGAAGGTGAGGCAGTTTTATTGCTAACAAAAAGAAACAACCATAAACTCCAAGAAAAGAGCATTACCATTATCCGACAAAGATTGTGCCTGAAGTATATTCCTTCAATGCTACGATATCTGCCGAGAGTCCTCTGAGATCAACCGCTAAAACGAATCTTGGAGGGTAGATAGAAGGCAGTGCTTGGTTTAGATTCCCGTTGACAATTACCGCATTAAGCCCAGTTCAAAAGAAAGCAGCCGGGCCTTTGAATGAAATCATTGAATTAGTTTTAATTAGTTTTTAGGACGGTTCGTTGGTCTTATATATTTATTATATTGTTTTGATATCGCATGTATTGAGTGTACCTATTAACTTGATCATGTATCATTTATTGATTATCAGATATGTTTTAGAGTGCGAAGTGGCATAGATATAAGGCTGGTCCGTCCTGTGTCCGTCGCCGCATGGTACAGCGCGCAGTAAAATGTAGGCAGAAGGCGAACAAGAACAAAATGAAAAGCTTTTTGCGAGAACAAAGTGAAGATGCAACAAGGTAAAAACACGAACATTCAAGCATTCATCAATCATCATCAAGCATATGACAGAAAAAAATCGAGAGGTCGACGGCTGCCTGGTCAAAATGAAAGACGATGAAGGAAACGGAAATACACCAAAACACAAACGCATAAATAAAAGACTCCCGGTCTGCGCGAAAGGCGCAGCACAGTCACGAAGAAAACCAGGAGAGTGGCCTTTTAAAGCCTTTTCTAAACACTCATTGTGTAGCTAATGCAAGAACACTTGCTTGATACTCCCTACAGCATTAATTATAAAACTTTGTGGGTAGAAGGCTGGCATTCACTGTGCCGTTTTTAGTCATTCTTCTAGGAAGCGTGGTATCCACTTAACACCTGCAAGGAATTTGTTGCCAATTGTTTATGCAGTGGCTGATGAAGATAAGGAATTATGGCGGAAGTCGGCATGCGCCACCGTTAGGTACAGTGTGGCTAATTCTCTTTAAGGGTATGACCCAAGGTCTAGGTGGCAAGACAAGTTAATAGTAGAACAAAAACAAGCTTTTGTAATGGGTTGGAGCATTGCATGACCCACTCGTTACGCTATTCGCATTGTGCGACGACTGGTTGTTCTTTCGCTCTTTTACAACACTCTATAGGTCGTATGAACGCAACTGCTTTCCCGAC
The DNA here is from genome assembly GCF_043290135.1 of Rhipicephalus microplus. Lineage (NCBI taxonomy): Eukaryota > Metazoa > Arthropoda > Arachnida > Ixodida > Ixodidae > Rhipicephalus > Rhipicephalus microplus. The sequence continues at coordinate 137,709,794 of NC_134706.1, read as the reverse complement.
ATCAAGCCTGATCAAGGCAAGTTTGCCAATAAGTCCGAAGGACTGGCGTGGCTTTTGAATGAGCTCAAATGCTTCCAGGAGTTTTGGATTGTGGTTTGGCTTGTGGGGAGCACGCCGAATCAGTTCGCAGGGATTGATTGAACAAAACTTCCCCAACAAACTTCCGTATACAATTGCATGCGTATAGATTCAGTGCGCAATGCTGGAAGGAGCGCGTACCTGAGCTCGAACTATAGTCCCAGGAAGACGAAGAAAGTGATTAACAGCGCAAAGGACTGGAGGGGATAGAAGAGACGAGAACAGAGCGCTGAACTAACAACCAAAGTTTATTGCAAACCAACTGTAATACTTGTTACAGAAATTTGTTCCCTCTCGACTTTAAATATTTGGCAGAGATCAAGCTTGTAATACTTTCCTAGCAACAAAACTTTGCTGTGTTGTCAACCCATTCATTGCGCCAGATTTTATATATCCCCATTGCAAAAACAGCGTGATGTCAGTACGTTTTTTGCACTGGTATACGCTAGGGACGCTGCTACACGCTTGTAATCACTGGCCCTTCGCTGGGCGCACTGGGAAAATGCTCTGTCGCACTGGTAGAGGCACTGGCTCAACTTCTGTGATGCTGGTGTGCACTGTGAAGCGCTGGAAGTGCTGGAATTTTCATTGGCAAGCGCTGGTGGATACCGGAGCACGCACTGTTTCTGCCAGCGCAGCTGCAGCGTGCACGTTATTGTAGCGTGTGCCATGGTTTGTTTCGGTGTCGTTGAATATAAAACGCTTTATTCGATGGCAGGGAGAGATGCTACCCCAACAGATACCAAGCATACGAATTTTTTTAACAGATACCAAGCATCCGTAAGCGGTCTTACCCAGTGCCCGGCCCAGCGAGCATTAAACCTGTCATGCCAGCCGCGTTGGTATATATGTTACCGGCGCTTCTTGCTTCATGGACACACTACTTTAAAGTGTGAAAGTAACTGTAAAGTATGGTTTAGACGTCGATGAACCTAAATAAACTATTTTGTCTTGTGTCGATGTTCGCACAAGGAGCGCTGACGATCGAACGTCGTGCTTTCAGCTACGCAGGCTGTCACTGAAAGCTGCCGGCAGCACTTACCCGGTACTGCTTCGGCTGATATGTAACAACACGCAGTTTTCAGTTGGTAATTTGGTACGCCTTCGTGAACTAACTCCCTGGCATACGCTTCCAGTGGATCGCATTGGTATTTCTGTTTTTTTTAATTGTCAGTATTTATATAACTTCATATATCTGTACACTGGCATGCCCGCTGTTTACAGTCAGCGGGGGCCAGAAAAACGGCTTTCGCTCGCCATCGCTACTCCGTAAACGCATATCTGGCATTGATTGACCTTCCACTTACTTCAGGTACAATTTAGGTAACAGTTAGAAATGTTGCGAAGCCCAAATGCAGAAACTTCAAGCATCGCAACTCAAATGCTTCGAAAGCAGCCTTACCCAGTGCCGCGTCCCAGCGAGGCCGTGCCACCCGCGTCGGTGTACCTGCTGTCGGCGCTTTTTACTTTAGGTAGGCACAATTATAAAGTGTAATACTGACTGTAAAGTACAGTTTAAACATCCCTGAACCTAAAACAATCATTTCTCCGTGTGTGCGGTGTCCGCACAAGGAGCGACCACGATCGATGTGTCGTTCTTTCAGCAACGCACACACTAAACCAATTCTGACCCTTAAGGGTGTAAATGAGCTTGTCGCCAGACGAACACCCTTTGCTCCCTATTGGGTGTTCAAAAAAGGGTGCTGAGAAAGGGTGCAGAGCTCAGCACCTTTAAGGAAAGGGTGCAGAGCAAAAATTTTGAAGGGTGTAATGAGTGCACCCTTTAAAAAGGTGCTGTGATGTCATAACACCCTTTCAAATGGGTGCTGGAAGGGTGCTCCACATCGACGTACCAGTGGGCCAAATCTAGGATTGACGCTGGAGATGGCTAAAAATGCAGATTGCTGTATACTCTGTAGACCATGCTGAGTGACAGCCTACATACAGTTTGTTAGTACTTGAACACATGTACTAAGTCGTCCATTCCACACTGAACACGTGCACTATGCACGCGGCCGGCCCTCCACAGAGTGCCTTCCGCAGGCGCTTATGAAACTAGCACTGAAACACAGTGACAGCTCTAGGTGGGACTTTTGCATCATCGTCTTTTAAAACACAGTGTCTCTGCAGTGAAGCTACTGGTAAGTTGGCTCCAGTGTTTTGCTTTCTCTATGTGCAGGCAAATAGAGAATCCGGCACTGTTATCGAGAAGTGCTGCAATCGTGCCTTACCCTGTCCAGGTGCTGTTCCTCATGTTTTTCGTTTTTGGCTGCTCTGGATAGAACAAGCTGCACTTCTAAAGAACAGTGTCGAATTTTAGATAAGCTAGTACTGTTGCAAAAGCAAAGTTAGCTTCACCACAAAGGAAGTGTTATTTGGCGAAGCCGTTGTTCTCCAGCAGTCAACAAAGTGGAGGCCCACTTACAGCTGTCTGTACGTTTGTGTACTAGTTACCAAAGTGCCCTCGAGAAGCGCTCGGCAGAGTGCCGGATGCATGGTGCAATGTTTAAGGTGGAAGTAGACAATATGTAAATATATACCTTAGAGCAAGCTGTATTGAATAAATATGTGTGTTTTAATAATCATGAAATTGATCCCGGAGTGCGTATATGGCCTGTGCTACCCATTTTTGGTCCATAATTAATGTAATCTATTCAAGGCCCCTTGCTGCACACATGCATGCACAATTTATGGATGCTTGGTCATCATACAGACATGCATGCCTGCAAATTAAAAATTCACAAGTTTCGAATACTGGTGATTATTTTAAATGCCATATACTCACTTTGAAAGACACACAGATAATATGCACTAAATACAGAACCTTACCACATTGCGCTCTTTTAAATTATGTGTAGCAGACGTGAGCTTTTATGCATGTGAGAATGCAAGATATTAGGCCCCAACAAAAATTTATGACAAATAAATTAACATGATGCCAATAGTCACTATTTTATTGTACATAGCATACAACCGAAAAAGATTGACAATAGTAAACATGAGCTATGACCTTCTGCATCGATTGTAATGGTGAGATCTTTGTGAGTGAGGATCAATCTTCTGTTTTTTTCAAATCTTTTTTCTTACGAGTAGACATCTTTTTTGTGACGAGACTTGTTTTTTAACTTTTAACATTCTGACTTCCCTCCTTGCATAGTAGGTAACAAATAAATTATTTAGAACAACCAAATATAAGTTAAAGGCACCAGCAGTCCAAAGGCGCTTATTGAGGGTGTTGCCAGTGCCCACAAAATTGAAAAAGAAAATAGATAGGAGAGTAGGTGTGTGGTAAAACATGTGGGCTTATATAACATGCTTTGGTCATCATGCTAAAAGCCTTGACTACAAACTTGCTCAAGGCCTATTTATAGCTCTCCTTTTATATATGTGTGTGTGTTTCTAAACTTGTGTGTTACAAAATCACAAATATTGGCAAAGTAATGCAAGTGGTGTTGGATTAATATAATGTGATCATTCAAACACTTGCACAATCCATCTTCAGCTGCCCAGGCGACTTTGGTTCCTTTTACAAAAGTGTGGTCAGGGCGCTCCTTCTCTACAGCACATCCGCACCCGGAAGCCTAAAATAAAGACAGAAGTAATCACTAAGAGTTTCACAAGACAGACTGTCCAAGATACAATATGCGTTGTCATGCTGGAGTGTTCTTAGTTCGATGTGAGTAGAAGTCAGCATCAAAATTCGCTTTGTTTTCAACGGAAAACATGCTTGTTGGAGGTCCCCCAGGCAAAAAACTGTGTAAACAACTTGACAGTACCTGTGGGCCTACAGAGGGTAGCACGTACAACAGATTTCACATAAAAAACAAACAGCATAGTAGAAAGGAAATTTATACACAAGAAACATCTGAGCAATGATTCAGCATGATGCACACGTGAAACATGAGTTAGGTTTGAGTAAAAAAGCCATTCATCAAGTGATTGCGCACATCCGATTTGAACAAACCGAATAAGGCACTGAAGTTAATTAGGGTTTTTAAAGAATTGTAAAGTGCCAATAAGCAATATTCTAGTCTAGCTCTACAATAGTGTGTCATGTATGTAGTACTAGTATTTGCCTGTTAGGTATGCTGTAGTCATGAACATATTCAGTTTTCCTAATACCTTAAACTTATTATGTTGCAGTCCAGCGGTTCATGTTCAATAAATAATTGTTTATGGTAGCATTTAGGTTACAAAATTGATGCTAAAAATTTGGCAGACCCCACATACTTTGGGAATCGATGTTATGCGAAACACGCATAACATGTATTTTAATTTTTTTATTGAGCGATCTTATGAGGTGGACCTCAATATAAGTACAAATTCTCGCACACACATACGTTAAACAGCCGCATATGTTTCATTTGTTATGGGGAGATGTCACACCTTTGACAACATTAGCAGTTATTTGCTGTTTCGTAACGATGCCAACAAAAACAGAAACACACTAGAAGTGGTAGGCTGGTATGAAGCACTGGTGTTTACGCTGGCACTCGCGACGACGGTAGCCCTCAACACTGCTACACAAATACTTCACAGGATGGTGCCTGACTACAATTGACTTTGACTCGACCTCACGGCTGCATCATAGGAGTGCACATGTAATAGTTATAAAATTTGATAGCCAGTAGTGCAACGGCAGTTGATGTTACACAAACATTTGAGACTATTTGGAAAGTATAACCGAGGCCGGGCATGGCTCTGTGCTAGAATACTTAATTACCAAGCAGAATACTAGGTTTGGATTCCTGCTAGGACACTTGACTTTATTCTTTGCATTCATTTGGTCAATGCTGCCTATGTCAGCTTTTTAACATGATAGCGTTGAAGAGCTCGTGTCGCAGAAAACCCGCCGCCGGCGTCTGCCCCGTTGGTTGTGAGCGAAAAATCGTCTGTGCATCTGTGACCGAAAAATCAAGTTACCTAGTTTCCAGAAACTCAAAATTCCTACTTATGACCTAATGGAGGCGCGCTAATTGCTGCAAAACAAAGCCCCCAAGTTGACTACTAGACACTCAACACAGGGCTTAACACACGGAAGTCTATTGACATCGGCCAAAAATTAACGTTAGATTTACAGCGCTATTCCATTTCCCCATTTCATGAACTACACAATGCCATGATAATTGTACCCTGGTATTTTTGGTGGGCTATATCACACAGAAAATGCAAGGACTATGTCAAAAGAATGGCATCAAATTTTACCGGCATGTCATCGAAATAGAGGCACAGGCTACTAGTCTTATTTATAATGCTAAGAGTATTTAAGGTAAAGGCATTGAAGATAGCTGGTGGCCTTTTTCACTATCTAGGTATCAATTTTTCACTATCTTGGTATCAAAATTCTGCCATGTCAGTCATAGTTTACTGACATTGCAAGCTCAAGAAAAGTGTGGCTCTGAAGGCATCAACACAGCGTTTTGCCAGATCTTTTAAGAAGGCAGTCTTTAAAATTGCTAATGTTTCCAATTTTTTTTGCTATAAATTTCGTGCTTTGCATCAAAATGTACCTCCATCCAACTTGTTTTTTTTTTTTGCATTCGTGCTCTCACTAACTGCTTACCTTGTCTTGTCAAGTGTTCGTTGACATAAATAGGACTACTTGATCTAAAAGGAAAGGCCACTTTAGACAGACGTAAGTTTTTTGTCTTATCCAGAACATTTCATTTGTAACATCGTTCATAATGTACTACTATTTTTTTTCAAACCAGGCTTGTTTGTTCCTACTCTGTCTGCAGTGTCAATATCATCACGAGTAATGGTTTTTCCATCATCGCCCAAAAATTTCGGACAACGTCAAAAGAAAACCCTCATCTGAGACGCCTTTGATGTCGGATAGTTCAACCTTGAATACAGTGTAAATTCTTCAATTTTCATCTGAAGTTGCTTATTTTCACCTGGAAGTTTTTTGTGCCTGTTTCAAGGTGCGACAGGCTTTTCATGCAAAGCCTTTATTTCTAAAGAGAGCGCGTTGACACTGCCACCACCTTCATTCCACACTTCTTGAAGGACCAAAGTTCAGTATGAATTTTGTGCTTGAAATCCTCTGTTTACCATGACAAACAATTCACAGGAAACATTAGTACTCTTGCTTGGCAGGAGTGCATGCAGTAATACTAACACAATTAAAGCAGGAAGTAAGTGTCTCACCTGTGCAATAATGATTTTGGCAAGCACTGTGAAGACCACACACACTGCTGCCAAACTGAGGAGAATATGAAGAGCACTTCATATAAGTAGGCAGCGTCCAGTAGCTTGGTGAGGCACAGCGCATAAGCAGGTTGAACAGAGCTGATGCTTGAAACAATGGTTCAGAGTTCGCTGGTGCTTGGGCTCCTTGACCTTGTCAGGAAATTTCCTTGAGCAGCCTCACTCAAATGAAATGACAGACCGTGCCGAAGAATTTCTGCACCAGTGCAAAAAAATTATTTTAGTGAGGTTTGTCTAGACTGCATGCGCTGCTTGCCGAATTGCAGTGAATGGCTAGAAACGCATGGCCAACATATATTTAGTGGCACGAAACTGAGAAATACAAAAAGGGCATGCTGCAGTATAAATACAACGAAAAACATGCTGCTGCAGAGCTTTTCATGTCGATGTCATACATGTGAATTTTCATTTACCTTTATAGCTCACTCATGCACGAAGATGAAGTTAGAACTTTTAGATGAAGACACCCCCTTTTAGCTGTATCGACTGCACGCAATTAAGAGATAAACATGCGTGAGTAATGCTACTGCCTGCAATCGATAAATTCTTTTCTTGAGGCTGACCAAATATATATATATGCACGAGTGCATCCATAGAGGCACATTTGCATTTCTGTAGTTATGATACCCATGTGATGTGTTTCTTAAGTAAATGCCATGCAATATGCACCATAAGAATATTTTATTCCGTAAAATGGCAATACCACTACATATACATGTCCGTATGCGCATATGCATCCACTGCAGATAAAGCATAAAATTAAAGCAATACTGACACATGAATTTTTTACCAAGGTAGTGGAGGGCTCCAGAAATTTCGACCACCTGGGGTTCTTTAACGTGCACACAAATCTGAGAACACAGGCCTACAGCATTTTCACCTTTATCGAAAAAGCAGCCAGCAAGGCCGGAATATCATCCTGCGACCTTCGGGTTAGAAACCGAGTACCTTAGCGACCAGACCACTCCGACAGGACTTCGATCTCCCTGTTCCCCCGTGTAGGGTGATAGACCGTCTTTGCTGGTCTGGCTAACCTCCCTGCCTTTCTTTCTCTACCATTTATTCTCATGAGTTCAACGAATAAAACTTCCTTCAAACGGCTAACATTCGGACGTTTAATTGATTGATATGTGGGGTTTAATGTCCCAAAACCACCATATGATTATGAGAGTCGCCGTAGTGGATGGAGGGCTCCGGAAATTTTGACCACCTGGGGTTCTTTAACGTGCACCCAAATCTGAGCACACGGGCCTACAACATTTCCGCCTCCATCGGAAATGCAGCCGCCGCAGCCGGGATTCGAACCCGCGACTTGCGGGTCAGCAGCCGAGTACCTTAGCCACTAGGCTGTCACCGAAAGCTTACATCTGAGCGCAGTAGCCGGTACTTCTCTGATTCGTATGTAAGAACACAAAATTTGGAGTTGACAATTTGGTACGCGTTGGTGAACTAACATACTGGCATACTTTTTCAGTGGATCGCATTAGTCATTTCTTTGGCGATTTCTTAGTTGCAGGTATCAATATAACTGCAAATATGTAACCTGGCACGCCCGATGTGTACTGATACATGGTCGCTTGAGCGAAAAAAAATACTCAATATTCACTCGTGTGCGTGGATATGTACTAAACAAAACGTGTAAATAATATGCACTTGTGGACCAGTAGCAAGGGCTAGAAACGACTATCAAAGGAAAAAAGACTATCGGCAGCAACAGCTGACAAAATGTGGCTGCTCCTCCAGTCAATTTGAGATTTTTCAGAGTTAAGATGTAGATGCTTCAAAAAACTTTGCGCTCTTGCTTATATCTGCGCATCATTCGGTGCCAGGAAGCCGTTCGTCACTGTCGAACCAAGACGCAATTGTTATTTTATTGTGAATTTGCGTTATTTTACTTGTATATTTATTTGTTTGTGGCAAATTGGTGCCCCCGTTTTATCCCAGGGAAGCTATTTTGCGCAGAGTACTGGGACGCTGCCGCTCCAGTGTCCCAGTACCTGCGCTGGGAGGCGCTGGTACCAGTGCCATACTGGGCCCATAATCAGGCATGGCGCTGGACGCTGGTAGCCAGTGGCGCTGATTTTTGCCATAGGGATAAAACGCTTTCATGGGATTTTCACTACTTTCATACAGTCTACGACTTTTAAACCTATGCGTCGGGACAACTCATTCAAGCCATTTAGCGAGGCTGGGATAGGATTATTATCCGTTTGTCTATGGCAAATAGTATCACAATCCTTCCTTTTTTGAGACAATTCCCATCCTGTAATTCAAATATTCTTGCAGGGTACATTTGCGTTGGAAATGCGTGTGGCCTTCTGTGGACAGTGAAGAAAGACGACGACGTTTTATCAGCTAGTGCTTGTTTTGGGGCCAAAGTTTACGTGTTTGCAGCCCAATTTGATTTCTGCGCAGTGTTTTTATAGTGATATTGTCGATCAGTGAGTGCTTTTTGCCCTGGTAAGTCAAGGCATGCCGTTTTCTTCACCTTGACCAGGCACTTTCCTCTGGTCCGCTTTTCTTTCGCAGCAGGAAACCCTCGTGGACCGGTTCTTGCATAACGGTATCTCCGCAGTTTCTGTGGCCCAGGTCCCACTCAATGAGGGTACCATACGGATGAAAAATCTGAAAGTAATTCAAGCTGAACTGCGAGCAGCCACAGCTCATTTACAGAGTATCTCAGAGGTCCAACAGTTCGGCAAGGGTGGTATCCTCTGTTTGTCATCAGACCAACTTTGTATTCAAGACCTCCTGATGTGTTGTATGTTTGCCTCTAACCTGGTGAGCGCACTCATTCCTTATCACTTAGCATGCGTGAAAAAGCTTGAACGAGGCGTAGACAATACTTTGACTCCATCGGAGGTATTGCAGATGTCTGCGGTGGGTGGTGCTATCTCTGTCCATAGGTGTGGGTGTGTGATTGATGAGACCATCGCATTCTTTTCAGCAGCAGAGGACATTCATAGGCTATTTAAAATATTACAGACATACCTATCGGCCATAGAATTGTGGCTTGATAGCTTACATCTGTATTTATATGTCAAGAAATGTTCTGTTTTAACATTTCCACTTAAAGACCCTTTTCACCTTTCGCTCTCCTATCACCTGGAGCATATCCCTCAAGTAGTGAATGTGAAATATCTGGGGGTGACCTATGACCAATCGTTGTCTTGGAAGACACACATTGAAAACATTGCAGCAAAGGGAGGTTGTGCGATGAGAATATTAAGCAAAATTAGTAATAGTCGCTTATGTATGCGGAGAAATACTCTTATCTCAGTGTATTGTATGTACATTCGCCCGGTGCTTGAGTTTGGGTGTGTGTTATAGGCGGGGGCACCTGCCTACAAGATACATCCTCTGGTGGTCATAGAGAGACAATCCTTGAGACTATGCTTAGGTCTCCCCAAGTTTGTTTCAATCAAGATCTTGTATCTTGAAGCTAGGGTTCCCTCACTTGCGACCCGTTATAAATTGTTAGCTACACAGGCATTTCTTAGGCTCTATGTATCGCCGGTAAGGCGCTTAGAAACAGTTTTTATTGACCGCCTTGACTTGTTTTTTGGACAATACTGGCCGAGATCTCGTATACCACAAAATTTGGTTATACAGCGCTTCGTAGATAATTTAGATGTTCGAATTGATGCTGTTCCTTCGACCAGTACCAATAACAGTGCTATTAAATTACACTTTGATGATATATTTCCGAAAAATTCAAAATTGATGCCGGTCAGTTTTTTAGAAGCTATATTAAGAGATTACCTGGAACATACGCCAATACAAGCAGTCATAGCAACTGATGCGTCACAAAAGGAAGAAAAATGTGAAATTGGCATTTTTCTTCTGCCCTAGACTGGTCCTTTTCGCTTTGCCTTCCCGATTTTGTGCCCGTATTTGAAGCAGAATTTTTTGCGATAATTCTAGCTCTCCGTAAAATAACTGCTTCAGTAAGAACAGCAATAATTTTAACAGATTCACTATCAGTATGTGCCTCCCTTACTGCAGATGAGAACTCGCATGCTCAGAACGCTTTCGAAGCATTAGTTCCCTCGCATCTCAATCTCGTCAAACTGGTCTGGGTTCCTGTACATGAGGGCATTTATATGAATGAAATGGCAGATGCGTTGGCCAAGTCATCTTTAAATGAGCCTGTTAATGATATATTACCGGCATCGAAATTCTTGATAGGCGCTATGTTATGAAGGAAACTACTGTTAGAGGAATTTTCTACACCTTCACTAACAGCCACACCAGAATTCAAGCACTTGTTATACCATTGGAATAGTACAATATGTCAAACGCGAGGAACGGAAGTCGCAATCACCAGACTGCGCTGTCAAATTCCACAGCTGAATTTATATTTACACAGAGCTGGTCTGGCAGCCTCCCCTCATTGTCCTGTTTGTGGAATAAATGAGTCAAATGAACATTATCTCATTTATTGTAATAGATTCTCTGTCTTACGTAAAAACACTTTAGGAACCTTTTGCCACCTTCTCGGAATAGATTTAAATACTCAAAATGGGCTTTCTTTTGGGGCTTTGTGTCTAGGCCACAGCGACGGGAAGATGGTTGACGCATTGTAGGAGTACATAAAAAGTTCAAAGAGGTTGAAGTGTTGAAATGATTGTTCGGTAGATTTTGAAATTTCCAAATTCATATTAAATTAAATACGACGCTTTATTGCATTACACTACAGATTATTTACAATTCAACCATCAAATTTGTCTTGTTGCATCTTTCTTTCATGACTCGTAATTGAATTATTTTAATCTGTTATTAGACAAGAAATTCATGAAAACTATCCGGTTCTTGACCAATCCCCCAGCGTGGGTATGCGCCACATCGTCAAGGATCTTGACTTGACTTGGCTTGATGAGGCCAAAGTCCCAACTCAGTCGGTGATTGCTACATTGGCCAGATCGAGTTGACCAACGTGAATCAAGGCGTGGCCCCTTACCTATCGAGTTGAACCACTCTCGCCTCGACCGCTGCTGTGCGTAAAACGCTATTTTTAAAATCATAGATCGCAGACGCTGCTCCCGAAAAGTGGCCTTACCTGAAATGCAGGCTAGAAGTCAGGGTTATGCAGGGGTAGCAGCTCGTCAAACCTTGTCGGCGGATACATCTTTGTCCCAATCCATAGCGGAAGTGGTCGAAAGAACAATGGAAAAGGCGATGGAGTGTCTTGCTGCAAACATTTATGAGGTCCTATCTCAAACTTTGGCCAACGAAATGGCTCATATATTAGAAACGCCAGCGAATAATATAATCGCACAGACTGTAGAATTTCCACGATCGATTATTGAAGTAGAAACTGCCATCACGCCGTATGACTTCGTCCACGGAGGACCCTCTCTATACGACGACCAGAGCCAAAAGAATGATGTAAATGACGAAACTAAGAAATATGATGACATGGATTTGAACCCTACATCATTAAAATGCATTGTGTCCCTTCTATCAAAGAAAACAACGTCCCCAAGGCATGCAAAAAACAAAAACAATACCTTAAGGACAAGACAAGCCTCTCAAAGATATATTTCTTAAAAGAAAATATTCTGGATAAGGCGGTTGGGGAGGCAATTCTTTCGGGAAAATAGGGTAATTTGAAATTCTCTATTGAAATTGTAGATCGGTTCACTCTTCAGTAACTGATTCAGTATACTTATCTTGGAAATTCACCCCAGATGTAATTGTACTGCAGACGACATGGCTCTCCGTGAGTAAACTGTTACATTTAACCAGCTACCGTTCGTTTAAGTTAGACCGCACGTCCAGACGTGGAGGACTAGCATTTTTTATATTTCGCAGAATCAGTTTAGAGGCGAAAATGTCGTACAAATATATGTCTCTAGAATGTAAATGTTTTGCACTAGACGTCACATTATCCGGTTGCCGACCTTTCTCTGAAGTTATTGTGTATTTTCCAGACGGTGTACAAAACACAAGACGATTGGATATGGCAATCAAATCATGGCGCAAGGAGACGATGTAGTCGGCAATTTTAACACTCATTACACGAGGTGAAGTTTTAAAACAGATCAGTGTGGAAAACGTTTGTGGGAATGAATAACGAATAATAAGCTATCTTGCTTAAGCACCAGAAACGATTGCGCTAGCCAATTGCGCCACGGAGACAGTCTTTAAGCACCAGAAAGCCCACATTTATTCGTAATTGATGTCGACCAGCCTTATATTCAAGTTTCGTAAGTTCGAGTATTTCTTGTTAGTCTTGGGCATCGCTGGACTGCACCACAAGAAGTGATTAATTTCCTATAGGTTCTGAAATTTTTTTGCCCGGGAACCCCTTCTTGCTCCCAATTCAGAGTCTTTGTGAACTACAAAAAAATAAGAGATAACCTAACGTCAGCTTTATCGACTTCCTCAGACAAGAGTAACAATTGAAAAGCGATGAAGTTAAATGCAATTAATAAAAGAGCTTATAAACGAGCTGAATGTACTGTTGAATTGGCCAAAAGGTCGCTCTCTAGTCGTTGGTGGAACCATAATTGCACACGAGATCACCGCCGTCGCCAAGCAGCTTGGAAGTAGCTCATTTATTTATTTATTCATTTATTTATTCCAGCTTTGCTTGCAGCCCCGACTGCTCCTATTGTCCAGCCTGTACTGTACGTGTCTTCACGCTTGCTGACGCTGCCCCCAAGATTTAACCTGCTGAAGCTCCGCCCCAATGCCTCTTGTGAAACAACTCCTGGGCCCCCTTCAGCTCTCCTTGCAGACAGTCGCTGTTTTGCTTCCACCAGAGCACCCGCTTTGTGCCAACTGCCTGCAGACAGAGGCTTGGCAACAGAACAACAACCAGCATTGCTAGTCCTTCCACCAGGCCACGTCAGTCCCGAGGTCCAAGCGTCCTCCAGTGGAACGTCCACTGCCTGGGGCCACAAAAAGACGACTTCGCATAATACCTGCTGCACAACGATTACGATGTCCACTCACTCCAGGAGGTCTGCGTCCAGGCATGGCAGCTCTGACTACCAGGCTACGGTGGCTACAGCAGCCGGACCAGCTGCACCCCCACCGACAACCACGCACAAGGACTTGCCCGCTGTGCCATCTACGTGAAGTGGGACCTGCTGCAGGCTGAGGTGTCTGTGACTGACCTCGTCGGAGGGCCATGCGAGTGCGGCGCCTTCCGCGTTTGCCTCGATGGGGTATACACCACGGTGGACAGTGTGTACGTCAGACCCAAAGAGCCCCGTGACCTCAGGTGTCTTCGACAGCTTGCGCACCGACAGGGGAAGGACTTCATGATGTGCGTCTACGTCAACACCCGCCATCCAGCCTGGGGGATGAGCGCAAGACATCTACAAGGCCGAGAGGTGCGCAACATTCTGCAGCATCTCGGCCTGGTGATCCTGAACACCGGGGCCGTCACCTACACTCATCGTGGAGCCACCGCCACCAGTACAGCCATAGACCTCAGCGTGGCCACTAAGGGTTGCTGGTACGCTTTTCACCATTATGGCAGACCTAGGGATTGGGCTACCTGCCCATCCAGAGGACCCCCTTTCGCGGCAAAGTCCCCAGGGATCAGAGTACTGTGTAGTAGACCGGTGGGTGTATCGGTAGCTGTTCAAGCAGGACACGTGTGACAAGGACCTCATGCGACTTGTGATTGACAGTGCCCAGGCTGCAACCGTCATCATCAAGAAACAGTGGGGCAGTCTGTTCAAGGCATCCAGCATCTAGCCTAGAAGGCAGCACAGATGTGGGCAGAACGCCAGGCTCTGAAGAAGGCTCAATCCAGAGCTTTGGACAATGTTCTGAAAAGTAGACGCTGCCTGAACACGCTACGCTCGATAATGCAGAAACCAAGAAACCAAGGTTGGGTGGGTGTCTGCGTCTCTGTCATGATATGTTGTCGCCCCGCGCATTTTGCTTGAGTCAAGCGGCATAAACAAATCAAGGGCACACGGCGTCTAGCACAAAAGCTTTCTTCATTACACACTCAATCACATACAGTGCATACAGAAGACTAACAATCTTTAAAACAATTCAGTCCCTCAAACCACGTTCCGCTAACGTATGTCTAAAAACTGACGGTGGTTTACGCACAGTCGGACGCTGTCAGAAGATTGTCGCTTGGTGCATTGCTCAGAAGCGATGTTGGGAGGCTCCTTCTTAGCAAAGTCCGTTGCTGCCGAGGAAACGTGGGCCTCTAGGCACTCCTGGCACACCCGGCCTTCTCAGGCTCGTGTGGCGTTAACGTACCATACAGGTTTCTGCGAGCCCGGGCTCGGTAAGGATCGAACGCTGACCTGTCCCGGCCACTTGCTGCACCGCCCACCAGCTGGAAGACCGGAGCACGAAGATGGTAGCTAGCCGAGGAAGATACTCGGGCAGATCCCGACGCGTTGCAGTCCTGGGACAGTATTTCCGATGGAAGCGGAAATGTTGTAAGCCTGTGTGCTCAGATTTGGGTGCACGTTAAAGAACCCCAGGTGGTCTAAATTTCCGGAGTCCTCCACTACGGCGACTCTCATAATCATATAGTGGTTTTGGGACGTTAAACCCCACATATCAATCAATCCTGGGACAGCACCCAGGCTGCCTTGATAGGCTGGACGACCGGAGCGCAAATACGGTAGCTCACCGAGGTGGCATTTCTGGCGGCTCTCGACGCGTTACCGTCCTGGGGCAGGACACAGGCTACCTTGATAGGCTGAACGACTGGAGTGCAAAGACGGTAGCTCACCGAGGTGGCAACTCAGGCGCCTCTCGACACATTGTCGAAGATTTATGACGCATTAGGCTTTCTTGCACCATACGAGCTCAAAGGTAAGATGCTGTTTCAGCAGTTAGGGACTGAAAAGGTCGACTGGAATGAGTATCTCCTGGTCATCTTGCTACAAAATGACATGACTGGAGAAATTAGCCCATTCATTTGCCGAAAATGAATGTTCCCCGTCACGTCATGAGTGGAGGTACTGCACCACGGAACACTCTACACGTATTCGTCGACGCAAGCACGAAAACTGAAGGAGCTTGTGCGTAACTCCGTGTAGAAGATCTGAATGGAAACGAGACCAGCACTCTAATCTTAGCGAAGTCAAAGATTGCTCCACTAAAAGCTCTATTATTGCCACGACTTGAGCTAATGGGTGCTTCAACAGGAAATAGGCTGTTGAAATATCTACCAAAAGGCAATATTTTCTTCGGAATGACGCAAAAATAGCTATGAGCTCATTACATCGACAGGCTTCGACTTTCAACAAATTCATAAGGAACTGAGTCCAGGAAATTCTGGAGAAGACTTCGCAATGTAGCTGGCGCCATTGTCCCGGAGAGACAAATCCTGAGGATATAAGAACTCGAGGTGTATGTTTAGACGCCCTGGCTACCAACGTAACCTGGTGGCGAGGACCGACTTTGCTTGGTAGAGACTTCCAAAAATGTCCAGATATGATTTTATTACCGCCACAGGCGACTGACATCGTAGGAATAACAATGACAAAGCCACCGACTCTTTTCTCTACAGGAAGTGCTGTGCAGTTGGCCCCCATACTGAATGCCAGGAGGTTCAGCTCGTTGTACAAACTGCTGTGCATTACTCCATGGGTGCAGCGTTTCGTCTCTAACGTGATGCTCAAGATTACAACAATAAAGCCATTTTAGCTGGAAAAATATTGGAAGCCGAGAGATACTGGATTCGGCAAGTGCAAACCGAATTGTTTTCTGATAAAAAGAGTTGGCCGCTGAAACATCAAGATTCGCCCAGCCACTCGTGGGTAGCACAACTGCACCCATTTATCGACGAGAACGAACTTCTACGGGTTTGCAGAAGGCTGAAAATCTTCGACAGCCTAGAAGTGAAGCATCCATACATACTTCCAAGCCGACACCATATTGCTGAACTGGAAATTTCCGATGTTCAAAAGCGAGTCATGCACGGAGGAGTAACGCCCACGGTACATAACATACGCGAACGCTTCTGAGTACGAAGAGCTCGACAAGCGGCAAAGAAAGTAATCAACCGATGCCTGATATGCGCCCGTCTTCGCTCGAAACCCATCGTGCCACCATACTCGCCTTTTCAAGCTTTCCGAATAGAAAAGTCTAGACTTTTTGACACAACAGGGCTTGATTTGGCCGTACCACTGTACGCCAAAATGTCCAAAAACTCGGATAGCTTAATGTACATAGTACTTTTCACGTGTGCAGCAACAAGAGCATTGCACTTGGAGCTCGTGTCCAATATGTCTTCATCAGCCTTTTGTTGGCTTTCCGGCGCTTTATTGCCAGAAGGGGACTACCAAAGAACCATTTATTCTGACAATGCCTTTCCCTTCAAGAGAACGTCTCCGGAGATACAGAAATTATGGAAAAGTACTTCGATGAGATGATTTCCAGGATTACCTTGCGAAGCGAAGAATTCACTGGAAGTTCATTGTTGATGTGGCCCCATGTCAGAGAAGCTGGTGGAAGCGTTTCGTCGTAACCGTGGAAATCGAATTCCAAAAAGTTTTAGTCCGAAGCTGTCTGTGCATTGAAGAGCTTTTAACCATCTTGGCTGAAGTTAAAGCTGTGCTCAATCCAAATCACTAAGTGTTCACAATGTGAGCCAAACGAGCCCTCAGCCCTCACGCCAGTGCATTTCTTGGTTGACCAACAACGCAATACGTTGCCAGAAAAATTGGGACCGTCAAAGCAAGTTGCAAGCCATAGTGCAAGAGAATATCAGCACCGTTTTCTACAATGACAAAAATTATCAATGACTTTTGGAAGCGATTGAAGAATGAATATAGGCTGCAATCGACCATATGCGAAATCGCTTTGGGCTCTGGCAACACTGTGCATTTTGACCCCGCCACCATGTTAATGTGGGCGAGTGGTCGACGGCAACGCGTTTGCTAGAACGGCCGTACGACTCCTCAACACTCGCGTCACTGCGCTGAGCTACTGCGATGGCCACAGCAAGACGTTTCCCAGTGCCCGAACATGTGATGTGGACAAACTGTTTAGAAAACTTGCCGCATATATCGAATGGCACTGTAGCAGACTTTATAAACCAGGCTCCGACGTCATCCAAGCAGCAAACCAAACTTTATGCCTTCGCCGTAGAAGTGTACACCTCCGTCGCAATTTCCTTGTTTTTCTGTTTTATCGTTTCGAAAAAACGTGCATTTTCACTTTCAAGTGAGCTGTTGAGCCTAGTGGGTTCCTCTAAACCTAGCGGTGCTGCCTCCACTTCATCAGGGCTATACATAGGCTCATTGCCCTATAGCACTTCTGGGTATAAAGCCGGGTTTTGGCTTCTTACTTGTGGTGAAGTACGTGGTTTTGGGGGCTTCCGTTTTTTGTTTTCCTTGAAAAAAGCGAAAATTGACGGAACTGCCGAGTCCCGAAGAAGGCTGCGGCCACTCGAAACGCTAGGCATAAGGTTGATGATTGATGATTGATTGATATGTGGGGTTTAACGTCCCAAAACCACCATATGAATATGAGAGACGCCGTTGTGGAGGGCTCCGGAAATTTTGACCACCTGGGGTTCTTTAACGTGCACCCAAATCTGAGCACACGGGCCTACAACAATTCCGCCTCCATCGGAAATGCAGCCGCCGACGCCGGGATACGACCCCACGACCTACGGGTCAGTAGCCGAGTACCTCAGCCACTAGAACACCGCGGCGGGGCGCTAGGCATAAAGTCCGATGACCTAAAAAGCTTTGAGCCCCGCCGCGGTGGTCTAGTGGCTAAGGTACTCGGCTGCTGACCCGCAGGTCGCGGGATCAAATCCCGGCTGCGCTGGCTGCATTTCCGATGGAGGCGGAAATGTTATAGGCCCGTGTGCTCAGATTAAGGTGCACGTTAAAAAACACCAGGTGGTCTAAATTTCCGGAGCCCTCCACTACGGCGTCTCTCATAATCATATGGTGGTTTTGGGACGTTAAACCCCATACATGAATTATAAAAAGTTTCGAGCAGACCCTATGTTGACTTGCCGTCTAGAAATTTCGGGCCTTCATCCTTCTTGATCGCAACAATCTACTTCTTGTATATCATTGCATCTTTCGGAAAGCGGTGGAAGGATACCTACAAGATATAAGCAAACAAACATTCAGTGCGACGTCATGAGCTAGGTTTCTCTTAGCTGTAAACGATTGTTGTGTACAAATACAGGCACTATCACAAATTCATCTCACAAGGAATAACTGCACTTCAGGACTAATGATGCACTTTCAATGTGACTTTTCCCCCCCCCTCAGCTTTTTCTGTGGACACTCTCCTTTCCTAGCAGCCTTTCCTAGATATAGCCCTTCACAGCAAGCCCTAAGAGGCAATATTCACTTGTGGACACTCGGGGGAATTTCAATCAGTTATTTTTTATCTCTAAGTAGCTTCAAAGGTTTCTTGGAGCTGCGAGTGTGAGGCAGCCGAAAGGCAGAATCCCATACAACTAAGTTATGGATGTCTCCCCAGCTGTATGTATTATTATGCAACATGAAACATTTTTCAGGTGAGGTGAGTTGCAACACACACAAAAAAACAACAGCTGCAATGCAATTCAGCCAAAGAGACTACAATGCAGAGAATGAATCTCGTCTCACGAATAAATGGGACTGCTGCTCTTTCAACTCATGCAGACCGTCATTCAGTCAAGCCCCGGCGATAATCATAGTGCCAGTTTTCCAAACATACGGCAGTGCGCACCGCTATCTTTTCGATTTTATTTCGTTGGTTTTAAATCAGTGAAAGAGGCCCCAATGAAAAAGTTGTGTCTGGGCACGTTGGGAGAACTGAAGTTAGGCTCCTAAGCAGATACTTTTCTGTTCGAAAGTGGGCATAGCCCTTATCTTCCGAATGACTGTTTATTGGTGCTTGGTGACCAGACACAATGGAGCTTGAACGCGGACAAGCCGCCGAGCTGCCTTTCTAGTATGCGTGTACAGCATGTTACTGGGAGTAGCGGAAGGTCTGCACGTCTCTGTGCAAATCACCTTAAAAAAAATAAAAATTCGAAGTCGTCTGCCTACATGTTGTATAATCATTACAAAACAGCCCGTCCTAACAGTTCGGTTTTATCACACTAGATACCCCAACAGCAGTGTCGGATTCTCCATTTAACTGCAGGGAATCACCGGGGCTCTTCGATTTACCATCTCAGACTTACCGCGCATAGTCCGTGGGATTTCCGAGGCTTCCCCGAAGTCATAGTAAAATGCCAGACAGCTTCTCAGCAAGTCAACGGCGAGTCTGAGACGGTAAATCAAAGAGCACTACTGTAGTGAAAACACCTAGCCGCAAAGCTGACAAACCAATAAAAACACGGCCTGTCTGCGTAATACAAAAAAAAATGGTCAGTCCTTCATTGCTGTCGTGCAGCCCGCGCACCGCGGAGATTCATGCATCCTAAAATGTGCCCACCCCCGCAGGGGCGCCTGCGCAAGTAGGCGTTTGGTGTGTAGCGACACCACGGACCCGAGCTAACGGGGGAGCTTCGGCTCCCTCCCACGCCTAGCCGTGCGTGGCTTTGCCGTGCCCGGGGAACAGGGGATCCTGGTGGTTGAGCTGACGCTGGGTGATTGGACCTTTAAGGCCTCCCGGCAGAGGCAACACACCCCTTTGGCCCCGGCTTCACGTAGACGGCACCCCTGGGCTGACCCACCCAGGGGAAATCGGCAGTCGCCTTTTCCTATCTCTCTCTCCCTACATCTTCGTCTTTATCTCTTACTGTTTATCTGTCCTGTCTTCTACTCTCTTCTGTTTACTTCCAAACTTCCTGGCGGCGAGGGTTAACCCTGTGCAAATAGCCTACCTTGGTCTAGGCGCATTGGGTTATAGTTGCGTTGTACGGCTGGCGTCTGCAGGTTTTAGCATCCACAAACTTGTAGCGTCCCCTTGTTGGGCTCCGTGGTGGGTGGCCGCCAACGCTTCTGAAGAAAATTAAATTGGCATGCATAAAGCATTTCCCCTATTAAGTGATCGTGCCTCCTCAAAGCGGGTACGCACCGAAGATGTCAATTTTTTCCTCCGGCCAAGACAAACCTTTCCTCATTTCCACGTTATACACTGCGAAAAAACTAACAAGCAAGCCAGAACAGTATCCCCCTTCGTAGTGGCTAGGTCCTTAACCGAAACTCTCGGTGCCGGGTACAAGGTTACCAAAATGGCCAGTGGAGATCTACTCCTCGATGTACGTGACAAAGACCAATTTGATAAACTGAACACCCTCACAACGTTTGGAGACACACCCATCAGTATTACGCCACACAGGTCTATGAACTCATCTCGCGGGGTCGTTTCGGACGCAGATTTGCTTGACCTGACCGAAGCTGAACTTCTTGAAGGATGGAAGAGCGAGAACGTGACAAACGTACAGCGCATTAAGATAAGAAGAGATCAAAAGGAAATACCAACAAAACACTTAGTACTGACCTTTGCTTCGAGCGATTTGCCGGAAACAACTCAGACTGGGTACACAAAAACATCTGTGAGGCCATATATTCCCAACCCCCGCCGTTGCTTCCATTGTCAGAGATATGGCCACGGCTCGCAAAGCTGTCGTGGCTAGAAAACTTGTGCTATGTGTGGAGTCGTGGGCCATGCGTCCGACAACTGCGATGCACCTGCACACTGTGTAAACTGTGGCGGTAATCATGCCGCGTACTCACGTTCTTGTTCTTTCTGGAAAAAAGAAAAAGAAATCATCACTTTAAAGATAAAAGAAAACATTTCATTTAAAGAAGCAAGAAAAAGAGTCTCGCCATTTTATGGCCCTACATATGCTGATGCGGTGCGCCAGGGGGCAGTGTCGCACCAGCCCTCGCCACTCCTTCGGCCTGCGCAGAGCGAGCCATTGGCTGTGGCGCCTGCCCCCAAGGCGGCAGTAGTTGAGTCTACTCCGCCTACTATTGAACAGAGACCAGGGACTCCAGGGTCCTCGGGTCTCAAGGCCTCACCTCGCCAGGCGAGGCCCAAGCTTCGAAAAACCAGCTCGCAGGAGCGGGCATCCAGTGCCTCCGAGGAGGCAATGGATACGGCGGCACCTCTGGTGCCAAAAGAGCGGCGCGGCTCTCTGGAGCGCGCCAAGAAAACTAAAAAGCTCATAACAGGGCCTGATAATAGCCCTGCTACTTGAGCTCGACCTTTCAGTTTAAACAAGTCACTCCCTTAACGTACACACAGCACTACTTTACTTCCAATATGGAAACACAAATTATACATTGGAACGTCAGAGGCCTGCTTAAAAACCTCGACGACGTCCAAGAGCTTTTATACAAACACTCACCTCAAGTGCTGTGTGTACAGGAAACACATCTTAAATCCTCCAATACAAATTTTTTACGTGCTTACGTCATATACCGAAAGGACCGAGATGATGCTGTGGCGTCATCCGGTGGCGTAGCCATTATTATTAACCAAGGAGTAGCGTGTACACATTTACCACTCCAGACATCCCTTGAGGCGGTGGCTGTTCGAGCGGTACTCTTAAACAAACTCGTCACCATCTGCTCTTTGTATGTACCTCCCCACCAACGTCTTGAAAAACGTGAATTTCAGTCCCTAATAGACGAACTACCGGAACCTTATTTGCTTCTTGGGGACCTAAATGCACATAGTGGACTGTGGGGAGATTCTCGCTGTGATGCACGAGGTCGTCTCATTGAACAATTTCTCTTCTCTTCCGGCGCCTGTTTGTTGAATAGGAAAGAGTCAACCTACTATAACGTTGCCAACAAAACTTACTCGTCTATAGACCTCAGCATCGTATCACCTTCACTTCTACCCCTATTGAAATGGAAAATCATAAACAATCCATATGGAAGTGACCATTTTTCTGTAGTGTTGAGTTCACAAACAACATATGAATGTCCTCTACATGTTCCCAAATGGCTGATAAACAAAGCAGACTGGGAACAGTTCCACAACACTACACGTTTGAGTTGGACAGACATATGTAGGTTAAACATAGATGAAGCTGTGAAGTACTTCACAGCTTTTCTAACTGACGCAGCAGCCAGGTGCATACCGCAAACATCGGGAATGCCCGGCAAACGACACGTCCCATGGTGGAACACGGAGTGTCGTAATGCGCGAAAGGAACAGAACAGGGCATGGAGATTGCTGCGCAACTCGCCAACAGCGGAAAATCTTGACACGTTCAAGAAAATAAAGTCTCAAGGAAGGAGAACGCGTCGGCAGGCCAGAAGAGAAAGCTGGCAGAAGTTTTTGTCAGGGATTAATTCATACACACAGGAGGCAAAAGTCTGGAACATGGTCGGTAGGATAGCAGGGAAACAAGTACACACACTTCCACTCGTAAACACTCAAGGTGATACCTTGGAAGATCAGGCAAACTTCCTCGGGGCACACTTTGAACGGGTATCCAGCTCGTCCCACTATACTGACACTTTCCAAAAATACAGAACAAGAATAGAAAAGCAGAAACTCGAACACAAATGCACTAGATCCGAGGCATATAACCAAGCTTTCAGTTTAGCTGAGCTGCAAATGTCTCTAAACTCCTGCAGTACTTCTGCCCCAGGTTCTGACCGTGTGATGTATGAAATGTTAAAAAACCTACCAAACGAAACCCGTAAAACCTTACTTTGTTTGTACAATGCTATTTGGTCTTCTGGCACTATTCCTACCTCCTGGAAAGAGGCTATTGTTATTCCCATTTTGAAAGAGGGCAAGGACCCTTCTTTACCCTCGAGTTATAGGCCTATAGCACTTACAAGCTGCTTGTGCAAAGTCTTCGAAAAAATGATAAACTGCCGACTTGTACATTTCCTTGAAACAAATAATTTGCTCGACCCATTTCAGTGCGGGTTTCGAGAAGGTAGATCCACCACAGACCACCTTGTTCGTATCGAGGCACAGATCAGAGACGCCTTCGTCCATAAACAATATTTTCTCTCTGTGTTCCTAGATATCGAAAAGGCGTATGATACAACATGGCGGTTCGGCATTCTAAGAGACCTGTCTCACCTTGGTGTGCGCGGAAGAATGTTTCATATAATCGAAAGTTACCTGTCAAAGCGGACTTTCCGTGTCCGTCTGGGCAGTGTGCTTTCCCAAACATTTGTCCAGGAAACAGGCGTGCCACAAGGTGGCGTGCTTAGTTGCACACTTTTTATTATCAAAATGAACTCTTTGCACTTGTCCATTCCCCGCAATATGTTCTATTGTACATATGTCGACGACGTTCAGCTTGGCTTCAAGTCATGCAACTTGGCCATATGTGAGCGGCAGGTTCAGCTGGGTTTAAATAGGATCTCCAAATGGGCAGATGAAAACGGATTTCGACTTAACCCACAAAAAAGCACGTGTGTTTTGTTCTCTCGAAAAAGAGGCATGCACTCGGAACCTGACATTCGACTGAACGGGCAATGTCTGTCCGTCAAAGCCGAGCATAAATTCTTAGGTCTAATCTTGGACAACAAGTTGACCTTCGTGCCGTACATCAAGTATCTAAAAACAAAATGTTTAAAAGCCATGAATGTTTTAAAAGTGTTGTCACGTACTACTTGGGGTAGTGATAGGCAATGCCTCATGAACCTCTATAGAAGCCTCATTCGCACCCGCTTAGATTATGGGGCCGTTGTCTATCAGTCTGCTACTAAAGTGCCTTGAAGATGCTGGACCCCGTGCACCATTTGGGCATCCGCCTTTCTACGGGTGCTTTTCGCACCAGCCCCGTAGAAAGCCTTTACGTTGAGTCAAATGAGTGGTCGCTTCACCTGCAAAGAACCTACATGTCCTTTGTTTATTTCCTTAAGGTGAAAGCAGACAAGAGGCACCCCTCATACTCTACTATAAATGATTTGTCGAGCTCCATTCTTTTTCAAAACAGGCCTTCAATGAGGCAGCCCTTCTCAGTTCGCCTGAAGGGTCTAGCCGAGGACACTGGAGTGTCACTCGAACACAATTTAATGGCTCCTGTAGCATACCCGCCACCGTGGCAGTGGCAGACTATAGATTGCGATGTGTCTTTTTTTTTTAGAAGTTACTAAACATGCGCCTATTGCCCATATTCGAACATACTTCTTGGAACTTCAACACAAATACACACGTCCTGAGTTTTTTACAGATGCCTCTAACTCCTCTGTGTCCTACGCTGCTGTTGGCCCTTCCTTTTCGGATGCTGGCCCTCTACATCCAGACACAAGTATCTTCACCGCGGAAGCTTACGCGATACTTGTGGCAGCTAAACACATCAAACAATTACAAATGCAAAAAGCAGTAATTTATACAGACTCCCTTAGTGTGGTAACGGCTCTGCACAGTCTTAAAAAACAAAAAAACCCTGTCCTCATCTCACTTTACTCTATTTTGTGCACACTTTACACACTCAACCAACATGTTGTAGTGTGCTGGGTGCCAGGGCATCGTGAAATTCAAGGCAACGTGATGGCGGATCAGCTTGCTGCATCCGTCCACGAGGGCACCGCCACTACACCCATATTAATCCCGGCCCTTGATCTTAAGCCGTCTCTCAAACGAAACATCAGAGACTTCTGGCAGAGCAAGTGGAATACACACACACAAAACAAACTACACATGATTAAGCCACACCTTGGTCATTGGCTGCCAGTATCAAAATCGCGTTATACAGAGGTAATACTAACGAGACTCAGGATAGGACACACATACGCAACACACACACATCTTTTGTCTAGTGACGATCCACCATTGTGCGACAAATGTGGTGAAACATTAACAGTCCTTCACATACTAATCCAGTGTAAACATTTAGAAACTCTAAGAAAACAACATTTTCCATTACTCTACCGACAACATATACCTTCACACCCTGCAATGTTTGTCGGTAGGGAACCACTTTTTAGTCATAAATCATTGTTAGCGTTTTTAAAAGAAATTCACAGCTTTCATGTCATATACCCGGGCATACCGTAGCATGACCTCTCCAGAGAGGTTTTTGCTGCGGTGGCTACACAAGAAAGCACATGCCTCACGGCCCTTGGACGCAAGGGTTTGAACGACTGAGGCACTTGTGCTAATGCCATACATATCCACCATCGTCTTTTATTATCACCAACTTTTGTCATCTATTCACACCACACACACCTTTCACGGCATGGTCATCATTTTATTACTTGTATGTTTTTACCCGCCTTACTGCGAGGAATTTTATGGCCCTTATACAGCCACTTATCACAATCATTGTCCATATTTTTAGTAAGATGAACTGGCGCTCTTTGGCCGTGAATCGGCCCTTGCGCCATAAAACATCAAACATCATCAAAATGTGCCCATAAAGTGTTTGCACGCAATACCCTGTTTTGCGTTTATATGATCGATGCAAAATTGTAATTCATGCCACATACGTTGCTCCCATCGCTGTCTGTGACTCCGCACTGCTTACACAGCGGCACACAGCAGCGTACTTCATTTAGCGAGCAAAAAAATCAGACTGCGACAGTCGAAGTGTCCAAATGCGTACGTTCGCATGTGGGTCGCCTGGGCGTAGTGGTCAAGCCTCGCCAGCATTAAAATGGCGGATATGATACCTGCTGCGTTCACTAGATGGCGCTGTTAATTTCGCATATTGCCTATTATCAGCTGCTCATCGCTCCCCAAGCATCAATTAAAGAACTTTGAGGTCGGCGACATTGGTACTGTAGACTTCTAAAGCGCCTAAGTTATTATGGCCACTTGCCCTGATTCAAGAGGTGTACCCAGGCTACGACGGAGTTCTACGCCGCTGCTCAGTTCGTTTTCAGGGAGGCAAGATCTTCAAGCGGCTCGTGATGAAACTACATCTTTTAAAGCTAGATGTCACCGCACCTGAGGCCCTGGAGGATGTCGGAGATCAGCAGATAACGAAGAAGTGATGGTGGGCAGCTGTATTTGCAGCTAGCGCCAAGAAGTAAATTCTGCAACAACACCGTATTGAACAGTTTAAGAATCCATTCTCGCCATTAAAGGCATTGGTTGGGGTTGTCTCACGGCTTCGTCTTTCTGGAGGCGCCATACTTATTGAAAACCGGCGTTCAGCGACAGACCCACTGCTTACCGCCAACGATCCTCCGCCCGCCAATACACAATTTTGCCAGATGACAGTGAGGCGCTGTCGCGCCGTTTTGTGGCCTGCACTGCGCATGCGCCTGGCTCCATTTCATCCTCAAGTATATGGCCGGGCGTCAGCGTCAACACTAAGCAGTGATACCTCAAGCATGAAGTGTGTTCATTGGCGGCATCAGCGTCGGTGTCAACACAAAACAGTAGATGCATCATGCTTGTTCAAGGGTGAAACGTAACCGTCGGTATCGTAGAGCGTCAGCGTCAACACGAAGCAGTAGATGCATCAAGCGCTAAATGTAAACGTCGGTGTCATCCAGCGTCGGCGTCAACAAAAAGCATTGGGTGCATCAAGCGTGACATGTGTCTGTCAGTGGCGTCCAGCAACGCCATCAGCATGAGACAGTTAACACATCGAAGTCCCAAGTCACAAAAAAAAGATCACAGCATATCCACGAGGTGAGTGATGACGAGTGGGGCGAAGCGGGCAGACAGATGGTTTGCCCCGAAATGGCAGCGCACAAAAATTACGCTAAATTTGGCGGAATCTGGAAACAGCATGCCCGACTACCAGCTGAGTTTGGCTGAGTTTTCAGGGCACTTTCTGAGATGTCTCCACCGTAAAACAGGTCGTCTTGTAGGCTCCCTAATTCATCATATACAATACCGCCATCTATCGGACATCCTAAGAACTAAGCGAAACGTGGCTACTAAGATGATGATGACACGGGACATATGACCACAGGTGCAAAGAGCCTCGCCCCTAAAGAAGAAAACATTGTTCTTATAATGCTGGCTTCTCACGTGGGAAACTCCGTTAAGCACACTGCTCAATGCATTCGCATTTCTTCAGGATTCACTTCGGGGAGGTGAGGGCATTTTTTTTCTTTCACGTTGTAGCGATGTTCCTTTAAACGTTCATTTACGCGCTGCCCACTTTGACCCACATAATTTTTGCCAGGCATCGACCATCACCCCTAATCGTCAGCTGGAACGTTTTGAGACACTGCAGCAGGAAGGGCTTGACTAATTATGTCTTGCTGAGCGTTGGGGTCTGGGCTGCAGAGCAGGGTTTTTCAGGATTCTAAAATGTGCGAACCATCGTGCTTGCACGAACTTCACCACACCACGTGGATCTAATTCTTCATCTAATCACAAAATTCGCACTGGAACTGGAAAAATTCTGGGTGCCAGTTGCTGTTAAGTATGAGATTTGAAAAAAAAAGCCTTGGTGTGTAACTTCCGCCACAAAACATTGTGTTTCTTACTAAGCGATCAATTCGCTCACGGGTATACTTGCCAATTGAGCCTGTAGTATAATAAAACTTCATGATTTGTGCGCATATCCTCTCTGCTTTTTCTAAGTTTAGTAACTCGGAAAGTTCTGGCGGTCGAGCGCTAGTTGAGACCTCGGGTGACTAAATGAGCCACCTCGTTTCTTCTACTTCAATGGTGAGCTGAAGACCAGACGAGCAGAATCATCTCCCTAAGTCCTCCTACCATGTTTGAAGTAACACTACAGTTGAATAATAATTTACGTCAAAGTCTGAAAGCTTAATGCATGACAACATCTAACACGACGATATTATCAACTGCAGTGTCCTACTTACCAAGAAAAAACGTGAATGCACAAGAATACATGCGCTGCAGTAGCAAATGATCAAAATAATACCGGTGATGTCAGATGAACTGCTTCTAACAGATCACTAGTAATTACTCTACCTACGTTAAAGAACCTTCCATGCAACAAAAGGCGCAATAAAACACTACTTGTTCGTTAATGTTTGATTCATGCAAAAGAAAAGAAGAGCTGGACATTACTATGAGGAATGGCGCAAGTGGAAGGAAAATTTAATTTTCGCGCGGTTAAACTGGACAGGTCAAGTCATCTAGCGTGGTACAGTTGAACCAGAACACATCTGCCATCTCGATGCCATTGGAAGGAAATCGATCAATGACCGTTGTTGCTGCTGTAGCTACCGCTGCTTTTGCTCCGTCTTCTAGTGTCAGCTACCGCGCAGTAAAGCCGCGCAACGTTGTGCATGGCAACAGTGACGTGAGGCGGTATTCTTTTTGATGCGTGGAAGTGCGCTAACCCAATGCGGGCCACTAAGACGTGATTTTTTTTCGAAATAAGCCCTTTCTTGGCTTAAAAGTAACACGAAGACGTTTCTGGATTACTATTTCTACAACCAACGTCGACTTAAAGGTTGCCTTTAGTGTCCCTTTAATATGCGGGCGGCAGTCTCCACCAGCCATCCCTATTCATTATTTCTCACATGTTACTGGTGTCACTGATAACCACCCTGACACTCTTGTGGCTGATGACTAAAGCTATAGGCACTTTTTCGGCCTCTACAGCCTCGACACAGCCTAAAGCCACGTCACTATAAACTCTTAGTGACCTGCCAACTGCGTGCACGTTTCATGAGCCCGCACAGAAGTTGTTCAAGACGCTCTGACGAGCGCGGGATCATTACACGCTGCGAAGGCAGCGCCGCCTCATTGCGGGCTATTCACGCAGGCCTATAAGTACATTTTTATGGTGTAATATCTTTTGCTATAGAGAAGCGAACAATATTTCAATACTAACCGCGCACACTGTTTTATGGTAACTTGGCAGCGCACATAGAATAGTTAAAGTTTCTTCTACCAGGTGGCGCCACAGGCTACTTTCACTATTTCAGTAATGGAATAAATGTATGACTTCATTTCTCACGAAAAAAACAGGGTTGGTTTGAGTCACTATGAGGGACAACCTTTCCATTTGTGCATTGATCTCATTTCATATTCTGGGCAGTTTTCGGTCTTTTTAAGTGTCTAGCTGTGACGTTTGTCCGCACTCACCCTGTTTAAGCTCATTTCATGATTGGTTTCTTTGTAAGGTGTGTGCTGCAATTTTCGAGCTGCTTGCCGTTCGTTGTGTACCATTCCGACTTGTTACTGCAGCATTCATTCCCTCGCTCTTGTGGCAGAACAATGCACAATGAATGCTTAACTACATCTTCGAAAAGACTTTTCACTTTCATGTTGTACCGAAGCCTGAAAAGAGAAATCCACAACGTTTTATTTCTTTTATCTTGAATCTTCTTGACCTTGATGGCTTTCCACGGTTTCGCATCTCAATGCGTCGGCATATGCTGCTCATTGTCAGCGATTGTGTTGCGGACGTTGTTTGAACTAGAAGACTAGGTTGCATTCAATAAAGTTCAGACCACTCTGTGTTCTCAGGTAACATTAATAATGGTCACTGCACTCAAACGTCAGATTTCACATTAAATTGCTCATGTGGGCGCCAGTCATAAGGACTGTACTTAGAGACACCTAAAGGCAGTGAGAAATAAAATGGAAGTTAGACAGTTACTGTTACAATAAATACACGATAAAGCCACCCTTAACTTCAAATAATTATTATATGTCATTGTGGGGTGGTATAAACGCTTGGTTGGATATTGTAACTTTATTTAAAAGTAAAGTTCCACTATCCCACCATCCACCAAAGACTACACATAATCAGTCCTGAGCGACGCGACTAGCACGCTGGGCTTCTCCCACCTAGAGACAGCCTGAAAGATCGACAAATACATTTTACCTGCAGTGCGCTAACACTCGACACACGACTTTAATGAGAACATGACCGTTTGTTCTAACTACGAGATGAAAGATATCTCATTCGCAGGTGGAATTTAATCTCTTCCACATGCCTGGTAGAACTCCAGATCTGCGGCTCAGCAGAGCTCAGGCCCTCATTTTCAGGCTGCTGCAAACGAATGCATACCTGTGCCTCTTGCATACTATCTATCCAGATACGTACGCTAACAATTATTTTTCCATCATCCGAAGAAATATCCATTAAAACCACGCTCTTGCTGTATGCTCGGCTGCACTCTGAGGCCTGGTGGGATGCATTCGTCCGTAACGCGCTTCTGGTCGACCAACTCTGGGTTGTTTAGCAGGCCATTGATACGACCGAGAGGCTTGGCTATCCGGGATCACCCCGCCGCGGTGGTCTAGTGGCTAAGGTACTCGGCTGCTGACCCGCAAGTCGCGGGTTCGATTCCCGGCTGCGGCGGCTGCATTTACGATGGAGGCGGAAATGTTGTAGGCCCGTGTGCTCAGATTTGGGCGCACGTTAAAGAACCCCAGGTGGTCAAAATTTCCGGAGCCCTCCACTACGGCGTCTCTCATAATCATATAGTGGTTTTGGGACGTTAAACCCCACAAATCAATCAATCAACTATCCGGGATCGACGCAGGATCAGCTGCCTGCGTGTGGAGACATGCATTTCAAGACCTAGAAGCGGGTCAAACGGCGTGATTTTCTTTCAAAACTACCGATTTTTATTTTTGATTGTTTTCATAAGATTAGTACCTCTACTGTTATGAAAAGAAATACAGGTCAAGACTTAACTGGAAACGCTTCAAGATTGCATCTAAAAATTACAAGGTGCCTGTTAAATGTCCAAAGTGCGGAGTCTTCGAACACCTTGCCGCTGATAATGCACTGTCGCTCGCCATTTTTGACCGCGAGAGCCGAAGAGTCGAGCCTCACTCTTCAAGTGACAACAGTTTCCATCGCTGATGCGGCGCAACAAATAATAAAAAGCGCACGCTTCTGCGCGTTTTTCGAGCGCCGCGACTGGCTTATCACGTGGTACGGTTCGGGGACAGTCACTGGCGCTGCGCATCTGTATGTGCTGTGAAGCCCATTTGCGG
Source organism: Rhipicephalus microplus (assembly GCF_043290135.1). Classification (NCBI taxonomy): domain Eukaryota; kingdom Metazoa; phylum Arthropoda; class Arachnida; order Ixodida; family Ixodidae; genus Rhipicephalus; species Rhipicephalus microplus. Next base: position 137,678,780 of record NC_134706.1, on the reverse strand, counting down.
GGTCCATGTCTTGTCGAGCAGCGCAGCTGAACAATGCTTTTCTCGTGTTATTATCTCCATTATGAATGAAAAAAGCATTCCTCGCAAGTGAAAGCCGTTGTGCGGCGCACTCTGTAGGAATAGGCTACGAGCAGCTAGTCCGATTTGCGGCAGTAGTTAACATGCAAAAACCAATGCATCAAAAGTCATTCGCACCCGTCAGCCGGAAAGATTGTGATGCGGCAATCGATGACGTCAGCACTAGTCTTGCGAAGCTGAAAGAGCTCGCAGAGAGAGAACTTAACAAGGACGACGTTGCCAGTATGTACGGCGGTATGTGGCACAAACATGGCCGCAAAGCGACATGACACGGGACTTAGTTTGGATTTTGCAGTCCTGTCGAAGTTCTTCCTAGATTGCAGTTGGCACAAGGCTCTGCCAGATGGAGTTGAAGTTTGGCAAGCGTTTTATGGCCCTGTCTGTGAGCGAAATGTCTGTGAGGAGTCAGCTCGGAAAAGCCGAGAGGGACAAACTCATGGGGCTGGCGTATTTTAGTCGCAGTGGCCACTACAAGAAGAATTCTTCTTTTTTGATGCAAACTTCATGAGATTCAATGATATTTTTATAAATAAAAGCTCAATGTTAACTTAAAAACTAGTTTTTTTTTCAAAACACAAATTTTGCCATTTTTTTATAGTGCACCTCCTTTTTCGGGCAATTCTGTTGCTCAGATCTGCATGAAATGCTGCCCAATTTTTTTTCGAAGTATGGCGAATGCAATGATCTAGTTTAAATTTCAATATTTTATTGTGTGATAAAAATACTATGTAAACGTTCGCTAGGGTAGGTAAAATATGGACTTTTTACGTCTGTTATTTTTCATGCCCATTACATATTTTGTATGTGCTTCCTAGTTAGTTATTTGCATTCCACATTTCATTTCAAACATCAGGAACTATGAATAGAAACAAAGTACGGAAATTGAGGGATGAAAAGAGGGGGGGGGGCAAAAAGGTTGAGGTTTTAACTTTGTCATTTCCTAGAGCTAAAGTAAGCAACTTGCGAAAAAAATTATGATATAATTGAAATCAACATAAAAACTTTCATAAACAGCTGAAGTTTCATGGCTTTAGGGTGATTATTAAAAAGTGTCCTCGAGTAGCATCTCCCCTTAATAGACTATCCTACTATTTATTACCAGCCACATAATGACGGCAGTTACGCAGTTTCTGAACGGCACACATTGCTCGTGCAGTGGCACGAACTGTGGGGATCATCAAGGCTAATAATTAAAAGCTTTGCATTATGCCACGAGACAACAGCTTTGTCATTGATAGTTCATCGGTGAACAATAACAATGTTTATTAACGATTGCGGATCGGCCGGCTAAGTAACATAGTATTGGACAATAGACCCCTTAGGTGGGGTTATTTTTATAATGCAGCATCAATTTTAAAGGTTCGTAATAGGCAAAAACTGTACTTATAATTTCAGTTGAGATAATCAGTATGTGAACAATAAATTTGTGAACGTATACTTCATACAGTGCTACTTAGATGTCGCGGGAAGAGATACTGCGGAATTGTCTTTATTGTGAAGGTTTGGGTGTACATCTACATCTCGCTCCTAATGCAGCTCTATTACCATGAAACTGGAGTAAGAATATAGGACGTGCAACCGAGACATTTTTTTTGGTGACCACAGGCTTGCCGAGGCGGTGGCGCTTTCTCTGGCGTGGCGCTGGTCTCATCCAGATTTTCAGTGTTTTCCACATTATTACGTGAAATTTCAAAGTAAACTCTTGTTATTTGTGGCGTTTAAATATTTGAGATATTTGTTTTGCATTAACGTTAAGCTTGGTTTGCCTTGTTTTAAGCTCTTGTGGGCCACTGAGAGACAATCGGGTATGATATATTGGTTGGACGATGTATAATAATTGTTTGGCTTGGACGTTCCAAACCCATTGCATTATTATAGAGATGCTGTACTGAAAGGCTTCTGAAATTGCAACGCCTGTTCATGGACTGCCCATGCTCGTATCTGCTATGACTATGCTGACTTCGGCCGATCATGCAGTCACCGGAGATCGCTTATTTGCCTTGTAGGTTGACCACAGAGTAGTTACCACCAGCGACACCGCGAACTGTAGTAGGTACTCTCCTGGTTCCTTGGTCTTGATGGGGTTTTGATCACGACATGTTGGCCTCTGCGAAAAAAAAGTCACTGCCATATCTGTGATATCACGGCGTGTAAAGTGCGGACTCAGCACCAACGTATGCGCATGTGTGCGCAAAGACATACAGCATAAACACAGCAACAATCTCTGGAATAAATGTTTCTAGTTCTGGCACTTACTCAGTGTGTTACTGCTACAGCATGATAGTGAAGTGGCGACAAGGGTGGGATTTAGCGGAAACAACCCCAGCTAGCCCGATTGGCAGCGGCACGCATCGGACGAACGATGGCATCACGCCCCCCAGGGTTCGACGAAACAGTAATCAGCTGTAGCACGTACCGGATACGCCTGGAAGCTTATTTCGAGGGAAATGAAATCACCGGCAGTGCAAAGCGCCACGCTCTTCTAGTGTCTTCGCTGAGTGATAATGTCGTCCACCGCTTCCAAGATCGCCTTTCAACCATGTCGGTCAACAGCCACACCTAAGAGCAAATCGTTGAATACCTTGCCGAACAGTACAACCCTCAAGTTCATGAAACAGCATTATGTTTTTTTTTCCTTTTTCATGCGCAAACAACTGGAAAGTGAGAGCGTTGGGGAATACATCTCAGACTTCCGAAGATTGGCGAAGAATTGCAACTTCGGCGACTTCCTTGATCGGATGCTGTGAGACCGCATCGTATGCGGCATTCGGGATGGCGATGCTTGTTGTTTCCTCCTCACGCACAAGAAGCTAACTGTCGAGGAGGTGGAAGAAGTTGCCATAGCATCGGAAAAAGCACTGAACGACGTGCGCGACATGCGTGAAGGGCTCCCGGAGATGACTGCAAGCAGCACCAACGTTTTGAGGTCACAGCGAGGGCGGCGGCACTGGACACAGCGGAACAACAATGAAGCAGGCAGGCAGGCGTGCGATCGATGTGGTGGCCCCAACGCAACGCGCACATGCCGTAACTTTAATGCAAGATGCTATCATTGCGGCATAACAGGACACCTAGCAAAGGTGTGCCGCCAGGGGCGTTCCCGGGCGACGGGTGCATATGCAGTAGAGCCAGCACAAGGTAAGAGCGAAGAAGAGATGCTGCTTGTTCTCGTGGCTCACAGCTCGGGCAGGGGTGCTACATTGAAACCACGCGAGGAAAATTTGACATGGCAGATCGGACTCTGCGGGTGATCATAGACATGGGTTCTCCAGTCGGCGTTATTCCAATGAGCATATTTGAGAAACATGGCTAGGGGAGGCCGGGTCTGTAGAAGACGTCGCTCCGGTTAACATGCTTCTTGGGGCCGTTACCTTTTGTCGTCGGATAACTATGAATGTACAGTCGGGTTCAATGGTGGCAGAGAGCACGGTTCTCGTTGTGGGCTGTGAGGGACCACTTTTCTGCGGCCGTAACACTATAAAAGCATTCCGCAGAGTATAGGGGTATCCTATTGCAAAAACCAGCGCCACTGGGTACCAGCCTCAAGTGCCATGCCTGATTATGGGCCCAGTATGACGCTGGTACTGGGACGTTCGAGCGGTAGCGTCCCAGTACTCTGCGCGAAATGGCTTCACAAGGATGAAACGGGGTGCTCATTTGCTATAAATAAATGAATGAATAAATAAATAAATAAATAAATAAATATATAAGTAAAATAACGCGCATTCACATTCAAAAATAAAAAAGCAATAGAATGAAAAAAAGAAATACAATGTCCTAAGCCGAGATTCGAACTCGCCATTTTTTGATTTTAAATCGAGTACACTACCTACTACGCTACGCCAGAACGGTAAGAATGATAATTCGAAGAACGCGCCGTTCGACTTCACGCGTCAAAAAGGCCTCGGTTCGTGGTCAATTGAGTCCATTTTTGTCAGGGCATTTACAAGTCGCAAAGTCAAGATTGACGCGACGTTCTTTTCCAAATAACAATTGCGTCTTTATTTGACAGTGACGAACGGCTTCCGGGCACCGAATAACGTGCGCATATTAGCAAGAGCGCAAAGTTTTTTGAAGCATCCACATCTTAACTCTCTGAAATTGGCTGAAGGAGCAGCCACAGATAGCCGACTGTTGCTGCCCATAGTTTTTCCCTGTGATAGTCAGTTCTCGCACTTGCTACTGGTCAACTCGTACAGATAATTTGAAGTGACTTGTTCGTTAGATATGCACGCACACGAGTGATTGTTGAGTATCTTTATAGCGTGAGAGACGATGTAGCAGTATACATCCGGCGTGCAATATTACATATTTGCAGTTATATCGATACCTGCAACTAAGAAACCACCGAAGAAATTACCGATACAATCCGCTGAAAAAGTATGCCAGTGTGTTAGTTCACTAAGGCGTACTAAATTACCAACTCTAAATTTCGTGTTGGTACATACGAGTCAGGGAAGTACCGGCTACTGCGCTCATAAGGAAGCTTTCGGTGACAGCCTGCGTTGCTGAAGGCATGACACATCGATCGTCGTCGCTCCTTGTGCAGACACCGCACACGCGGAGAAATGATTGTTTTAGGCTCAGGGATGTCTAAACTGTACTTTACAGCCATTATTATCGTTTAGAATTGTGCCTACCTAAAGCAAACAGTGCCGGCAGCACGTACACCGACGCGGCCGGCACGATAGGCCTCGCTGGGACGGGGCACTGGGTAATGATTTGATTTGTGGGGTTTAACGTCCCAAAACCACCATATGATAATGAGAGACGCCGTAGTGGAGGGCTCCGGGAATTTCGACCACCTGGGGTTCTTTAACGTGCACCCAAATCTGAGCACACGGGCCTCGACATTTCCGCCTCCATCGGATATGCAGCCGCCGCAGCCGGGATTTGAACCCGTGACCTGCGGGTCAGCAGCCGAGTACCTTAGCCACTAGACCACCGCGGCGGGGCGGGGGGGGGGGCACTGGGTAAGGCCGCTCTCGAAGCAGCTGAGTTGCGATGCTTGAAGTTTCTGCATTTGAGCTTGGCAACATTTCTAACTGTTACCTAAACTGTACCTAAAGTAAGTAGAAGGTCAATCATTGCCAGACATGCATTTGCGGATTGACGATACCGAGTGACAGCCATTTTTGTGGCCTCGTGCCAGCGTACACATATATGCAGTTATATCAATACCAACAATTAAAAATAAACAAGAAATACTAATGCAATCCATTGAAATCGTATGCCAGGGAATCAGTTCACGAAGGCGTACCAAATCACCAGATGGAAATAGCGTGTTGTAACATATCAGTTAGAGAAGTACCGGCAAAGTACGGCCGGCAGCTTTCGGTGACAGCCTGCGTAGCTGAAAGCGCGACGAATCAATCGTCAGCGCTCTTTGTGTGAACATCGACACAAGGCAAAATAGTATATTTAGGTTCATGGATGCCTAAAATATACTTTACAGTTATTCTCACACTTTAAAATTGCGTGTACACGAAGGAAGAAGCACCGGTAATATATACTCCGACGTGGCCGGTACAATAGTCTTAATGCTCGCTTGGCCGGGCACTGGGTAAGACCGCTCTCGACGCGGTGATTCTGGATGGTTGAAGTTTTTGCATATAAGCTTGGGAACATTTCTGTTACCTGAAGTAAGTAGAAGGATAAACATGGCCAGACATCCATTTATGCGGTGTGGCGGAGTGGCTTCTACCTAGCGCAACGTTGCGGAGGACGCGTGCTACACAATAACTCTGCATGTGCGCGATCTCTGCTTCATCTTCTGCATGTCCTTCTCGCGTTTCGGAAGCATGCACCTGGCGCTCACTCTCCTAGTGCATCGATTTGTCTTGAGTGAGATGCAGGAACTTGGATCGACGAACGAGAAAGAACGAAAGAGAATGGAGAGAGAAAAGGAGAGAGATAAGGAGAGGAAAATAGGAGAAGTAAAAGTGAGAGAGAGAGAGTTAAAAATAGAAATAAAGAGTACAGCAAAAGAAATATCCAAAGATGGAAGGATATCGAAACAGAGACGTAAGCAACAAAAAGACAGAAAGAGAAACAGGAAGTGACAGAAACAGAGATGCTCCTCGCTTTTTTTTGTTGACATCTACAGCTGTGTGTTGACTGAAATCACGCACAGGGCCCCTCACGCATTCGATTAAGACGACTGGAAGCCAAGGGCCATTTATTTTTTTCTTCTGAATTGATGTACAGATCCTGCCCGATCACCCTTTGAAAGCTTTCTGGACTTGACGTGATTTTCACGGCTTCAAATATAGAGGACACTGCAGATGGTTTTGCATGTTCCGATCGATTACTGCTGGCGTTGAACGTCGCAAAACCACGATAATATTATGCGAGCCGCTGTGGAGGAGGGCTCCGGAAATTTCAACAGCATAAAGTTCTTTAACGTTAATCTAATCTAAGCACACAAGTCTCGAGCATTTTCAACTCCATGCAAAGTGCGACAGCCGCGGCCGGTATTTTATATCTTGGCTACGTGCGTGTCAGCAGTCGAGTGGCAAAACCACTAGACCACCATGACCAGGTTTGCATGATCTGAGCAGCTAATATGAAGGTGCTATATCGTATCATGACGTCATCATGTGGCGTCACATGACGTCACAAAAATTAGCGACTTTGGACGTCATCGTCGCGTCACCACGCCATGATTTTTGCGTCACTCGTTGGCGATGGCCCGGGACGCCGACGGTCAAATTTCGCCTATATTGGACAGTTAAGATGCTCTCGCTTCAACAAGCTAGCCGGAGGGAGAAACAGAAAGTGAAGTAAGGCTAGGGGTCCAGAAAGTGAAGTGAGGGTTAGGAAGAGTGATGCTATTGTGAGGTTGAAGAAAACATGGAGGGGAGACCTTTGCCTTCCTTTGGATACTGTTGTGTATTTTAGCGAGGAGATGGGAAACGCAAGCAAGGCTGCAAAGGACTGTGGTTACGATCAGTGTTATATCCATAGTGGAAACAAAACGTAACTAGATACGCTACTCATTTATCTTTAAAAAAAGGGAGAGGGGACGCGTTACCAGCCTTCGTTGCCCAAGAAAAAAAGTTACGCGTTACCGATACCGACACCGAAAAAAAAGTAACGGACGTTACCTCTGCTGTTACTACACAATATTGCTACCTGTAGGCTGCCACAAACCATAGTGCGAATGCGCGTGTGCGCCCGACGAAGAAGAAGAGGCTCGTTGGCTGCTCGAGCTCGGAGCCAGACTGGCCAGTGCTGCAACCGCTCTTGCAAATATATTTTTCGAATATATTCGCAATACTTTGTCTCGTTACTCACGTAACATATTTGGTGGAGGTGGAACGATCCCCGTCCTCACCACGCAGCTCCGCAGTGGCCGCATCCTCCAGCTTCCCGCCATGGCTTCCAGTGACAACGCGTCCGCTTCACCATCTGCGGCTTCTCCGACAACCTTTGTCGCCGTCCAAACACCACGTGATCCCGGGACATTTTCTGCGCAACCTGGCCTCGACGTCGACAAATGGCTTCGCCTTTATGAACGGGTCAGTCAAACTCACCGTTGGGACCCTACCATGATGCTCGCTAATGTTCTCTTCTACTTGGACGGAACCCCGCGTGTCTGGTACGAGACAAATGAGTCCGAACTCACCAGCTGGGACACGTTCAAGGAGAAGCTACGTGACATCTTTGGGGACCCGACCGGTCGCCACGCAGCTGCACGACAGGAGCTGGCTACCCGTGTCCAGTCGCCAACTGAATCGTATGTGTCATACATCCAAGAAGTTCTCGCTCTTTGCCGAAAAGTGGACGAGGCGATGTCTGAGGCTGAAAAGGTTGGACACGTTTTGAAGGGGATCGCGGACGATGCCTTCAATTTGCTGGTGTACACTAACGTCTCGACCATCGACCGTGTAATTCAAGAATGCCGCCGTTTCGAAACAGCAAAAAGCCGTCGGGTGCGCCCTCCTTTTTCTCGGTTGCCAAACACGGCGGCTACGTCCACCTGCTCCGATTCTACCGTCACACCGCCCTTTGAGCAGAGTGTAACGCGTATCGTTCGACGGGAACTTGAAGCAGCAAGTCCAGCGCCGCTTCAGCCCACTTCTTTCGAACATACGATACCGACAACCCCCGCGATCTCCGTTATTCAGGCGGTCGTACGACAAGAATTCGCCAACCGCGGGTTCCCTGATGCTTGCCCCATCTCTTGCCCCTCCTCCAGACCAATTCCCATTAATGCACCTCGACGTGACCCATTTGTTGCTCCACGATCTCGCAACCCGGCGGAATGGCGAACTCCTGACGACAAACCGATCTGCTTCCGGTGCCACCGCGTTGGACATGTCTCCCGCTACTGCCGTGCCTCCTGGACGCCGCCACATAGGAGCCAGTTTTTCGCACCTTATAGCCCATATGAAGATCTTCGCCGGTATCCGTCCAGCCGTACCGCCCCTGCTTTCGACACGTCTAACAGCCGCCTTCCTGCTCGTTCTCCGTCCCCTCAACGCCGTCGTTCCCCGTCGCCCCAGCCACGCCGCCATCACTCGCCGCCTAACTTTTCATCGTACCCGACGGAAAACTAGACAGTGCAGCCCCTGGAGGTAGTGCTGCATCATCCCTGTCTGAACCAAACCCTCCATTGACGCTTCATACGAACAAAAATCTTGTCGATGTACACGTGGACGGTATTTCTCTGTCGGCACTAGTCGACACTGGCGCTCATGTGTCCATAATCAGCGTTCATCTTTGCCGCCGCTTAAGAAAAGTACTCACGCCCCCTGCTACCGAAGCTGTACGTGTGGCCGATGGCGGCACTGTTCCTGTCATTGGCATGTGTACGGCTCGCATACGCATCGCCGACCGTTACATCCCTGTTCTATTCACGGTGCTCCAGAACTGTCCTCATGACCTCATCTTAGGGATGGACTTCCTGTCGACCCATTCTGCTCTGATCGACTGTTCCGCTGGTACTCTTTGCTTAGACCTTCCTCTTCAGCCGGATATTCACCCTGAACCTCAACATGGCCTTTCTGCCACAGACTTCCTCCGCTTACCGCCTAAAGCCCTCACATTCACCGAATTCGCCACGACCTCACCCGTATTGGATGGGAATTACATCGTCACGCCGATTCCTGATGTCCTACTGGCACGTGACGTCACCGTCCCTCACTGCATCGTAACTGTAGCCTCCAACCGGACCCGTCTACCCGTCATAAATTTCGGCTTCACAAAGCAAGTCCTCCCTGAAGGCATCCTAATTGCCACGTTGCGGTCCTTAGCCGATGATCACGTCACCACTTTCGCAGCCGACGCATGCCCCAATTTTCCTTGTCGCCCACTCGATGCCACATGCCTCGACATGTCAATACGTCCCATGATCGACCCTGACCTTCCCCCAGCGCAATCAGCCGCTCTCGCACGCCTTCTAGCTTCCTACCGTGACATCTTCGACCTTGACGACCGCCCACTCGGCCAAACTTCTCTTGTAAAGCACCGCATCAACACCGGTGATGCTGCTCCCATTCACCGTCGACCGTATCGCGTGTCTGCGTCGGAGCGCCAGATTATTCAAGCTGAAGTGAATAAGATGTTAACTAAAGGCATTATTGAGCCCTCATCAAGCCCATGGGCGTCACCCGTCGTCCTGGTTAAAAAGAAGGACAACACATGGCGTTTTTGCATCGATTACCGGCATCTAAATCGAATCACCAAAAAGGACGTGTATCCTTTACCACGTATTGATGACGCCCTCGATTGTCTCCACGGCGCACGCTACTTTTCATCCATCGACCTTCGTTCTGGTTATTGGCAGATTGCCGTAGACGAGAAAGACCAAGAAAAGACCGCCTTCATCACTCCAGATGGCCTATACCAATTCAAGGTTATGCCCTTCGGTCTATGCAATGCCCCCGCCACGTTCGAACGTATGATGGACTCTCTGCTACACGGGTTCAAATGGTCAACATGCCTGTGTTACCTAGACGACGTCCTCGTATTTGCACCTACGTTTGAGACCCACCTTGAGCGTCTGTCGGCCATTCTCGACGTCTTCCGCAAAGCTGGCCTCCAGTTGAACTCCTCGAAGTGTCACTTCGGCCGCCGACAGATTACCGTGCTGGGCCACCTTGTCGATGCTTCTGGTGTGAGACCGGACCCTGAGAAAATTCGTGCCGTCACGAGTTTCCCAGTACCCCAATCCGCCAAAGATGTCCGGAGCTTTGTGGGACTTTGCTCCTACTTTAGGCGGTTCGTGAAAGATTTTGCGGCAATCGCCCAACCACTTACCGATCTATTGAAGAAAGGCGTTCCATTTTCGTGGGGGTCCACTCAAGCTGCCGCCTTCTCTCACCTCATAACACTTTTGACGACGCCCCCTATCCTCGCCCACTTTGACCCATCTGCCCGAACTGAGGTCCGAACTGATGCCAGTGGTCACGGTATCGGAGCCGTTCTCGCCCAATGCCAACAGGGACACGACCGCGTTATCGCGTATGCTAGCCGCCTCCTTACACCTGCAGAGCGTAACTATTCGATCACGGAGCGAGAATGCCTTGCTCTTGTCTGGGCGGTCTCAAAATTCCGTCCATATTTATATGGCACTCACTTTTCCGTCGTCACCGACCACCACGCGCTCTGCTGGCTTTCATCCTTAAGAGATCCTACAGGTCGACTTGGTCGCTGGGCTCTGCGACTGCAAGAATACACCTTTTCTGTGATATACAAGTCTGGACGCCTGCACCAGGACGCCGATTGCCTTTCTCGCTATCCAGTTGACCCATCGGCCACCATACCTGACAACGACGCCTGCGTGTGCTCCGTTTCTCAACTGAACCACATAGCCGACGAGCAACGCCGTGATGCAACCCTACGAGCTATCATTGAGCGCCTCGACTCCTCCCCATCGAACCGATCCTATCGCTCGTTCGTACTCCAGAATGGCACATTATACCGGCATAACTTCCATCCAGACGGCCCATCTCTGCTGCTTGCCATACCCAAACACCTCCGCTTGGCTGTACTCCACGAACTTCATGACGTTCCTACTGCCGGTCACCTGGGTGTGTCCCGCACATACGACCGGATTCGCCGTCGCTTCTATTGGCCAGGTCTGGCACGGTCCGTCAGAAGATACGTCGCGGCGTGTGAGGAATGTCAGCGCCGCAAAACACCATCGACGCTTCCGGCTGGGCGCCTTCAACCACTCGATATTTCTACTGAACCTTTCTTTCGCGTCGGCTTGGACTTACTCGGCCCTTTTCCTCTGTCTTCTGCTGGCAACAGGTGGATAGCTGTGGCCACAGACTACGCCACACGCTACGCAATCACACGCGCCCTTCCAACAAGTTGCGCCACTGACGTCGCCGATTTTCTTCTACACGACGTGATCTTGCAACATGGTGCTCCACGCCAGCTGCTCACGGACCGAGGCCGCACATTTCTATCGAAAGTCATAGCGGACATCCTACGCTCTTGTACAACACGCCACAAGCTCACTACGTCGTACCATCCGCAAACAAATGGCCTCACAGAACGCCTGAACCGAACCCTAACTGACATGCTTGCAAAGTACGTTTCCTCAGATCACTCTGACTGGGACATCGCTTTACCATACGTGACATTTGCCTACAATTCTTCGCGCCACGACACGGCTGGTTACTCCCCTTTTTTCTTGCTGTTCGGCCGCGAACCCACATTACCCCTCGATACGACGATTCCGTTACCAGCAGCTCCAACTTCACAATATGCTCTGGACGCCATCAGCCGGGCCGCCCACGCACGCGAAACCGCTCGTGCTCGCCTTCTGACCTCCCAAGCAAACCAACGGCGTCGGTACGACCAACGACACCGCGATGTGCACTTTTCGCCCGGTTCGTTGGTTCTGCTGTGGTCTCCGACCAGGCACGTTGGCCTGTCTGACAAGCTGCTCTCTCGGTACACAGGGCCCTACAGAGTGCTTCGTGAGGTGACTCCCGTCACTTATGAAATCACTCCTGCTGCCTCGCCGTCTTCATCCACCCCTAGGGCCAGCGACATCGTACACGTCGCACGCCTGAAGCAGTACCACTCGCCCAATGATCTTGACATCTAGATGCGCCGAGACGGCGCCTTTGCCGACGGGGGTTATGCTACCTGTAGGCTGCCACAAACCATAGTGCGAATGCGCGTGTGCGCCCGACGAAGAAGAAGAGGCTCGTTGGCTGCTCGAGCTCGGAGCCAGACTGGCCAGTGCTGCAACCGCTCTTGCAAATATATTTTTCGAATATATTCGCAATACTTTGTCTCGTTACTCACGTAACAATATTAAACATTATTCAATGTATTTTTGTCACAGGAACTCAAAATGTGAATTTTTTATATCTCAAATTAGTTTTCACGTGAAACTTCAAACCAAAAAAAAGCTTTATAATAAGTATGCTCAATTAACAAGTAATATTTGTACAAGTATACCGGACCTTAACATTGTTATAGTGTAGTAAAGCTGCTGGTTACATGTGATAGCTTGTGGCTCTGTGGAACATTGTGACGCCATTTTTCTCGATGTGACGTCATACTCAATATCAGATTAAATAATTCACGCTAGCCACATGGAAAGCATCTCTGAACCATCAAGAAGTTTGTAGTAATCCGTTTTCATTTTTTCCCGAGTCCAGGCAGCCCCTCTGGTGGAGATCGTCGAAATATAAACTGGTGATTCACGCCCTCTGAAAGTGCCCGGCGCACGCCAACAGGCAATCGCGGAAACCTGCATTGGCGTTTCTCTCTCTCTCTCTCTCTCTGTGTGTGTGTGTGTGCGTGCGTGCGCGCGTGCGTGTGTGCGTGCGTGTGTGTGTGTGTGTGTATGTGTGCGCGCGTGCGTGCGTGTGTGCGTGCGTGTGTGTGTGTATGTGTGTGTGCGTGTGTGCGTGTGTGCGTGCGTGTGTGCGTGCGTGTGTGTGTGCGTGTGCATGCGTGTGTGCGTGCGTGCGTGTGTGTGTGTGTGTGCGTGTGTGCGTTCGTGTGTGTGTGTGTGTGTGTTTTGACGGCGGAGGCATTTGCACGTTGTGAGACCAGATCCACTTCCGCCGTCGCGTTGGGCACCAAAAATTATGGCGCGTGCCTCATCGCCACCGAGGCATACTGAAAAGGGCTATTCTAACGATGCCCTAAAGAAAGGCTTTATGGCTTAGGCATGGAAAGAAATACTTACACAAAGGGATTTATTGTTCACGTTAACCCGTATGTTTACCGCAGAAACTTGCGAGACTTTATGTGAGTGTGTAGAAGAACAGCCTTGCTGGCTCAGAAGTTCAATAAGCAATAATGTAGGTGTCGTTGCGGGGAAAAAAAGTAAAACTTCTTTTAAACAGAAAATTGATAAGTCTTATCAACTTTGTAGCAGCTATTATGTAGAAAGTATAAGAAAATCATCCGCGTTTAGGCATTTTTCACAAATAGTTTCCTTACGTCTACAAGTTTCAAGCAAAGTTTCTTTACTCTTCTTTGTGCATATATTCCATACCCAACATGTTTTTCTTGTAATGATAATATTTGTGTGTTACATCATTATGAACTTTCGAGAACGACTGGGTATCAAATCAGTCCATCCGTGTTGAAAACGTTGGATATTTTTTGCCTTGTAAGTTTTAAAGTTACAAAGAAAACAGATATCTTTTTCGGGCTACTGGACGCTATATGCACAAAATGAGAAATACTGCAACAAATCTAAAATATCATTTTTTTGGATTTGTGACAATCTCTCGTGGAATACTCGTTTGCGGCAGTAGCGCAGCCAGGGAGTGATACATCGGGCCCATGCCCTCCCTTCCCACCTCTTACTTTCTTTCGCCATGGCATACTTTTCCGTTCGGCCCACACTTCAGCTGAAAGATTTTCCCCCCTCCCAACTTCCGAAAGAAATGTGCCTAAATCCCCGCTTTTGCGATAACTGTGTTTAGGAGACCAACAGTGGTTATGACTGCCCTGTAGCTGCCTGTACCTCTTTTTAGCCGTAGTGTTCATGTGAAACTCGTAATCATTTATTTTAACTGAAACAGAGGGCAGACAAAAACCGAGTCAAGCAAAGTAAGGAGAGAAAAAATGAAAAAAATACCTTTCTTTTCTTCAGAAGAAAAAAATTCTACATTCAGCGCCTCACTTTCATTCCCTTCAGAGGTTTTATTTTTGCCATGTGATCACGCCTATTGTCGATGATGCGCAGAATTACCTTTAGTCAAGCTCCATCACTAGTGTAACTATTGCTGGGTTAACTTACTGGTGGAATCCTGTATAGGCTAGGATTCCCCCAAAACTCGCCCAGAAATTAAGCTCCGACTCTACAATGCCTGACTTGGCCAATTTGATGCGCTGGTCGTTCACCACGATGTGCTCAGCGAGTGTATTCCTTTGTCAGACGTCGTCTTTATGTCACCGCAAGCTCTCAAAGAAGTTCTCTGTTTTTCCCACGTCTGAAGCCTGACAATCAGCACGTGGTATGGAGTAAACAAGCACATGCTGTCCTTTCTCTTGGAATGGCGTGTCTTTTATGCACTGCAAGGCGCAGGGTCCAGCATCAAACCTGCTACATTCAAACTCCTTAAAAATCATCTGCCTACATTTCGTCGTGGCGTATTTTGCAGTTTTCTTCAAGCCTTGTGTGGCACTGGCCCAAAACTTCTTATTGTGTTGGGGCGTTTCAAAAATGTCCGTCAGCAATTTTTACAAAAAACTATGTCATCCTCTCTTTTTTCGTCAAAGCAAGCAGGTGGCTGCCTGACGCTGCGACGAAAGGATTAATTAGGGTGAGCTTTGGGAAAATAGTGTCGATGAAAAAGTAATGAGAGACGTGACACTGTAGGTTACCAAAAAACGCAACGTAAGTACGTTACCCATTACAGTTCCGAAATTCTAATGTCTAGGTTACTAAGCTACCGAAAAAAATAACGCATTACTGGTAACGGCATTACTTGTGACGCGTTACCGCAAACACTTGTAATGTTGAGGATGAAAGAAATCACGAGAAAAAGGACGAAATTAGAGGATACAGCAAACCATAACCGTGTGAAATATGGTATTAGAAAGGGTTGGGAAAAATTATGCGGAAATGTGGTGGGTTAGGAAAAAAGATAAGTGAGAGCTACAGAGAGAGAGAGAGAGAAACTGCACCGAAAGAAAATAAACATTATTTTTGAGTGTAACAAGTGCGGTGCAATAGGTAACAGGGAGTCGAGAAGAGAAGGTCCCACTCTACTATCGTACTGTGCCCCATTTCTTCCATTCACAATGAACTGTTACCAACTTGCGGAATGGCTGTTTTTCAACACGAAAAAAAGATAATGAAGAAAGAACTCTTTTCGCCAGGTAGTGGCATTTGCTTTCTAGCTCTGCTGTTCACACCGTTAGTGCAGATGAGGGGCTCACGGTATCTGTTTACGACCTGACGTATCTCTCATGCAGCATTCAGAGTTTTGAGTTTTTGTGAATATGTATTCCATGGAAAATGAGGCATGCAAGATCTTGGCTTTCGTCTTTGTATTCTAATTTGCACCGCGTTATATATAATAAATATTAGGTGCCTGTTCTTGCGTTCAGTGAAGCGGCCGTCACCATTGTCATTGCCATCTGTGACGTAACGGACAGACACAAAATATGATGCAAAGACACCCAGGATCGAACAGGATTTCAACCCAGGCCTTCCATCTGCATGAAAGTCACGTATTTGACTACTAACCACGCTGGTGTTTGAAACTAATCTGCGAAAAGACCAAATAGAGCCGTTATTACGAGCAAAGAATTGCGTTAACCTGTGGAATATGGCATAGCAGTGGGGCAAATTAAAAGCCCACTATTAAACAATTCTAATCAGGAAGCGAGTGTATAGTTTGATGCACACCAGCCACTATATAGTGAGTCATCATTTTTGTCGTCATCAGCCACATACAAAATTAACAAAGTGCACAACACCTTAGAAATGTGTTGCCAATACTTAGCTTGTCCACACATATGAATAATGGCTTAAAGGGTGCTGTCCTACGTCACAAAAGCTGTGATTTATGGCAAAGTCAATACCTTGCAGAAAGCGAAACCTACAGGAAATGTTGGTCTTGCCCCACATGAAGCAGCGCTTACAACCCGTGCCACTAAGAATGGTTTCGGAACTCTTATTGATCATGCTCTATTGAACCTTCTTCAGCCTCCCTCCGAATTTATTGTTCGAAGCAATATTACGAATGACTTCCCAGTTGACCTTTGCTTTGACATTAGTCTCCTCAATAATAACGTTAGCTTTGTTACGAATAGGTGTGACCGCGATAGATTTTGAGAAATTGTATTGAATTAGGATTGGTCTTGTGTCACTTCTTTGAATAATGCTGAATTAGCATAAACCACATTCATCTACCTAACATAAACTGCATAGCTTCATCGATAACAAGTGTGCAAAGCCATCAATTATGCCTCCCCTAAGAATGCATGGGTAACGAAATGATTACTTGACATTATACGTAAAAAAGGACAACATATATAAAAAGCACTAAGACAGCCATTTCATTTGTGCCTATTTGATCGCTACAAGCAATATTGTAACACATGGAATACCGTATCTGAAAAATCGAAAAAGCACTCTTATCAAAATGAAATCAATTATACCGGCTGAAAAGTAAAAAGAGCAATAGCGAGTGATCAATTCACTTCCTAATAAAACTAATAGTCCACCTATATCCACCAGACTTAATGAAGCTTCACTGACGTCTAGTTTACTACACATTGCCAATATATTTAGTCACTACTTCTCCTCCCCTATCCCTGTTCCGCGCAGTGTGCATGACGAACTTTATCATTGTGGTCCCTCATTTTTGTTCCTACTACGCCTGAGGAAGTAATGAACACAATTGTTAGCAGAAAATCTTCTAGCGCAGATAGTGATGGCATTTGTGCTAACCTTGTGAAGATAGTTGCTCAAAATATTGCAGACGTGCTCATTTATATAATCAACCTAATGTTCGAGTCTGGTGTATTTCCCCATGACCTAAAGACTGGTAGGACTCTTCCAGTATTTTAAAAAAAAGGTGTAAGATGCTTATTTATACTCTGAATTTATACTTACAGGCATATATCCATTCTCTGAGTATTTAGTGAAGTAATGAAAAAGTTCATTATTGTTCGACCGCCCTGCTATCTCATGAAACTTCAACCTATTTCATCTGAAACAGTTTGGGTTCAGACAAGGATATTCGACTAACTTAGCCCTCATTTACTTTACAGGAAATTGCTAACTAGAAATAGACAAGGGTGACCTCCTTGGTTCTGGTTTTCTAGATTTTACTGAAACGTTTGCTACACTTTGTCATGGCATTTTCTTTACTAAACTATCATCGTTTCGCATTGCAGGCAATTCTCTCCATCTTTTCCGCAGGTAATTTTCTGATCTAGAGCAATTGGTATCCAACTGTGGCATCTGTTTCACTAAGAAATTATTAATATCGTTGGTCTTTAGGGCTCATTATGGCCTCGCTATTATTACTACTCTACAACAATGACCTACTGCAATGTCTAAACACGTCCACTGAATGAATCTCATATGCTGACGACACAACTCTCCTACTTCCAAGTAGAGAGAACGAAAGAATTGATTTACAGAAAGGTAGAGAGGTCGGCCTGAGCTGTAGTTTGATCTGGCCTGCTACTCTACACTGGAAAAGGGTGACTGGAGATTGAAAGAGTGACGAATGACGATGGTAAGGTAGAGAGATGATATATTCTTTTTAGGCTGGGTAACTCTACAGACGTGCAAGTGCATCCAAGTAATTCAATAAGCCACCTCATAGCAACCATTACTGTTGAGCGTCTGAACGTTACTGCACGGTGTACTAAAGATAAGCTTGTGATAAATCCTAAAACTAAGTTTTTATTTTTTGATTCTAGGTGAATAAATAACCAAGTTTTTATTACCTCGTATCTCATCCGCATATCAGATCATTATACTTTTCTTTAAATTCATCTGGATTCTCGGTTAAAATTTAACTCACATATTCAAAAACTGCTGCGGAAAACATCTTCCGGTATTCAGGTACTACTAAAATCTAGATGGTATTTTGATTTGACTACTTTGAATACTTTATAATATGCATTCATTCACAGTCATCCTAACAATTGCATTGCTTCATGGGGTCAAAAGCATTATTTTCATCTTTCTTCCCTCCAAGATGTACAAAATCAAGCCATTCGCAATATCACGTGGCGCTGCCGACGCTCCCATGTTACTGATTTGTACCGGGAACTAAAAATAATAAATAGTGACAACCTAGTACAAACTTAATGTCTACACATTCACTTACCAGGTAGTTAAGGACTACAATTTTCTAAAACTTGTTCTTATTCAAGACCTTTCTAACTCGAACATTGTTTTTCCTTAAACAAAAATTATTTATTTTGAAGGTGAGAACTAACTATGATTTTCAAAGATTAGCTTTTGTTTCGAACTGTGCATTACTTTGCCGCGTGATATTAAGTGCACGTTTTGTGTTTCGTCATTCAAACGTCAGCTTCAAAAATCATGTTTAATGAATAGCATCCTTTATTGAATGTTCTTCAAGCACAACTGTAAATATGTCGTTGTGATTATTGTCTGCCGCTAGTTATACTACACTTCCTTCTATCGATATTTTTATGTTTAGATTGTAGAACTTTTGGAATCGCCATTGTTTCAATTTTGTGACTCTGTACTATGAATAATATGCTGCATCTATTTTGCTGTTAGGTAGTATTTGCTTTTTTACTACTATAACAAGGTCTCCCTACAGTGTTTAGACTATGGTACACTTTTCTGTATTAAAATGTCTATATTCTTTGTATGTTTTAAATACTAAAACTTCAAGCTTCAAACAACTTGCAACCTTGCAATGGACACTATCGCAAGAGCCAGTGAACTTCTTATATTAATCATAGCAGTGTATATAAAAGTAGCCGCACTTCTTTCAAATAACGAAGGGAGGGGGCTTTCTGGGATATATTATGAGCATGCTTGCGTGTGCGCGTTGGTCTTAACTTAAAAAAATGAAAATTTTAGGAGGGACGAGTTTCCATTCTCCAAATCGAGGTCTCTTGGCAATGCAATGTAATGAAGCCTGGCTTCTAATATTTCTATGAACGATTGTTGTTGACCCACCAACCAGCTACAATAATGTATGAGCAATCACAATCCATTTGCTTCCGCTTCTCTTTTCAACCCACATCAATCACACGAGGACCAAAATCATCAGTAGATACATTAGACATCAGTCACCTAATGCGTTTATCACTTACGTAAATAGACTTTAGTACATATATAATTGTTTTATGATGCCATTAACACTACCGAATGACACCAATGGCAATGCATATTGTTTGGTTGCTGCGCATGCAGAAAATTATTTTGACTCAAATGGGACAGACACGTAACTTCCCAGGGCTGAAAGAAAAAAATAAAGAAAGCTTGCATTGATATTTGAATTTCAGTTTTCTAAAGCTAATCAAACAAAACAGTGCGCAAATGCGAGCAATGATGATGATGTGTGGCACTTTATGGCGCAAGGGCCAATTGATGGCCAAAGAGCGCCTTTTCAATGAGTATAGAGATGTTGACAATGATATGTTGCGTGGCTGTATAGGGGCCTTAAAATTCCTCGCGATAATGCCGGTAAGAACATAAGTATTAAAAACATGACAATGACGTGATATGCATAGTAAAAAGGGGGACAAAGGTTTTGATAATGGGAACGTGTAAAAATATTTGGCACTAGCACAAGTGCCTCATCAGCGCCCTTGTGTCCAAGGGCTGCGGGGCAAGTGCTTTTTTATATAGCCACCGCAGCAAAAACCTCTCTGCAGAGGTCGTGCTACAAGATGCCCGGGCATATGATATGAAATCTACGAATTTCTTTTAAAAACGCTAACAATGATTTATGACTAAAAAGCGGTTCCCTACCAACGAACATTGCAGGGTGTAAAGGTATATGTTGTCGGTAGGGTAATGGAAAATGTTGTTTTCTTAGAGTTTCCGACTCTTTGCACTGAACTAACATGTGTAGGACCGTTAAATCTTCACCACATCTGTCACACAATGGTGGATCGCCACCGGACAAAAGATATGTGTGTGTCGTGTATGTGTGTCCTATCCTGAGCCTTGTTAGTTTACCTCTGTTTGACCTGATTTTGATACTGGTGGCCAATGGCCAAGGTGTGGCTTGATAACGAGTAGCTTGTTTTGTGTGTGTCTATCCCACTTGCTTTGCCAGTAGTCCCTGAGCTTTCGTTTGAGAGACGGCTTAAGATCAAGGGGCGGGATCGATATGGGTGTAGTGGAACTCATTTTGTGGACGGATGCAGCAAGCTGATCCGCCATCACATTGCCTTGAATCTCATGGTGCCCTGGCACCCAGCAAACTACAACATGTTGTTTGAGTGTGTAGAGTGTGCATAAAATAGAGTATAGTGAGATGAGGACAGGATTTTTTGTTTTTTAAGATTGTGTAGAGCCATAACCACACTGAGGGAGTCCGTATAAATTACTGCTTTTTGTATTTGTGATTGCTTGATGTGTTTAGCCGCCGCAAGTATCGCGTAAGCTTCCGCTGTGAAGATACTTGTGCCTGAATGTAGAGGGCCAGCATCCGAAAAGGATGGGCCGACAGCAGCGTAGGACACAGAGTAGTTAGACTTGCAGGCTTCTGTAAGGAACCCAGGACGTGTGTATTTGTGTTGAAGTTCCAGGAAGTAGTTTCGGATATGGACAATAGGTGTATGTTTTGTAACTTCTAGGAAAGACACATCGCAGTCTATAATCTGCCACTGCCACGGTGGCGGGTATACTGCAGGAGCCATTGAACTGTGTTCAAGTGACACTCCAGTTTCCTCAGCTACGCCCTTCAGGCGAACTGAGAAGGACTGCCTCATCGAAGGCCTGTTTAGAAACCTAATAGAGCTCGACAAATCATTAATAGTGGAGTAAGAGGGGTGCTTCTTGTCTGCTTTCACCTTAAGAAAATATACAAAGGACATGTAAGTTCTTTGTAGATGAAGTGACCATTCATTTGACTCAACGCTTTCTACAGGACTGGTGCGAAAAGCACACGTAGAAAGGCGTATGCCCAAATGGTGCACGGGATCCAGCATCTTCAAAGCACTTTGAGGCGCCGACTGATAAACAACGGTCTTATAATCTAAGCGTGTGCGAATGAGGCTCCTATACAAATTCATGAGACATTGCCTGTCGCTACCCCACGTAGCACGTGACAACACTTTCAGAACACTCATGGCTGTTATACATTTTGTTTTTAGATACTTAATTTGCGATATGAAGGTCAGCTTGTGGTCCAAAATTAGGCCTAAGAGTTTATGCTCGGCATTAACAGACAGACGTTGACCATTCAGTTCAATGTCAGGTTCTGAGTGCACGCCTCTCTTTCGGGAGAACAAGACACAGGTGCTTTTTTCTGGGTTCAGCCGAAATCCGTTTTCCTCTGCCCATTTGGAGACCTTGTTTAAACGTAACTGAACCTGCCGCTCACATTGCTAGGTTGCATGACTTAAAGCCAAGCTGGACGTCATCGACATATGTGGAATAAAACATGTTGCGGGGGATGGACAGGTGGAAGGAATTCATTTTGATAATAAAAAGTGTACAACTAAGTACACCGCCATGCGGTACGCTCGTTTCTTGAACAAATGTTTGGGAGAGAACACTTCCCACACGCACACGGAATGTCCGATTGGACAAGTAACTCTCGATTATGGGATGCACTCTACCGCGCACACCCAGGTGAGACAAGTCTCTTAATTTGCCAAAACGCCCTGTTGTGTCGTAAGCCTTCTCAATATCGAGAAACACAGAAAGAAAGTATTGTTTGTCGACGAAAGGGTCTCAGATCTGTGCCTCGATACGCACCAGATGGTCGGTGGTGGATCTACCCTCTCGAAACCCACATTCGTATTGGTCAAGCAGATTGTGTGTTTCAAGGAAATATAAAAGTCGGCGGTTTATCATTTCTTCAAAAAGTTTACAAAGGCAGCTGGTTAGTGCAATTGGCCTATAACTTGAAACTGAGGAAGGGTCCTTGCCCTGTTTCGAAATAGCGATAACAATGACTTCTTTCCAGGAAGTAGGTATGGTGCCAGAAAGCCAGGTAGCATTGTATAGGGAGAGTAAAGTTTTTCGCGTTTCAAGCGGCAGGTTTTTCAACATATTCATACATGACATGGTCGTGGCCTGGGGTAGAATTACTGCAAGAGTTTAGTGATGTTTGAAGCTCAGTTAAGTTGAAAAGTTGGTTTTATGCCTCGTATTCTGTACACTTGTATTCCAGTTTCTGCTTTTCGATGTTTGGTTTATATCTTTGAAAAGCTTCAGTATAGTGTGAGGAGCTAAAGACCTGCTCGAAGTGGGCACCGCGGAAGTTCGCCTGATCTTCCAGGCTATCACCCTGTGTGTTTGCGAGTGGGAGTGAATGCACTTGTCTTCCTGCTACTCTACCAACCATGTTCCAGACTTCAGCCTCTTGGGTATATGAATTATTCCCCGATAAAAACTTGTGCCAGCTTTCTCTTCTGGCCTGCCGCCGCGTTCTCCTGGCCTGAGACTTCATTTTCTTAAATGTGGCAAGATTTTTGGCTGTCGGTGAGTTCCGGAGCACCCTCCATGCTTTGTTTTGCTGCTTGCGTGCATTTTGGCACTCTGAGTTCCACCACGGCACACGTCATTTTCCATGGTGTCCATTCGTTTGTGGTATGCTTTTTGTTGCTGCATCAATCAGAGACACTGTAAAGTAGTCGACAGCCGCATCAATGCTTAAAGTGCATATGTCGCGCCAGTTTAAATGTGTGATGTTATAGAACTGTTCTCAGTTGGCTTTGCTTAATAGTCATTTTGGAACCTGGGGCGGGCATTCAAGTGATATAGGTGTGCTCAAAACTACGAGAAAATGGTCACTTCCGTAGGGATTAGTGATGACTTTCCAGTGAAGTAGAGGCACAAGCAATGGAGATACTATGCTTAGGTCTATCGAGGAATAGGTATTGTTAGCGAGGTTATAATAGGTTGGTTCTTTTCGATTCAGGAAACACGCGCTTGAAGGGAGAAGAAACTGTTCAATCAGTCGACCTCAGGCGTCACAACGAGAGTCGCCCCATAGCCTGTTATGTGCATTAAAGTCCCCTAGAACTAGATAGGGTTCGGGAAGGTGATCTATCAAGGACTGGAATTCATGTTTGTGTATTTGAAAATGTGGAGGTATGTATATAGAGCAAATGGTGACGAGTTTGCTTAGTAGCACCACTCGAACAGCCACTGCCTCAAGAGACGTTTGGAGTTTCAAGTGTTTACATGCTAAACCTTCCTTAACTATAACAGCAACACTTCCAGATGATGCCGCGGCATCATCACGGTCGTTTCGGAAAATAATGTAACTGCGTAGAAAGTTGGTGTGTTTAGATTTTAAGTGTGTTTCCTGTACACCCAGCACTTTTGGTGCGTGAATGTGTAGAAGTTCCCCGACATTGTCGAGGTTTGTGAGAAGGCCTCTGACATTAAATTGTACAATTTGTGTTTTCATATTTGATGGAAAGTGGTGCTGTGTGTACGGAAATGAAGTGGCTGTTCAAGTGGGAAGTTGTAACTTAAGTAGCAGGGCCGTCGTCGGGCCCTGTTATTGGTTTCTTGGTTCTTTTACGCTGGTTTCTTGGTTCTACGTTTCTTGGTTCTGTTACAACTTACGCTGAGGCGGCGCGTCAGGGGCAGCGTCGCATCACCCTCCACTACTACCTAGGTCCAAGCAAAGTGAGCCATTGGGTGTCGTGGCCGCCCCCATGGTGGAAGCAGCCAAGCCTGCTCCACCTACCAAGCCAGAGACTCAGGCGACTCCAGGGACGTCGGGTCGGCCGACCACGTCTCACCAAGCGAGGTCGCAAATACGCAACAGCAGCTCGCGTACGCGGGCATCCAGTGCTTCACGTGAGGCAATGGACACAAACACGGTACCTCAGGTGCCGGAAATGCGGCGTGGCTCCCTAGAGTGCAAGCAATGAGCGAACATTAGGCTTCCCTAGGGTAACTGATAGGAGTAGTTGCAGCTCTTTAAAAAATTATACTAAATAATGAGCTGAAGTAATTCAGCAAACTGGACCAGTCATAACACACTCATAACAGCCAGCGCGAACAACACACAAAGCAAAAGAGGGTACTCGACACAGGCGCTTTCTACGAATTCATAGTTCAGTTTAAATGTGAAACTTTATCTGAAATGTTGGCTCTAGCCGCGCTCTTTGTTGGTTCGTTGTTGTGCAACGTATCACGAAGGAGCACGCAATAGACGTTGACAGAATATTCACATTGCCACCTTCTTGCTACAAGAATTAGTCTCTCTAGGTGTAATATTCTCTGACGATCACTGTCGAGGCTGTATGGACTGCTGAAATCAGGCCATGGTGGATCCTCGTTGCAGCACCATAGTTTGTGAGACGCAACAGACCACATGGTCGTCCGAGGCAGTGAAAGTGTACTACGCTATAACAGCGTCAAAATACAGCTCTGTGTCATACAATAAACCGATGAGGTAGCTGCCAGGCGTGGCCTGACCACCATCCTTCAGTGAAAAGACTCTTTTCTCTTTCATCAAGATATTTATTTCTCTATCTCTCTTTCTTTAGAGTCCCATAATTTCATGCGCATATTCAGATTTCATAACGTCAAAATTAGTAGGTCTGTGCTTGAATATCCTAAAGTGTAAAGTGACGAAGACGAAAACGCTTCCGGAAATTAATCTTGAAGGGAAAATTCGGGTGAAGATATTCGGTAAAGAGGACAACAAAGCAGACAGCACAAAATGCACAGTAAGCCTGAAAAAGCACCTTCAGATGAACTGGTATTTCATCAACTTTGGTGAGCTGCGAGCATTTCCATTTAGCGAACCTTGTGAATCGTATATCCCATCCCGTCTCGAATATTCGTCGCACAAGGGATATCAACTGGGAACTCTGCTCGTAATCTCTGCGAACTGGAAATCCACCGATCAATGTTCGGATGGGCTCCTGCCCTTCTGCAACTGCAGTATAGTATCGCGAATGCCGGCACGGGTCAATGCCAGCCGAAAACAACACGTGAGTTCCTCTTTTCGTTCGTTCGAGACAGGACTGCATGCTCCCAGTGAAGTCTTCCTTTGTCCTGGCCCATCGCCTAACAGATCTTGCCATGGCATGCACGACGCCGCTAGCGTTGCCGCTGTTTGATGTCAACAAGACCTCAAAAAATGAATTTCTCTCAGCACAGGGAAGAAGGCGTCCCTGCTGCAACGCGGGCAACATCTTTTCCAGTGTATCATCTGCGTCCCACGTTGGCTGTGTCATGAGGCTTGCGACTAATAGGCTTCTTGTGTATGCAGCAAGAGAGAAACATGCAAGAATCCAGCATCCCATAACCACCCGACTACTCGCACTTGTCGAATGATGGCCACGCAGTGGAGACGTAAAAGACAGTGTGTACGCTACAAGGGCCAGCGCTACGCCACCCATGTCACTCATCGGTGAAATTCCATGCCGTATATTGAGGAGCACAAAAGAACTGGCGGTGATAACCATCGACAGTGCCAACAAAATGGTCCAGGGCAAAAGACTAAAGACGAAGTCGGCTCGATGCTTCCACTTCTTTTGAACAAAATAAACTGCTTGTCCAAACTTATTCACGCCGAAGTCAAAGTGCTTGTATCGACTTGCAGTAAGGCCAACAGAACTTGCCACTATGTCCACTTCCTTGCTCCTTAGTAATTTTGTAAATTTTCCTCGTTCGATGACTTTCGCAACAACCGTAGAGTTGAGGTTATCGAGGGCTTCAACAAGAGAACTTCCGTCGAGGGATGAACAGGTATTGGTGTAGCTTTTTTGGTTTACAAATACGCATGCCACTTGCAGTTTTTTCCCAGACAGGCCACTCCAGCGTCGTTCTCGTTGAGACCATCTCTTTATCGGAAACACAGTTGTATAGGTGGCGTTCGTTTCTTCACTTGTATCACTCGTGAGCCGTTGATAATTCATATATTGGAGCCATTTTTCTGTTGTGAATATTTTAACGTTGCCTTCTTTTGTATGTTGCCATTTATTGTCCGGGCACATGTTCTGCTTTTGTGTGGTGTTGAAGCGGAGACTTTTCCAGGCACTGTCTGACATGACGATGATAACCTCTTTGAGGTGATGGCTCGCTGAGTGCAGCACCTCGACGTATCGGTCCCAATCCATGCACCAGGACAGGACATTCACGGGTGTCTCCGGAAACAAGTACATCTGGCGTTGAAACGTGCTGCTTCCTTGACACAAGAAATGAATGTCAGCATGAGCGCTAACAAGTGGCACCAGTATTCCCGAATTTTTGAGTGGATCCGGTCCTTGGCTGTTGTATATGAAGGAAAGGAGAACAAACAACACAGGCCTCGTTCGAGGCATCCTCACGTAAATTAATTATTACGCCTTTGCAAGGTTTATACGATACACTCTACCAAGGAATGCGAAGTCAGAGGAGGTATGAGAGAAACGTTGTGGAAAGTGAACGCTAGACTTTCGCAGGTTTGCCTGTTTCATGTAGGAGTGTGCGTGAGTCTGAATCCCGAACGAATGGCGATTTGACTGCAGTGAATCTCGAAAAAGAACACAGAGAAGAGAGTGCGCAATCGCCTAGAGGGCACCAGAAGTGAATCACATTGCGTGTGCAATGACTCTCTGAGCCACTTTTCTTCACGACACTTAGTAACGGTAGCAAACAGTACAGCGACACATTTTGCGTGTTTATCATACAAGAAACATAGCCCTCGTCTGCCAAAAACAGAGATATAAAGTTCTTGAAATCCTCATATATAATTTATCGTCACTGTCCTTCAGCTGCGTTGGTTCACGCGATTTGCGAAGTCACTCTCAAATTCAGTCTGAGCGACAATGCCCAAGATGCAAGCCCACCAAATTATTTAGCATGGCTCATAGTCCGAAGAGTTGCATTGAATGCTCGCACCGAAACATACATTAATTTTTTATTTTAGACACTAGAAAGTTGTGCTCCACGTCGACTACTTCAGGACCTGGATCAAATATATTGACGCTGGTGGTAGATTCCTTGCTATGCTCACCTCATTCGTTTACGCTATCTGAAATGCCGTGACTTTTCACGACTCTTAGGAACTGTAGTCTGCTCAGAAAAAAAATAAAGGCTCGAAACGATTTTTTCATTGTTGATCGCCATAGAAACGGGACGACTGAGCATAATGTGTTGATGCAAGATCACAGACACCTAAAAATTATTATAAAAGACACAAGTCTTTCATTTAAACTTGATTACCAAGAAGCATGCGACGCATCAACCCAAGTGGACTAGTCGATCCACGTAACCGTGGACAGGACAAATTGCATGACGACACTTTAAAACGTATTCTTCTCCGGATAACGTCCAATTGCCACGGGGAAGACTAACAGTGCGTGCAATGGTTTATTATGATTATTATTATTATTAATACCATTTTCAAAGGCCATTGTTTAGAGAGTACAGCCGGAGCAAGAGCACATAATTATTGGTCAATAACTATATATTATGATTATGGAAAGATAGAATAGTGGTTGTTAGCCAGTACGTACCCTTCTTTGCATTACCGTGTTTCCAGATACCATAAACAATCTGCGCATGCTCAGGCCTTTAAGGAGCATAAAATTCTTTATGAAAAGTAAACTACTCGCTAGATAGGCTTTACGTTTACGACCTCTCCTCGTGAATCTTTCTTCATTTTTGGCTTGACACAATATTCCCTTTGTCAAAACTCCTGCCACCCAGTCAAAATAATATGAAGTGCGAATGCGAATGGCGATAACCTTGTTTCAGCCAAGTTACTGAAGCTCGAGTGACCTAGAATACCGAGGCCGTAAAATAGAGAAGCCTAAAGGTTCAAGACAGTGGGTTAGTAGCGCCATCTAGTGGGCTCAGGGGGAAACAGACACAACATTGTTACGGTGGAGACCTAATACTTTGTACTTCTTGTGTGAATGCGTTGCAGGAAAATAATTATGAAGAGTTGCCCTTTTCACCGTTTTCTCACGTTAACACTAGGTGGTAACAAAAGTGTTCTTGACTGTGGTTGAACAAAGCATCACAAGATGTCTACGTCATGTTCGCTAACCCTGTATTTTTGCGCCCCTTTCTTGTAAGACTGAAGACCTTTCCTAATCTTTGACCATAGCAATGATTGAAGCTTATTTAAATTAAGCATAGTTTACTGGCCGCTATCATGATCATTTAAAGGTTAAGACGTACCATTTACACGCACAAGCTGAATGTCCCTAATAATGTTTATAGAACGTGAAAATTGAGTTTGTGAACCAAAATTGCAGATAAAAACATTTAACAATTCTACGAGCACACATAGGCTTGTGAAATCAAAATAGCAAAAAATTATCTTAGGAATGACGTTAGTGTATGATGAAATCAATAAAAGTTGCTGGGGCCTTTTTCCTAGTGGTGAAACGGAAGAAATTGTATGTTGTGTGTCTGCGCGACTGACGTACACCATTTCTTTCATTCTTTATTTGTTTCTTTCTTTTCCCTTTTTTTTCTTTTTTGTGTTTATTTCTCTCTTTCTTTTTTTTCTTTGTTTACCTGTTTATTTATTGATTTCCTTTTTTATTCTTTCTTCCCCTTTCTCCCTGTATACATTATGCGGTATGATGAAGTTATACCATCGATGACGTGTGTGTGCTTGAACAGCAAGCAGCGTCATCCTTAAAAGTGCGCTGCTGGATGAAATAAAGGCTTTTAAAGACGATAGTCTTTTTTGAGGACCTCCGACGCAAAAATTTGGCTTGTCTGTCTATTGTCCCCCCTCAGCGATACCGGGTACTTTGAACAACACCAGCCGATACCCTAAATGGCCGAACCCATCCGCAGCATCCAAAAATGCTGCTCGAGACTCAGCGTTGATCTTGTGCGATTGTCAATTAAAAAGCAATCATTGCGTATATCTGAGGCATTAAAACGACACGCATATATTCTGTATGTGCGTCTCTTACTAGAGAAGGCATACATAAGTAATTCTATGGAGCGTAGTGTTTATCACGTTGTTCTAGCCATGTAACGCTTGCATGAAAAGGCAAGTGTTTCCAACGCTTTGCTAAGACGTCACGGCGGTGGCACTTACCTGTCGCCTTGCGTTCTACATCTTATAATCTCTGAGATGGGCGCGCACGCCCGTCTCAGAGCCGCACACTTGGTTTTCCTAAATAACTGCCACATTGCGCTCATGTCTCACGTCTGCCGTGACTTCATGGGCTCATTCGCCTCCGCTGCACGCTAGAGGCAGTCTAACGCAGCGCCTGCAGAATAGGGACTATTTTTTGTAATGCTGTCCCCAATGCGTCGTCACTTCTCAAAAAATATAACATCTGACGATGACGATGGAATCGGCGGGCAGTGTAACCGCCCTGAGCTAGCAGCGGGAAAGATACTGAACCACAGACGGAGCAAGGTATCATGGAGCCCTTGCAACCAGGATTTAATCGACTGCGTGGAGTAGCGCAAGAACGTCACGGGGAAGCGAAACGTCACGGAACCTTTGCATTGACTTCGGTGGCGGGCTCGAACCTACGCTCAATCGCTGATTGCCAGTGAACTATTTCAGAATCTCATGAGTTGAAGAGACACTTCAGAGCAAAGCGATTTTCCGCGTATTAGTAAACTATTATTTCACAATATCGAATACATAACTCTCACCACGACACGACGCTAAGTAGGCGAGAAAACGCGCTCAAAGAAAGTGAGAGTGGCAATGTAATCTTGGGATGCTCTCACCAACGCCCTGGCGTAAGATATTTCGGAGGCGTCTACTGGGTCTTATGTTGTTTCAAATGGATAAGAGTCACATCGTTTTATTCTGTGGGTGCCATACAGGATGTTTCAGAAGCATACGATGTGTAGTGGGTCCTATGTAGGTATGAATCAAATAGATATGAATCAGCTCTCTGGGTGCCATAAACAATGTTTCGGAGGCATACAATGTTTCAGAAACTTCCATCGAGATAAAGCCACGAAAATATTGAAAATACAATAAAAAATTTTTATGCCACGTGTGAAGATTTAGAACGAAAATTAAAAATTGAATTCGCACCATGAACTTCTCCGCTAATAATAAACTTATTACGGTGAACACATGAGAGAGCTTTCAGAATGCAATTTGTCAATATAAACCAAGTAATCTTTAGTTTAGTATCTTTTTAAGCTTCTCCGCTCTTCTGCGCCGCTGAGCAGCAGTTTTCTCGGCTTCTCGGTGCCTATACCGTACAGGCAAACCCTATGTAAGCTGTAACCCCGGGCAAACACGACCAAAGAAGAAATCAGCATGGATCGAGCTGCACGATCTACGGAGTACGATCTGAATGCGCCAGCAATAAGTTGTCAAGTGGTCATTACGGGCATAATAATTGACTACAATAATCCACCGAACTTTATGTACGAATATTACCTCATGATAATATTGTTACATAAAATGAGACACGACGTGACTATTTGCGAATTTATTGACACTGTTCAAGGCGGACCACAGCACGCACAGTGGACAAGCAAGTTTGTCCACTTCTGTGCGGAGAATGGTTCACCCTTCATGCGACAGATACGTGGCATTACCTCGCGATTGTAAAAGCGCCATCTCGGTGCACTTCAAAGATACATGGTCTTCAAAAGAAGGCCGGTAGGATTTCAACCTACACACGGGGACTACATCACTGGAAGTGTTTTCGGACAGGTTCATCTCTGAGACAAGAATGACCATATAGGTAACGTTCGTTACCTGTCGTATGATACGGTAAGATCCTCTGTATTGAAATAACTTCTCCGACAATCCAACATGGCAAACTGCACACCAGAGATGAACTAGGGAACCAAGTGAAAAGTGAACGTCGATATGCTTACACTCGTAGAGAGCCTTCTAGGTTGCTTGTGAAGCCAAGAGCTTAGAGTGGGTGACCTAGTCTGCATGGTCAAGACGAGCGATAGCATCACGGGCGTATTCGCTCGGTGGAGACGTAGTATTCGGTAGTAGCGTGTCCAGTGGTAAGATCAGACTACGGCCATAGAGTGTGTAAAAATTGGCGGATTTCACGTACAGTGAAAATGGATGATATGCGAAGCACGAATAAGAAAGGTTGATATGTCACTTTAAAATCAGCACAACGTTACGAGGTGGAGGTAAAGTATGCCGTACATAACTTCCGTGTCATGATTATCACGTTTGGATGCGTTGTTTACCTTCGTCATCAAGTAAGGTAACTTGATACCAAATTTAAATTATCTGGCGCTAGCGAAACGGCCACGAGCACGCTATGAGCGTGGTATGTTGCAATGCTTTTACATGACACTCGTGTCAAGATAACCATGTTTGCACCAGTCATATATTTTGTCGTTCATAGACGTCACGTAACAGTAAGTTTGGTATATTCAGAGCCATCAAAACGGCCGCGAGCGCATCATGAATAGCCCAATAAACTCCTATGTAGCAATCACGCGCACGCATGCTGGGCACAATGACGCTACGCGAGCAAAATGCGAGTACTCTATAGTCTGACGCCAGGCACGACCGGTGCTACCAGTGTTTATCACTGCGGCCCGAAGGCAACCGGTGTGAAATGTGACATGCTATATTTTGCGCGGATGCGTTATCCAGACAACACTGCGTCTCCCTCTTATCGTGATGGAGGGACGCCAGACGCGCTGCGACGCGCATGCGTCAAAGCGACGCAGCGCGGCCCATGCCTGCGAGTACATAGCAGGACCAGTGCTTGGTGTGGCCACGCTGGCGTGACGCGACAATATGAACGCGGGTGACATGCGCAGAGCGTCAAGTCGAAATGTATTGGCGCCTTGACTGTGGCATGTAGTCATGTTCTCACATGACACGAATTTCATGATTATCACGTTCGCACCGGTCCCATTCATTCATTCATTCATTCATTCACGTCATTCATTGGCGTCACGTAATACCAAATTTGGCGTATGGGAAGCTAGCGAAACCACCGCGAGTGCCTCATGAGCGTAGCATGTGGTCATGTTGTTACATGACACGCATCTCATGTTTATCATGTTTGCAGCAGTATCATTCCTTTGGCATCCATTCACGCATCTTAATACCCAATTCGGTATATGTAACGCTAGTGAAACGGCCGCGAGCGCATCACGAGCGTGGCTGGTAGCCATGTTGTTACGTGACACGCATATCATGATCTTCATGTTAGGGTATAACGCTTGTGTTCGCCATGCAATCATGCCATACTATACCAGTTTGTACATGCCTTGTGAACGAAACCACCGCAAGATCTGCAGGAACATGCAATGTAAAGCTTGACAATTATGACACACATGTCAAGATTTTCATGTTATGACTCGTGAACTAGGTTCCTCATACAGTCGTATTATGTCATACCAAGATTGGTATCGATACCATTATCGAAACGGCCAGGAGATCTAAAAGTTTTCGGCGGATAGAAAGATAGATAGATAGATAGATAGATAGACAGATAGATAGATAGATAGATAGATAGATAAATAGATAGATAGATAGATAGATAGATAGATAGATAGATTAGCTCAAAGTCGCTGATGTGCGGTAAGAAATGCTTCGCTTTTAAAAAGGTGAATAAATTGCGCTATGAGGACGAGATGAATTATAAGTGAATGTTACGTGAAGTAGCGCTAGATTTGAGTCACGGTAGTCAGGTGAGACATACATCGAGAGCGTGTCCGCAAGGGTGCGGTTTACGTGTTCGGTGAGACCATTTGTTTGAGAGTGGTAGGAAGTAGTAAACCTGTGCTGCGATGAGGAAGAGCGCAAAAGATGGTCGAGAACGCGTGACGAAAATGCGTGGCCATTGTAGTAGCCAGTGCTGATTTGTTCATACAGGTTAAGCCACTTGTCAACCTCAACGCCATCCTGCCCGGAAGATGCTCTGGAATCATGAGCAGGAGGTAGGACAACGTAGGTAGGAGATACGGAAGAGGTGGCTGGTGAAGACGATGTCCCTTTTGCCTTTGACATGGTTGGACCCGCGATGGTACGTTCGTTGCAGAGCTTCGTGATGGGTACAGGGAAGAACCAGAAGCTCCACAAGAAATATGTTACGTAAAACGAGACATGGCTATTGGCGAGTGTACTTACACCGGTCAAGACGAAGCGCAGCACGTACCGCGGGCAAGCCAGTCTTCTTGGTTGTCATCTGTATACACGCAGAATGTTTACCTGCATGCGTTAGCTACGCAGCATTATGCTTCATGAGCGCAGACATTTGGCCTAGTTGATGGAAGTTTAAACACACCGGGTAATAAGTGGCCCCACAGTGTTCGTGGTCTGGGCTTTACCAAGGCAGGCTGAATGCCTTATTCGATTTCAAATTTATGAAATTCCGCGTGACAAACGGTGAATGGGCTTCCGCAAGGCTATTATGCGATTAAATGACTTTCTGGTTGTTTGCTTATTAACAATTTTTGAGTGTACGCATTTGAGAAGCAAGCAAAATGAGCTGAGACTGGAAAAGGAGATATAAACAATTGCCAATTTTTTGTTGCAAAAATGCACTTCTTAGTCATGGTTGTTCTTGGAATAGTTCTACTCTCTTCTTCACGCAATGTGTACGTCCCAACCAGTTTCGAAGATTCTGCACCCTACTGAGCGAAACACCGAGCGTAGTGGATGGTCCTTCCTGATTAGGAACCATCCAACCAGACCCAGACCAACGATAGGCTTTTCTCCTACAGCAAGTATTTCATGAACCCGCACTTGCTTGCAGGTGTCGAAACTGTCTGTGAGGAATACGTGTTTTCATTTCCTGGTAAGATCAAGACACGTCTCCACGCTGCCGGAGATACGAGATACCTTGTGACCCCACCAGCGCACTGACAAAGTCATGATATCCATAACGTCGCCACCGCTTCCATCAGCTGTCGCAAGCAGAATTTCCACGAAGGAGTTGTTTACAGCGCAAGGGAGCAAGTGACCACGCTGCAGCTTCGGCAACATCTTGCCTGGGCTGTCATCGGCTTCCCACACTGGTCTTGCCACAAGGCTCACCGTTAGCAGACTCTTAGTGTAGGTTGTAAGAAAAAAGCACGCCAGCATCCAGCAGGTCGTAATTATACGGCCGTTCCGGCTGCGGGCATGTTCGAGGTGAACTGGAACTGAGAGTGACAGCGTTGTTGCCAACAGAGCAAATCCAACTTCACCAACTACGTTCATAGGCTGATGGCCTCGATGGATTTTGAGCAACACAAAAGAGCTGGCAGAGGCAATCATGTACAGGGCCAGCAGAAATAGCCAGGGAAGTAGGCCGAAGCGAAAGGAAGGCTGGTGCTTCTACCTTTTTTAACGTAATTGACGGCCTGCCCAAATCGGTTGACCTGGTTATGTTGGTACCGGTAGGAGTAAGTCCAACGAAGTGGATCATGATGTCGACTTTCCTGTTTCTTAGCGCTGACGAGAACATCCCCTGTCTAACCGGCGTTATGCAGAAAGTGGCGTTAAGTACAGACAGCGCCCGTGTAAAAGTATTTCTCTCAAATGAAGCATACCGGCCAAAGCCATTTTTATTCTGCTCCAAAATGCAGTCCAGTGATATTACTACACCACATAATAGAGTCCAACGTGTAGAGTGAGCGTCAAGCGTTTCCACCGAATTCCCGTGATTGTCACTTTCCAGTGCCTTGTGTCTCGTCGACAGATGACAGTAAGAGGCTTTTCCTACGCGTTAAAACTGGAAGCACTGAATCTGCTGAATTCTGTACATCGACACTCACCCTCCAAATGTCAGGACAGCAGTTGTTGTATAGCTGAGAAATCCTAAGATTCCTGCCAATACACGCGGTGTTTGACGCTGCTACCACCACCTGCTTCTTGTAAAGACAAGTCAGCGCTAGCAAATTGCCGTAGTCGTTCCAGTCGAGACACCAGAAGAGCACCTTTACTGAACTCTCGAAATATAACTTCTGTTGAAAGTCACACCCCTTTGAACACAGCAGATGAACGTCAAAGTTATTTCTGGCTTCTGCCGGCGCTGAGAAGGAACAACTTTTACCCAGTGGGTTAAGGAGTTGCTCGTTGAGAAGAGGAAATTCAAGTGAATCAGAAAATTTTGTCCAATAAAAAAAGTTGGCATTACGCAAAGCTCAGGTGACCGGTTTTTTTAAGAGCACTTGTTACGGTAAAAAATTCGGTTGTTGTGAAGGGCGGCCACCCAGTCTTTTTTTGTGTGATCGCAAAGAATCCCACACTACAGTGCAGATATTTCTGGGTCACGGGGAGCAGTGCTGGTGTCTCGTCGTCTACTCTTAGCTGCTGATTGGCCTGGTAAAGGTCTAGCGTCGAAAACGTCGTCCCATCACGCAACTTTGTGAAGACCTCCACAGTTGTCGGTAGCAGGCGCGCTGTCTTCTTGACCACCGTGTTAACTGTGCTCCTGTAATCTCCACAAACGGGAAACGTTCCATCTTTTTTGTTCACCCACACCAACGGTGTGGCCATTTTGGCATGTTGCGTCGGCTCCAGGATATCTTGTTTTTGTAGGCAGTCGAGCTCTTCCTCCATAGAGTGTTGGTAAGCTAGGGGCACCGGCCGTGCTTTGCAAAACTTGGGTGTGGCACCTTCTTCCATATCCAAATGAACCAATGGACCCACGTAGCCGTCGATACCTTCCCCGAATACATCAGGATGGCATGCGAGAACATCCTGGATCTCTTTGCGTGGTTCGGCGACCTGGTTTACTCCATGAACACGGATGTTCAGTGTTGAAAACCAGTCACGTCGGAGCAGGTTGCACCCAGTCCCTTTCATTACCAGCAGGCGCAGCACGTAGTGGTTTGATTTGAAACGCACATGAACGTGTGCCGAACCAAGGGTGCCAAGTTCTTTCTCTGACCAGGTGCGTAAGTCTAGGGGTTCTCTCGAAAGCTTAGGGGCGTTCGATGGCCACATTTCGGGATAAGTAGCCTCACTGATGAGAGAACATGCGGCGCTCGTGTCCACTTCGAATTTCAGGGGCCTTCCCTCGACTTTTACGTCAACGAGGAATTGAGGGCAGGGTTCTCGGGCCCTCACGTAGGCTATAGCACTTATCGGTGTCCGTGGGGTGGTAGTTCGCTGGTTGGGCGTAAACCAGGCGAGTTTCTTGTCGTGCGTTGAGATTTTCTCCATTATTTTCTTCATTTTGGAGATGCAGGCGTTCTCAATGTGTCTCTTTTTGGCACAAAAACGGCATTCCACTGTCCTTAACTTGCAGGTGTCAGCCTCGTGCCAGCCGTCGCATCGGTAGCAGCACCGTTGCTAGCCGAATGTTTGGTTTCCTTTTTACACTGCGAAGTCTTTTGCACATCCAGGAGCTCGTCGCTCCCTTAAGGCCTTGTTGCTGCATGGACGCACTTTCGGACGACAGTGCCAAGTCCAACGCGCGTTGAAAATTCAAGTCTTTCTCTGCAAACAGTCGCTGCTGGAGATGCTCGTCGCGGATTCCGCACACGAACTTGTCGCGAAGCATCACATCTTGGGCAGCATAGTGGGTTTCGCCAGAACGGCTGCATGTCCTTCTGCTGGTGGCGTTGATGTAGCAGACGTCGCTGGCACTCCGAAGTTACTGTCAGCTGACAAGTTTCTGAGAGCTGCAACGTAGTTGCTGATCAACTAATTCGGCCGGCCGCTGGTCGCGGCGCTGGAACACGTTCCGGCTGTGCACAACTCAGACGTTCGTGGATCTAAGTGTTTCTGCAGAAGGGAAACTATGTCGGCATAGCCCACCTCTCCAGGAGTCTTCGGCGCGATCAAGGCGCAGGCAGTTTCAAAGTAGTCGGCTCCGCATAGAGTCAGGAGGAGCGCGCACTTTTTTTGTTCGTTGCAGACATCGTTTGCCACGAAGTAGAAGGTCAGGCGCTGGATCCACGATGACCAGTTCTTGCCGCTAAAAAGCTCGATGGCGGCCTGCATTCCTCCAGTAGCCATGGGCGTAACCTAGAGAGCTGCGCACTTTATAAATTCCGCTTCTCGTCGCCAGTGTTATGTTAGTGTTTGGAGCCCCGCAGCGCAGGAACCACATGAGACAGCGGCTGGCAGGAGACTATTCATTGCTTTCCTTTAGAAGTGGACGAGAGGAGGTTATGGCGAGGTTAGAGTCACTCAGCGAGTGTGCACATGTAACACGATATGCAGGAGCAGGGGACGAGAGTCCAAAGAAGGCGCCAGGCATGCGGGTGCGTTGGGCCACACCTGCAAGCGAGGCACAACACAGGAGGGGCCGTGTGTGGGTTACGTGCGCGGAACAATTGTCCAAAAGCAGACAAAGCTTTCGTTCTTCCCTGCCTAGATTCCAGTCAAATTCCTGGACCTAGTCTCCGAAAATTTCATGTGTCTTCCACGCGAGGCTGTTTGCCACGTACGTCACTAGAAGGTGCCGATTTTCCTTGAAGCAGCGTGGTTTTGCTCTTTTGCCGATGATCAACAGCAGTCGTTTATAAGAGTATTTTGTGTAAGCATCTTGTAAACAAACCAATTTCATCGGCATTGTAAATATCCGATGGTGTGTAGTCCTTCAGGAGACTTCCTAGGCTGCCCGACATCCACGTAGTGGCGCCGTCTTTATCCACCGAAGTGGCCTCACTACACAACACTTTGCCGATGATATTGTGGCGGGACTTGAATCGGTTCAGCCAGCCAATGCTGGCTTGAAATTGCCTATGCCGAGCACAGAAGCGAAATTTACTGCTTTGTGCCGCACAGTATAACCCCTAAGGGCTATTTTTTTGGCCCGCGTCTCCACAAACCAGGTGTAGACTGCCTTGTTGAACGCTTCAGGCACTGACTGGGTCAACTTCTTATGCTTTGCCGACATCCCTGCAGCTAGAACTTTGTTTATAGCGACCTTGCTCTTGTTGACAGAGAACTCGCCATAGTCCCAAACTCTTCAGCGATGAACGCCTTTTTCTTGCCGGCTTCAGCACATGCAATAAAGTAGGCCCTGTCTTCATGAGACAAACACGACATGACTGTTCGCATTACGGCAGCTTCAGGAAACAATGCATGCAAGTTGTGAACATGTGACTCTAGCCCTAGTCAAGCAGCAAACCGTCGCCCCAAACGCCTCGGCACACTCTGCTGGGATCCGCCTCGCAATTCTAATTTTGTCCGTACATTAATCAGTAATTCTTGGCAATAAAAAGATTCTCATAAATTTTGTAAAAAACAATTAGAAATACTATAAAAATCAAATTGTGTGTTGCTACGCAGCCGCAATTTAAAACTTTTCTCTTAAGAAAAGTTGGTTGTATACCCAATGGTTGTGGTGCCAATAGAAAGATAATCTTGCCGTAATAAAACAGAATGATTTCATCAAAAGATTATATTACATTCTACGCAGTACTTCGATGGGCTAACAAAAGGTAAGTCAAATTCAGGAAAGATCGAAAAGTAGCCATTCTTGATGTCTCTGCTTGTTTCGATAATTTTGCGTGTTGTGCCCACGAGAATAAATAGCAGGAAATCGCGATTTGTATTTGAATGAAAAATTTCTTCAATGCAGGAAAATTCGACTAGCATGCCAGTTGGCAGCTACCATTTTACCAAAGGTGCATTTTTTGAAGTTCGCAACCGCGCCTACAGCCACTGATCCTATATACTACAAATGTACTTCTCTTTGCCACAAATAGAAGTGAAGAGGAAGCACTTCTCTTCGATTTATGAAATTTCGAGGAAATTTTATATTTCAAGGAATGTCCCCAAAATGCCACATTGTTATAGATGAATCTGTTTTGGGACACTGCGGCTACCTCTGTGAACCCGTCAAGTCTTTCATATTTGCACTGCGAATAGATCTTCATGTGAACAAACAACCTGTGCATTTAAATTTATATATTTGTTTTTAAAGTAATCAATTCTTATGATCTAATCATTCAAAATATCAAATTGTTCCTCAATTCATAATGCAATAAAAAAGCAGCTATCAGTTTGTTAAAAATCCCACAAAATGTCCTCAGAGAAATGCAAAATGATAGTATGAAAAGACATGTTGCATAATTTTTGTTGGAACTACAAATAAAAGATGTCAAACATCGTGTTTTCAGAGCTTGATCGGCAGTGCTTATAACTCATCTATTGCGACAAGATAACAATATAAAATGTATTTTTTTCTCATCTAGGTTTGTCTAGATGAGAAAAACAAAAGTCATCTAGGTTTATCTAGATGACTTTGTCATCTAGACAAACCTAGATTTTTTGTCATCCAGTTTTGTCATCTAGGTTTGTCTAGATGACAAAACAGTTGAGAAAAAATTGTATTTTTTCTCTACTGTTTTGTCAAGAAAACGATCGTTCCAAGTAAATGTATTTGCAGAGTTTATGCTTCCACTACAATATTTCACATCCCTGAGTAAAGAGGCTGCTCATCTATTTGTACCCTGTTTTTATTTACCTACTTCGATTAAAAGGAATTCATATTTTCGATGAAAAGTGGTCGCCAAAAGGTTTAGTTTTTGTTAGCCCAAATGCGCTCAATGTCAAATCGGAGGCGATTATCGCAGAGTTGATTACAGAAAGAAGGTTGATTACATGAACATTTCTGACAGCTGTTCTGGCCACGGACGAAACACGTTTGCCTTGTGTTGCTTAAGGTCTGTATTGTCAAACATGCCGTGCCTTCCACCCTGGGGTTGAGCTCCCATTCTTTCTTTTTTTCATTCTGGAAGTACTCGGTCTCTCAGGCAGGTGCATGGATCAGCTGAATGATTTACAACTTGTTTGTATGGTGTGACCAGTTCGAGTGCTGTCTGTATTACACTGCCGCTTTCTGCTCAATCGTTGTGAAAAAATGCCTCATGCTTCACGACTCCACTGATTCCATCACACGAGTTTTATCCCTGTCTTGTGGAAGAGAAGAGCCAGTTTGTCTTTTTAGCTCTCATTGTAACATAGCTTGCTCAGACGTCTCGAGCACTTTAGCGACATCGGCAGGTCTGAACCACTGCTTGCCTTTCTGCAGTAGAACATACTCTAGATCTTCTGGGCTCAAACTCGTCCTCGTCCGGTCGGCGACCATCGACTCGACAACTTCTTCTATCGTATTCGCAGTACGAGACTACACGTAATATGTAAAATAGTTCCCGCCTGAGAAGCAAACTGAGCCAATGTTTTCTCCTTTCTTTTTGTCACCTCTTGAAACCTGTACTCAGCTGGAATGAGCTTAAGCTCATCTAATACCACACGTTTCACAATCTCGTGATCCGTGCATTCCCCTTCACTCAAACTACACAGTAGATATCAAACCCACTCAGACAGCACCGGCAGAATCAAATGCCCTCTGTTTTCTTCCGACACTTGGAAGGATGAAAACAATTTCTCTACCTGGAAAAATGAGTCGCCCGGCTGTCTGTATATCTTTAACACTTTAGCACATTGTGCAATTCAGCTAATGCCAACATGGCAGCGATCATCTCTTCCCAACATCAAAGGCGGCCTACTCTATTGCTCAATATTTGCTCTGCGTAAATTGTCACGTTCACACTCGAGCTGTAGGCGTAAGGCCAGCTTGCAAATGCTTAGCGTAAGGCCATGCTTAGCATAAGGCCATGCTTAGCATAAGGCCAGCTTGTGAATGAAGTTCAAGAGTCTGTGAACAGGTGCACATCAAATGATTGAGAAAAAAAATTCAGGACAAAAGTGTGCACTGCAAAAAATATTTTCCCTTGATTACGTAAAAAGGCGTAGGTAACATGCTGCCAACGACTTCTATAAAAAGAAAATAGTAGACCATAGATCATCTTGAACACATGAAACTTACAGCCCGTTAAACTCTCACAGAGATCTCTGTAATAAAAAAGTAAAGTAATGACTGCTACAGTAGAACAGCTGCATCGTAGGGCCATTTCTCGCTCATTATTCATAATACTAATGCTACATGTCCGTAAATAACAAATTTGTTTGCATTAGATTCAACTTGAGGCATATGTAGTAAGCAGATTTATTCTCTGCATATACAAGGTAATTCAAAGTTTTTCAGGCCGCTATTTCAACTAACCCTGTGGCAGCGTGACTTGGGAAGTTTTGACTGCACATGCTAAAAAATTTACGAAGTGAAGTCAAATGTTTAAAAACCAACAAGGACAAGTTTCTTCTTCACTGAAATAAAATTTTGTTTTCCTATCATCATAAAACAAAATACAGCACAGACATTTTACAAACTGTATACACAAAAATTGTAAAAACATTATTTATTTTGGCGGCTTTGTATATGAGTTTAACATAATAAGATAGATCGTAACTTCCTGATGACTAAAGCACCTGTGTTGTTTTCCTATATTAACAGTATTGTGCAGACTTCTTTTCTGAAATACAGAAAAAACGTTTTGTAAGCACTACCATGACCGGTGAGCAGAGAGCAAAAAATAGTGCGAGCACTATTAAATAATTTATTCATTTCAAGACTCTTAACAACCCTTGTTCGGGGCACTGGGTTGCAGCACAAAAATAGATTATTGCACATAATTATTAATACATATACAGGATGAAAGGGCTGAAAGCGCACACTGCTTCATAAACAAACCAAAATGTTGGCCCGCAGTAGTAGTAGAGGCAAAAAAAAACAAAGGAGTAATCCAATGTATTACACAATACACCGATTAGGGTCATGCCATGCCAAATCACCCAGTATTCTTTCAACCATCTCGGATATGGCAGAAAAAAATTTCACATGTTTCTAGAAGTGCGAAACTCATCCTAGTCATTTAAATCTATTGCCAAAAATTTTCCTCCCTATTTATGACAGTCTGTAGTATGGCACCAAGTAAGGTAAAAGTCGTCAAACAACAACTTCTTCAAAAGACTTTTGGGAATGCACTCAGTAAATGGCATTTCTGGCAAGGTGATGAAAGATGTAACTAAATAGAATGACTTACTTATTCATATAAATTCAAGAGCTTTTCCCACGAGCAATATTGAATAATGTTGCCAAGTTTGGGATTTTTTTCTGGGAACATGGCGAATTCTAAGGACACAAATAAGTATGTACTGGTGACCAGTTTGACATGCTACAAATTAAAAAAAAATAAGCGCTGAAGTTTAGCAGATAGACAGCAAAAATTTTGAATTTCACTTTTCTTTTTGAGAAAAGCTCAGTATTCAGCATCGAAAAGCTTGCCCTGGTGGTTGGACAAAAAGTATGCACAACATTTCATTTTAAAGCTCTTTGTACTAGCTAAATATAGGCGAAGTTACTGAAGAGTATTATATTTCAACGTTGAGAAATATATATATTTTTAAATTGCATTTGTCCATCACCTTTACGCCTAGTTCACTCAAGCGGCATGAAGCACTCGCAAGGGCAATTTTCAGCAGAATTCCACAGACCTGAGGTACAGACAACAAGCTTGATGCAGAGCAATTGAAATTGGAATGAGGCTATCATCAGCATTTGATTGCCAACAGAGGTGCGCTAGAGTGAATGTGGCCAGAGTGTGGAGACAAGTAGCTTAGCAAAAAGTATATATGTGTATATATTTTTTTGCGTGGGAGTGCTGTGTGAGGGGAAGGCGACTTCGGTCATACTTTATGTACATTCGTGGTTGTTTGCATGTGTGCACGTAGGTATGCACATGCAAAACTAAGAAATGAAGTGAAATGAAGTAATGAAGTGATCTAACTGAAAATAATGACTTACTCATACATATAAATTCTTCGAGAGCTTTTCTCACGAGCAATATTGAATAATGTTCCCATGTTTGGGTTTTTTCTGGGAACATGGCGAATTCTAAAGACACAATTAAAATATGTACTGTTGACCAGTGTGACATGCTACAAATTGAAAAAATTGTGCACTGAAGTTTAGCAGATAGTCTGCAAAAATTTGGAATTTCACTTCTTTTGGGAAAAGCTCTCTATTCAGCATCAAAAAGCTTGCCTTGGTGGTCGGAGAAGAAATATGCACATTTCATTTTAAAGCTCTTTGTACTAGCTAACTATAGGCGAAGTTACTAAAAAGTATTATTTTTAATCTCGAGTAGTATTTTTTTAATCGCATATTTCTACCAGCTTTACGCCTAATTCACACAAGCGGCATGAATCACTTGCAAGGGCAGTTTTCAGCAGAATTCCACAGACCTGAGGTACAGACAGCAAGCTTGATGCGGAGCAACTAAAATTGGAATGAGGCTATCATCAGCATTTGATTACCAGCAGAGGTGTGCTATAATTTATTTTGTTTATTTAATTATTTATTGATTTATTTAGCAATACTGTCAACTCTCATGCGAGAGTCTTTACAAGGAGGGTAACATAACAAAACATAGCAAAAAGAACATTATTAGCAAATACACAAATACAGGATAGATCAAGATTATATGATACAATTGTACAGATAATCATCCAAGGTCTGTTCAAATTGGGACAAATCGTTCTGGTCAGCAGCACTCACCGGCAATTCATTCCACATTTCAATTGTATTAGGAAAAAAGAAGTATTTGAATCTATCCGTATGAGTCCTGTACGTTTGAATGACCCTGTTGTGGTTGCTTCTTGAGCTTTTTTTACCTGGTGGCAGTAAGTATACTTCCTTGCTAATATTTATTTGGTCATTTAGAATTTAAAATAATAGTTTCAGACAATTTTTCTGTCTGCGCCTTTCTAACAAACAGAGGCCAGAAGAATGGCGCATTTCTGTAACTGATTCTGTCCTTCGATACCCGGAGCATATAAATTGCACCGCGTACCTTTGAATTTCTTCTATTTGTTTCTTCAAATAATATTGATGAGGGTTCCATACCACTGACGCGTACTAGAGATTAGGCCTTATAAAGATTGTAAAAGCAGCAAGTTTCACATCGGCTGTTGCACCTTCTAGTTTTTTTCGTAAAAAAACATAATTTCCCATATGCCTTTGAACAAGCATTGTTAATGTGTATGTTCCAAGATAAATTTTCCGTGATCGTTAATCTTAGATATTTAAATTGAGTAGCATTTATCAAACACTTGTCTCCGATGGTGCATGAAAATAAAAGATGGCTCTTCTTTGTTGTAATATGTGTGTATGTCGATTTAGAATAATTAATTTTTATATTCCATTTTTTACACTATTTGCTCAAGGCCTGTAAAGATATGTTAAGTTTAACTTGAGTCTTTTTGTTTTGTACAGTGGAATAAAATAAACAGTCATCTGCAGATAGTTTAAGGTGCACACCTGGCTCCATAAGAGCTGAGATGTCATTAGTATACACCAAAAACAAGAGAACAAAATAGTTCTCGTTACCACGAGCGCCAAGTCCTAGCTGACCTTGAACGTGGTGGAGCCAAATGTAGAAAATAAGCAATAGGCACTGCTTCGGCTTTGCAGATTCGGTGATTGGTAAAAGCACGGCCATGAAGTTGCAGGTGTCACTGTTCCTTTTATTATTGAAAGGTAAAACCTTATTAATCCTGACATACGCTTTTGAAGATGGTGACAAACGCCAGAAATAGCGGTTTGCTGTGCCAATACATAGGGTTTAGATGAATTTTTCACTTCAGGCAGATCTGCCGCCGCCATAATGCTTCAGTCCTTGGTGGTTATACTGCTTCAAATGGACTGATTCATAAGACATGGGCACTCAAAGCAGTCAAATTTGCTGTCAGCCTTCGGGAATATCGAGCTTTTCAGTTAAAGGGCCTGCATCGCAAAGCCGGGTTTGAAGCCTACACGATGACAGGCCTTAATGAAAATGCCTGCGTTGTACCCTTTCAATCGGCGATTTGAGATTCAATGAAAACTGAAATTGTCGCTGTCGTTGCACGACATTCTTATTGATTACGTATGACAAGTTTTATATTTACCCTTGTACTGGTGGAAATGTACTATAGTCTTATTTCGATAAAGAATACGTTGCCAAAACTTTAATTGA
Source organism: Rhipicephalus microplus (assembly GCF_043290135.1). Taxonomy (NCBI): domain Eukaryota; kingdom Metazoa; phylum Arthropoda; class Arachnida; order Ixodida; family Ixodidae; genus Rhipicephalus; species Rhipicephalus microplus. The sequence goes on along the minus strand of NC_134706.1, from coordinate 137,633,818 downwards.
ATGCTTACGATACAAAGTAAAAAAACAAAACAGAAAACTGATAATGGATGGTAGACAATAGATGTCTTGTTTGCAAGTTCGAACGAAAGCGTGAATTGATCGGGAGCTTATGAAGAACAATGCCATTTTTACCTGTTCGCTAGAGGTAATGTTCCTGTGACATTGTGATTCTTACACAAGTTAGACGCGTCAGTTGTGCATATCACTGGCGTGTTCGCTCTCTTGGCGTGGGGTTGGACCAGCGGAAACAGATAAAGGAATGAATGAGGCGATGAAATAGTATTTTGGTGGTGCTTTCGAAATCAGTATAGGTTCTCTACAAACAGTACGTTAACTAACAATACTAAGAAGTCTATGTTGAAAAAGGCATGACACTGCATGCGAAACTGGTGTGAAAGGACTTTTTGTGTGTGTAGAGGACATAACAACGTTTTCAGGCTAGGCAGTACTATAGTGCGACTAAGCAAAACGACGAAGTATTACAGACAGTGTGAAAGAAAAAAAAAACGTTTGGATAGCCGTTATAATGGCTTCGAATACACAACAAATGGGGCATCAGTTGACTTTGGCTGAACATGTGAAAACTTTTCACGTCATTTTTTTTGTCACCTTGCTGGACCAAGTCGTTTAACTCACTCACGAAGTTTGCGATTCCTGTGTAAGTCATCGCTTGTTCTTGCAAAGTTTTGTTGTTCATTTTCGTAAAGGTGTTTCTGCTTGAATATTTTTGAAAGAGTCAGTTACGGCTGAAATCGTATTCGGGAAATACGAATGGACCTCTTATCTGAAAGCTCACACAAAAAAGAAGGTACCAAACAGTCAAAAGAGGCGCTATCAGATCAGTTGGTAAAGTTGCTGTCTACTGGACACGTAATAGTGGAATTACGCATTATGAACTCGTGAACCTTGACCCAGTAATGTGTGTAATCATTTGCGTGCCTTACAATGCTCTGCATACGACGTCTTGCCTTTGGTATGGTCTATAGTCTAGTTACGTCACCTGAATTGCGAAGTTCCGTCTCTGCAGATTTGAGCTAAAGCAAGAGACAAGAAAGATATTTTGATTATACGAACACTATAGAAATAGTACATTCTTTCGTTCTCCCCAAATTTCTATAATTATGTATATGAGAAATCGCTTAAAGTATAAAGTGAAGGTCTTTTCAATTCATGATCATCGTCTTCATCCCAATGACTGCACCCCCTACAGGCAAAAGGGCTCCTTCATGTTCCGCCTAACAACGAGGTTCTTGCTTGCTGCGGCACCTGTTATACACACAAACGTCTTCATTTCATCTGCCCACCGATTTCTGTCGCGCCCTAGCACATCGCCTCGTTTTGGAATCTATTCTGTTATTTTTAAGAACAAGTGTTTATCCTGCTTCTCGCTACATGATTCATCCAAGTTTATTTCTTTTTGACGTCTACTAACAAATACTTAAAACTTGTTTTTTTTCTACGACTCCACACTGGTCTGTTGTTTGTAGTTAATATTACACCTAAAATTTTTATTTATATTGATCGCTTCCTTGTCTTCATTCAAAGTTCAACCCTCTCTTCAAGCATGCCAGTTTATGCTCTGTAACTAAGTGCGTTCTTATGAAGAGATAGTGGTAAGCTACTAACCAAGAAGACCAGATGAATGTGCTGCACGCCATTGCTATGCATCTTGCAGCTTGAATTTTATGGTCCAGCTGTGGGGTCACTACCTGCTCTGAGTAGACATATTCGTTTATTACTTCCAAAGACTCACCACCTATCACAAAGCGCCTGCTCCTTTCATAGACTGTTTCATACATGTGACGCTTCACAGGTGAATGTGGGGAAAGAAGATGACGAAGACGAAGGGTCAGAATAAACTGGTGTTCTGAATGAGGCCATGTCTCATCCGTTACACTAAGTCGACAGGATCTACCGCAGCAACATCATGAGCCCACCTAAGAGGATGATCAGCCTGGCGAAATACACCGGAGCTGAAGACAATGTCCCTGTTGACAAGAGGTTGCACCTCTTCGAAACGAAGGCGAGCAACGTCAGCTGGTCCGAACGAGATCGCATCGACTGCATCAGCGAGTACCTGGAAGGTGAGGCATTCCGCTGGTACCTCACCGAGATTTTCGACGCAGAAGATACGTGGGAAGGCATCAAAACAAGCATGATATCACGTTTTTCTGCACCTGTTAGTGCCCCTCTCCACCAATTCATACACTGCAGGCTCAAAAGAGAACAGTGCATCAGGCACTACTACGAAGAGAAGACACACCTTGGTCGCCTCGCAAACTTAAAAGACGTTCACATATTATCAGGATTGACCGATGATGTACCTGAAGAGATCGAAAGACGCCGAGCTGGATTGACGCTCACCACCCCGGCCAAGTGGCTTGCTACTGCGCTTGAAGCGGAAGACTCTGTCCACAGAGATGCTTCCCAACACTCGTCAAAACGGCAGCTCATGCGTCGAGAGCCTCATTCTACGCGACCATGGCTCCCTGCAGGATCGATGCGCACCCATCACAGTGAGTGCCGACATTGTGCATCCGCTGGTTTGCCGAATCAGTTTCACTGGCACAATGAGTGCCCTCGTCGTGAAATGGTGTCTGCTCTAACTGACAACCAGGGAAACGAAGAGGGCGGCCCAAAGGCTCATTAATACGTTTTGGTGCACTTGTGAACGGGCACATGGTGAACGCAACTCTGTATACAGGAGCGACTATTACTTGTATCAGCGAAGTTGTGGTCAAAAAACTCGAGCTGCAGTTGCTCAAGGATTCATGCATTAGTGTCCAACAAGTCGCCTCAACCACAAAAGCTTTGGGCCGCGTACATATACAGTTGGAAATAAGGAAGTTAAAGCGGGCAGTTCAAGCACATGTTTTACCAGGCATGAAGACTGAATTCTTGCTAGGCCTGAACAACGCTTCCTTTTGCAACCTGTCACTGGATTTAAACACGATGACTTTGCTTCAAGACAACAAAGCTTTGCAGAATACCTTTCAAACATAAAACTGTGTCTTCAGCACCAATACCACCCCTCTTCAAGCCAGTGATGTCACGCACCTTGCACCATCGCAACAAGCTGCTTTGAGAGAGGTGCTTAAAAATTACGAAGACATTTTCTCAAAGTCTCAGATGGACTTCAGATGTATCGCGGATGAACGACACTGCATTGCCCTCAGCAACAACGTGCCTATCCACAGACCACCGTATCGGTGCTCCCTGGCAGACAAAGAGGAAATTGTCAAGCAAGTGGACTTACTTCTCAAGCAAGGTGTAGTGCGTCCATCTTTTTCCCCATACGCAGCTCCTGTCATTCTTGCAGAGAAAAAAAAAGGTGAAGGACGCACACGTTTATGCATTGATTATCGAAAGCTTAACTCTGTCACTGTACCTGACTACCAATCTATTCCGTGTATAGACGATGTTCTAGACTACCTGGGAAAATCGAAATATTTTTCTACATTTGATATCACATCAGGCTATTGGCATGTCAAAATGAACCTAGAGGACATCCCAAAAACAGCTTTCGTCACGCCGAGTGGCCATTATGAGTGGCTTGTTATGCCTTTCGGTTTGAGAAATGCTCCTGCTACATTCGAAAGAGCTGTGAAATCAGTTATCAGAAAACATAAATTAAAGAATGTCGTCAATTATTTTGATGATATCGTAGTTTTCTCTGACACAATTACTGAGCATCTACAGCCCCTCCAAGCTCTATTGCATGCCCTCAAAATGGAGAATATAAAACTTAAACTGAAGAAATGCCATTTTGCCCAAGATTCTATTGAATATCTGGGTCACAAAGTGTCGCACGGTACAGTGTCGTCTATGAGAAGAAACATACAAGCTGTATTGCGATTCCCGAGACCGAAATCCCCGAAAGAGCTTCAGCGTTTTTTAGGCACCACCAACGTTTACCGCCAGTTTATACCACACATCAGTGACATAGTTTTCCCACTTACGAAGCTGTTGAAGAAGGACACACCATGGGAATGGAATTCCTCATGTGAACAAGCTTTTGAGAACATGAAATACTGTCTGACCAAAAAACCCATTTTACGAATTTTTTCTTGCGAGAAACCATGCATTATTTATTGCGACGCATCTAACGTAGGCGTAGGTGCTGTTCTGAAGCAAAGAGATCATGATGGTAAAGAACACCCCGTTGCCTGTCACTCGCGTAAGCTACTCACGCACGAATGAAATTATGACATTACAGAGCTCGAATGCCTCGCTATAATTGACGCTGTTGACAAGTGGCACTGCTACCTACATGGACGGCCATTCACTGTTGTCACCGATCATGCTGCTTTACAATGGCTCAAAAACATGAAAAAAACCCACAAGGCCGGCTCTTTCAGTGGTCTTTGAAACTGTCGATGTATAACGTTAACATTCGACATCAAAAAGGCAGCGAAAACATTGAGTCGGACGCATTTTCGCGAAGCCCTATGGTTCAAGTCCTTTCATTACTAGAACTTCAAACTTACCAGGATGACCGTTCTTGCTGCAAGTACACAACGAAAAACGGGGTCACACGTAAAGGAATCCGCCAAGTGTACGTTCCTCTCAAGCTTCGACTGGGCCTTCTGCAGAAAGCACACTGTCAGTTCGGACACGTCGGAGTAAAGGAAACTCTGGGCTTGTTGTCATCATCCTACTATTGGCCGGAAATCATCACAGATGTTTCATCCTACGTCCGCCACTGTGACATATGTCAGCGTTGAAAGAAGCCGAAAACCAAGAGATTCGGATCACTCGAGTCACTACCACCTGCAGAACAACCCTTTGATCTTTTAGTAATGGACACTATAGGTGGCCTTTCAGGATATGGCTCGACAAAGAAGTTTATTCACTTGGCGATCGACCATGCTACGCGGTATGTCTGGGCGTTTCCCCACAAGAACAAAACTTGTGACGCATACATTTTGTGCATCACCGCCATCTTTGCAGCAGGAAAACCCAAGAAGTTGCTATCTGATCGTGGACCAGCTTTCACAGCTGGAAAATTGGAGCAGTTTCTAAAACGCAATGGTGTCCACCAAATGTTCACATCCTCCCAACACCCTCAATCTAATGGCATGAATGAACGTGCAAATCAGACTATTGTAACCCGGCTGAAGTGCAAAATGAATTAGCAGCCACAGAAGTCTTGGGTTAAACATCTTTCAGATGTCGTCGATGAATACAACAGAACACCACATGAAGTAACACCATATCCACCATCGTACCTAATGTATGGAATTCCTTCATATGACATAATTTTAGACGCACCAATGAAGAATGTGCAAGAAGCGAGGAAAAGTGCAATCAAGAACACGCTTGCCTATCATGAGAACAACAAGATAATCTACGACAAAAAATTCCTACCACAAAATCTCCAACCTGGTGAATTGGTCCTCTGCGAAACACCTTGGCACCCTAACAAAGGAAAGCTCAGTACAGTCATGAAAGTACCTTACACAATTCTTCGCAGAGTCTCTCCTGTGAACTATAAGATTGACCGATGCGTAGCTCCGTTATGCAGAACTACTGTCATTGTGCACGTCAACAAACTGCGTCGCTACTATTGTCCCAATAAGTTGACGCTCTCTCGGGGGGAGGGGGAAAGGTGTGCCGCTTCACAGGTCAATGTGAGAAAATAAGATGAGGAAGACGAAGGGTCAGAATAAACTGGTGTTTTGACTGACGCCATGTCTCTTCCGTTACATACATTGCTTTATTTTTCAACATATTAGGTTTTATACCTACTATTCTGGTCATGGGGCCTTTAGATTCATCTCGAACGAACTTAAATAAGGCAGCTCACGCAGCTGCACGAGGGCTTACTAAACATGCACGACGTGCTCAGAATCCCAATAACATGCATACAACACGAGAACAGGGACAGATTGCTTGCATACAATGAAGTCGCAAAGCATTACTACACGAACAGAAGAGAATTCCCAGTGCCGCACGCTAGACAAGCTCAAAAGATCTCGAGCAGTTTTTTTGTAATTTTTACAAGCAAGAACTTACCCAAAATGGAAATTTTATTAACAGTATATATCCAAAAACAGGTCGCAAGCAGTCGCGGGAATTGTAATGATGTGATTACTGTGGACCATATGCTTTGACAGTTTGCTGTCTCTTTCAGACACTGTGGCAAGGAAAGAGCGTGCTATACAAAAGTACTTCCCTGTGAAGATCTTTCAGATAAAGTACCGGCCGTCTTGAAGACCCACAGTACCGCATTAATGTGAAACCCTAGTGTCCCAACATCAGAGCCGCCTGCTGCGTCAACGTAAGCGTGCAACGTCAGGACCGGGAGAAATTTTATCATACTATACACTACCTACATTTGCTTCCTTTGTTCAAGTCAGTAATCAAGAGTTGCAGATGATCTCTTGAATTACTAATGCATCCAGTATCATTAGCTAATCACCCGCCCTGATGGCACTCTTCATGAACTTGTATCCTTAACCGTTCCGTATCTGGAACCCTGAGAACCACTTGTTTACGCACATAGTGAATAGTTTTGTGAACTATAGTTCGCGATCTGTACGATTCAAGATAGCGCCCAGAAGAGGGTCTACCCCTTTGCCACTTTCACCAGATCAAGCCATGCGCTCCACTGAAATAGATATGAAACCAAAATACTTCCCACAACCATGTGAAGTGCTTAGTGCTCGCCGCTAATAATTTGCCGTGGTGAGACAGGTTATATTTCAGTTTCGTTAACGTGCATGAACGATTAATAGTGAAACAAAAAAACCGCTTGAACTACGAGGAATGTGTACTGAAGGGCACTCCGAGCTTACCTGACGTATTTCCCGCAGTGGTAGGCCGCTTGCGAGTACTGCTATCATTGCTGCACAGGACCGAATGTTCAAATGATGAGGCTTTCCAAACATATCGCTCATTCGTCATTGATTACTTACGCAGTCAGAAACAGGAAGTTGCTTCTTCAATAAAACTCACGTTTTTACATTATATTCAGAAGCACTTGTGTCAAAGTCATGCTTAGGCGTTATCTGAGCACAATTCCCGGCACTCGTGTGTAACAGATTTGATCAGCGCGATGAAAACATCAATATCTAAAATAATGCACACGTATACACGCATAGGGAGTGTTAATTCTTTGCCGTTGCACTCTGTAATATCCACAAAAATTGCTCCACATGCAATACACATAAAAAAAGATTACAGCATATCTAGGAAGTGAATGAGGATTGTGGTGGGGTGAAGCGTACGTCTTCCCATCTGTGCTTCTGTCCGTTCATGCGTCTGTTCGTGCAACCGTCGCTCTGTATGTCCGTCCGTCTATTTAGTGAACACTCCAAGTACCGCCATCTCACATCTTTTCTTCGTGTATTCATCATATATAAGTACCGCCATCCAGCAGACATTATAAGGGCCGCTCTCTCGGGTATGTGCCACTGGTGGTTACAAACGATAACGGGATGAACGCGTAACGCCATAAGGAGGTTCGTCCCAGAAGTGTGTTCTATTTTATTCACACTCAATGGGCGGATGACGTGCGTTGATAAATGCTTTATGACACTTTCATAGCGACGAGTTGAAGCGAAATTCAATGTTTATTTTTATTGAAAAAATGACTTGTGAGAAAGCAGAAGTAACTGGACAGGTTTGAATGCGGCCATATCATCATCTTTTGTTGTTAATATTTTGTTGCCTTTGCCACGAGGCTCGAAACGCAACATTGGCAATCGTGAGGTGCTCTTCTTGCCCGAGTGTAAAGGCTTAATTGGGAGTTACGATAAAAATCACAGCGCTGTTGAAAGAAAATCTTGAACGATTTTGCTACGCGAGGTCGATCAATATAACAGGTGATCGCTCAGTAATAAAACTGGGTGTTTAAAATTCAACAACTAAAGTGAGCCTCATCGATTTGCGGAAGAAGCCGCCAATTTGTCTTGCTCAGCCATATAGCGCGAGTTTGAGGCATAAGCAAAATTGCCATGTTAGTCTTGCAGCTTTTACACAATAAGGAAGCTTTGAGTTTGATAGATAAGAGTCTTTATAGGCAAGAAAACCTGACCTGCTAATCATATGTTGGTACCACTTTGGATGACCTGGTTCACAATGATCCTTCAATATTCACAAGGATGTTACTCAAGGAAACATTTTGCAATAGCACACATATGTGAGTATCAGTACACTTTTTTATTACCACGTACACCGCGGTGATGTAGAGACCAGGGCGCTCGACTCCTGACCCAAAGGTCGCAGGTTCGATCCCGACGACAGCGGTCACATTTCGATGAAGGCGAATTGCTACAGGCTCATGTGCAGTGTGATCAAACTGGACAATAAAGCACATCAGATTGTCAAAATTTTCGAAGCCCTTTACTATGGCGTCTCTCATATGGCGTCTCTCAGAAAAGGCAAGAGTCGGAATTGCATATTCAGTGTTAAATTGATCTTTTTCATTTCGTTTACATGATTTTACACCTATTTATCAAGCGGAATTATTTTCAATTTTCTCAGAATTACGGAAATTGCTTCAATCCATAACAAGTGCTGTCATTCTTATAGACTGCCTGTGTGCGTGTCTTTCACAGCGGCTAATATCTACAGTGCTTAAGAAGTGATTTACGCCCTTGCCCCGACACTTTTACCAGTCATTCGCTTGGTGTCCATACCACGGCATAAAGGTTTGACGCTCAACGAATATGCAGATGCACTTGCAGTGGCCTCACATAATTGTTTCATGATTTCTATATTGCCGACGCTGGCATTCATCACCGTGGCACACTTTGAAAAAGTTGTCATATCCGATAATTTTGAAAAATCTCGGTTGGCAACATCTTATTTTTTTCGTCTGAAGTACCACCCTTGGAAAAATCGAAGGCACTCCTTTAGAATGGCGAAGATATCAATAACAAGACTACAATGCCAAATCCCCTCCGCCGCCCTCCCCCTAAACTTTTATCTACACAGGTCTGGTCTGGTACAGTCTCCCCTATGCCTCCACTGCAACGAGAGTGAATCTCTGCACCATTTCTTCTTAACATGCAAGTTATTTGCAAATCAAAGAAAACGACTGTTAGAAAGACATCTCCGTAGGTTGGCTTTAAATTTATCCCTTCCGGTGGTCCTTTCCTTTGGAGCGATGCAAAAAGGATTTAGCCACAGGAACGGTTGCGAGGCTGTGTTTGATTTTTTAAAGGAAACAAAATGAATAGAAGACTATGCTGAGGCGTAAATTCACTTTATTTTCAACCATAACAGCTTGCTGGGTTTCTTTTTTCATTACCTCTTTTTATTTTATTTCCAATTGATTGTTTACCAATTTGTTTTTTTTAAATGTACCTATCTAAACATCCCGGCTGGTAACACATTTAGATCTCGAAGATGGGGTACCATCCGTTCTACGGCCTATCCCCCGTAGTGGGTTGCGCCAGGACTCTGAGGAACAGCAAACCAACCAATGCAATCGCGTTGCATACGTCGTCCAGCTGGCGCAGTCGTCGACAAACCATGCCGAGGGAACCTGAGCCACTCACCTGGCTGCTCAGCCTGCGCAAGGCAACCATTGCCTGCACTCCTATTGTTGTGATATATTCAATATTGCCGCAGTAAATTTCCATTGCTCCGCGCAGTGCGGACGTCGGGAACGAAGAGAAACGCTAATGGCACGACTACGAGTGATGAAGCCAGACGCAATGCACGAGCCGGCCCTGCATGCGCACGTTACTCCACCGAACAGCCAACGCGCGTGAAGAAGAAAACGAGGGTGGTCGAGGCAGGGGATCACGATGACTACCGACCTTCGGATCTTCCTGATTGCTGTGCGTCGTTCACTTTGGGCACAAGTTCGCCCTTAATAAACTGTGTAAATAGAACATCCTTGTTGTGAGGCTGCTACACTTGTTACAATATGAGATTGCCACTTTATAAGTTTATTATATATAACTCCGATGTAATTTAAGAAATCCACTTGCTGGATATCCTGCAGCTTGTAAGTAAGAGATATTCTCATGAGGTCGCTAACGGGAAGAACAAGAATAGCACACTTATTGGTATTAAGACTGAATGGTAGACCATCTAGCCAACTCTCTAGCACACTCAAGTACGGCTGGAAAATACTGTGAAGATGTTTTGTTAGTAATCATGGCAAAAAAAAGCAATGTCGTCCGCATAAATATAAGCCTGCATTTCTGATCGAATAGGAATAGTACACATCAAGGTGTTAAATAATGATGGTGAATGTACTGACCTCTCAGACACTCCTCGCCTCTGTTTGTGCTTGCAGGAAGGAAAGTCATCTTCAACGTGGCAAAACTTCTTTTCTTTCAAACATTTCGTCAGCTATGCTTCCATAGAAGTAGGGAATCCGTGGTGCCATGATTTATTAACATAGAATGTGTTGACACTATTGTATGCTCTATATATGTATAAAGTAACTGAAGTGACATACTGTTGTTTTTATGCTGAACATTGTGTAGATTACTTTCGTGGTCTACGTGCACATTCTATATTGAATATCCAGATCTAAAGCCAATTTGACTGGGGCTCAGCAGCTGTTGTTAATTAACCAATGTTATTGTACAACCACAAGAGACTTTTTCAACAAGTGTCACTACATTTGTTTTTAATGTTATAGGTCTTATATTGTCGATATTAAAACTGGACCACTGCTTTTTAAGCAGTGATATAACTTTAGCGATTTTCCACTCATGAGCTATTCATGCCTTCCTGATAGAGTAGTTTATTAGGCTTAAGTGATCACTGGGGCATTTCTGATTATTATTAGCATTGCGTTTGTGCACTTTAATAAACATCAGGTGCAGCTTCTGTGCAGTCGCGGTGCGCACGCGCTTAGAAACAACACTACGAAACCAGCGTCCTGGCTAGCTCAACATGAAGCACAAAGCTACCTGCACTCTCACGCTCTTCTCCTGTTGGAATGGAATGAAAAAACTTTATTTCGTTCCTGCAGGACGCGCTTAGCGCGTAGCGGGCGTCTCCCACGTAGGGACCGACAGGGAGTACCTGGCGGCCGCTTCGTGGGCCTGCTGGACGGCCCATCGCTGGTCGGTGAGAGGTGAGCTCCTGAGGGACCTCTCCCACTTGCTTGAGGTAGAGTCGGGAGGAGTTGTTCTCCAGTTTTTATTTTCTTTTTGTCTTATTTTCCTTGCGTCACATGTCCCACTTTTCTACACGGCTGGTGGCCGATCCCCTGTGGTTGGTTGCGCCATCCTTCCGGTAATCATCATCATCATTACCAGGATGAACTCACCGACCAACCATGGCGACAAGCAAGCAAGCGAATTTCAAGCCGGTTACGCACGTCATTTTTGACCTCGATGGCGTCGTTTTAGGTGAGTGACATACTTATTAGGCACTTCAGCTTGCATTTTCTTAATTCAGAACATCATCGATGAGCTGGATAAAATACTGTGCGCCAGTGAGTTATTTAATTCTTTTGTAGACTGGGAACACGTCAACGCAGCAACAAATATTACCTATTCCAAACTCCAGAACATCACTAAATAAGAATTACGTGCCCAGTATGGTTAATCAGTGAAATTGAAACGTGCGACTTCCCTGCTTATCGCGAGCTAGAATCTACCAAAAGGTATCCTGTCTTAGCTTCTGATTTTTCTACCACCTCACCTAAACGATTCGGATTTGAAACTTTCCATTTGTTGACGTTAGTTTAAAGGGTAATAACGACACCCAAAGGATCTTATGAGTAGCAGTTCATGATGTGGCGAGTATCATTCCCAGTAATTTATGCTGGCAAAATCTGAAGAGAAACTAAGGCAGTCGTAAAGGCCCTTCAAGGAAGCCTATGCAAAAATTGTTTCTTCAATATGTTTTCTGAACACTTACGCAGTGCCAGGTTTTCCCACTAGGCCTTAATCTCAAATGCCTCAGAAAGTAGCCTAATTAAGAAGCCCGCTATCTAGATAGCGTGTCTGACAACCTTCCTCTATATGCAGCATTGAATAGCTCTAGCCATCCCCAAAAGTGCGCGCAAGTTTCAGCAGTCGAGCAGACCATACTCAAATAACGTGGTTTTAAGGCGAAAGCCTTTAATGTCTCATACTGGCGGTGTCCGTACGTCCATGCCATGGAACGGTGCCAGTTGTGGCCTCTCACCGTCACATTCTTTCAGCAGTTACGTCGTTGTTGAGAGTGTAATAGAGGAAGAGAAACAACAACAAAAAATATAACAAAAAAAAACAAAAAAGAGGTGGAATAGTCAGTTGAATAGCAAGAAGCTTTCACCGAACTCATTTTGAAATTTACAGTGTCCATCAGTATTCTTTATAGAATATGCGAGAATCATTAGCTGATTTGAATATTCGGTATTACAGTGAAGTTAAGTGGCGAGAGATGGCAGGGGACAATAAGGAACTGCAAGACAGTGCAATTGAATTTTTTTTATGGACAGCGATTCCTCAGCAATCATCAAATGAATTGCAAAACACATTCTGTCTGGCGATGCCATAGCGATATATCCTTAACCAAGAAAATCCATCAATTGTGTGAGAAAAGACATTTTTTTACTATAACAAGCTTTTTATGTTGCACCATGTGTTTGATAAGTCAACACAGCGATTCAGTCATGAATCAGTCCTTGGTTTTGGGACTTAATCAGCACAAGTGTAGAATAGCGTACACAGTGAAGCAGTTGCAAGTTGAAGCATGCATTATTGATCACAATTGCTTTAAAGGTAGCGGTGCTTTGAAAAGGCCTTTTTTTCGAACAATATCAAATCCACGACAAGTCTTTTGCTTATGGAGCAAGAGCAAGCATTCACCTGGAACAAATAAACATTCAAATAATGAGTATTTATAGCGGTCTCGTCATATGTACTGAACATTCACTGCATTACTATTCGCTTGTAATAGTTTTACGTTTCCATACTCATGCATTCGTTACAAGCAACATTGCATGTTTCATCTTATTCTTAGTAGCCTGATCCAAATAAAACTTTTGTCAATACGCTATTAAAACTTTCTCTCTGTTCAAATGCACTTTCAGTGTTTTCAGTCGGATCACATTATACTCGAGCGCTCCTTGGGCGAGAATGGTAGAGCGACCACTCTACTCCTCGCAGTACCAGCACAGAAAACAACATTTTGCATGCGGTTGACCTCTGAGCTCAGCCAATGTCTGCTTCTTCCTTGCACATGTGCCATAGCTTCAGCGCTATATTTATCGTGGTTCATACAGCGCCGCCCTGGCAATCAAAGCACGTAGTTCTCAGCCGCTTCCGCAGTCGAATCAGTATCGTATCATTGTTTCAGCGAGCGTCGTATCATCGTATCATCGGAGCATCGTATCAGCGAGCGGCCGCGGAAGCAGCCGCTCGCTGATACGATTCCAGCGCGTAACGTCGAAAGCTGGCTGTATTGTGGCAAATTTAAATGCAGTACTACGTATCCATTCACCCTATTCATCTTTTTTCTAAACGTTTGATTCAAAACAGAGGCGTCCTTGTGCGTAGGCAAATGGGCGAGAATAAAAGGTTCTACTCTTGTTGTTTTGTCGCGCAGCGTCAGACAGCTCACTAAACCAAATTTTTCGTGTTTGATAGATTTATCAATAGGCAGACGGCATGCAGTGGAAACCAGGGGGAAGAGGCAGAAGACACCCGGTACTTTGTCAAGAATAAAAGAATCATATGTTGCATCATGCGGCATAAAAAACTTCCATCTGATACCGCCGCCACGCCACTTAAACAGCACCGTGCCATCAAACATGCGATACGCATATAGTCTGCATGGTTTGCAAGAAGTTACGTAAGAGGAATCTCTGTTGTTGAAAAAACATGGCGACGCAGCGATGCTTGTTGAGCCATAGCTCATCGAGGTTCGTAGAGTCATACCGTTTCAATCACACTGCCGTAAGTTTTTCAAAAACGTTCTTTTCACCGTGTTAAAGGGGCCATCTAACACTTTTGATGGCTTCATAGTTTTACATGTTTGTCTAGCTGGTTGCGTACACTGACGGCTTAAGAGATAAGTGCCGCAGAAACGGCATTGATAGGGCCACGCAGTGCAAAGCCATTCAGCATAGAGATATCGAAATACAATAAAATGGTTGCTTACCATCAACTCAATTTTCACTGGCTCACCTTACAGCGTTTCCCTCTCCCTCTGACGTCGGAAGGCTGCCCAATGAAATGAACTGAAAGCTCTACCGTACGGGAAGCTCGCATGACATATTGCCTGTTACGTCTTGCGTAATAAAGTGTCAGTGGTGTCGCAACGTGATTCAGACAGTTACGCGGCTCACTTCTATCTTTTTTTCGCTCTTTCAAGAATCACTTACAGCATAAGAAGGACGCCATTGCTATGGTAACAAACAAGGCGGTACTCGAAGAGGGAACGACACGTGCGAAACAAGCCAGCCCGCGAACGCTTGTGTATTGTTTTGTAGCTTTACTGGTATTTATTTTTGCAATGACGTGTATATATCAACGCTCTTACGTAGTTTTTTTTCTTTTTGTTTCTTGAAATAATGGCACCAGCATCTCCAAGGCGTTTTCTTCAGCACATTGCGTTCGGCACATTCTTTGACCAGCTGGGCAGTTTTCAAGCTGAAAAGGTCGGAGAGCTTTATTGCCTATCGAGCTGAGGGAAAATCATGCTAAATAAAAATAAAAGAAATAGTAATACCTATTTTGATGCAATGCTGTGATTACGTGCAACGTTACATTTATTCAATCATATGGCCGCAGCCTCCCGACGTCATTTCCGCTCGCAGTAGTTCTGGCATTGCGTTTTTGCACTTTATTTACCATCAGGTGCGGCTTCTGTACAGTCGTCGTGCGCGCGCTTAGAAACAACGCTACGAAACCAGCGTCCCGGCTAGCTCAACATGAAGCACAGAGGCTACCTGCACTTTCACAATCTTCTTTTTTTCTTTTCCTTTTGTTTCATTTTTCTTGTGTCACAAGTCCTACTTCTTTAGATTGCTGGTGGCCGATCCCCTGTAGTGGATTGTGCCATTCTTCCGGTAACCATAGTCATCATCACCAGGGTCAACCAACCAACCAACCATGGAGACAAACAAGCAAGCAAGATTCAAGCCTGTTACGCACGTCATTTTCGACCTCGATGGTGTGGTTTTAGGTGAGTGAAATACTTATTAGGCACTGCAGCTTGCATTTTCTGAACTCAGAGCATCATTCATGTGCTGGATAAGATACTGCGTGCCAGCGGCTATTTTAAATTCTTTTGACAACTTGGAATACGTCAGCGCAGCGAACGAATAATATTCCGAACTCCAGAATGTCGCTAAATAAGAATTCAGCACCCAGTAAGGTTAATCGCGAAATTGAAACGTGCGGCTACCCTGCTTATCGCGAGCTAGAATTTACCAAAGGGTATCCTGTCCTAGCTTCGGCATTTTTTACCACCACACTTAAAAGATGCGGATTTCAAGCTTTCCGTTTGTTGACGTTAGTTTAAAGAATAATGAGGGCACCCAAAGGATCTTACGAGTAGTGATTCATGATGTGGCTGGTGTCATTCCCAGTAATAAGTGCTCCGAAAATCTGAAGAGAAACTAAGGCAGTCGCAAAGACCCTTCGAGGTAGTGTATTGCCAAATTGTTTGTTCAACATGTTTTCTGAACACTTAAACAGTGCCAGGTTTTTCCATTAGGCATTAGGCTCAAATGCCTCAGAAAATGGCTTTATTAGGAAGCCCACTATCTAGATAGCGCATCTAACAACCTTCCTCTATTTGCAGCATCGAATGGCTTGAGCCATCCCCAAAAGCGCCCGCAAGTTTCAGCAGTCGAGCAGACCATATTCGATCAACATGATTTTAAGGCGAAAGCGTTTAATGTCTCATACTGGCGGCGTCCGTCTGTGGAATGGTGCCAGCTGTGGCCTCTTGCCGTCACATTCGATCCGCAGTTACGTCGTTGCTGAGAGTGTAAAGGAGGAAGAGAAACAAAAACAAGAAATATAACAAATAAAAACAAAAAAGAGGTGGAATAGTCACCACTGAATAGCCAGAGGCTTTCACTGAACACATTTTGAAATTTACAGTGTCCATCAGTATTCTTTATAGAATATGCGAGAACCATTAGCCGATTTGAATAATCGGTGTCACAGTGTAGTTGAGTGGCGAGAGATGGCAGGGAGCAATTAGGAACTGCAAGACAGTGCAATTGAATTTTTTTTACGGACAACGATTCCCAAGCAGTCATCAAACGAATTGTAAAACACATTTTGTCTGGCGATGCTTTAGCGATATACTCTTGAATATCAGAAATTATCAATTGCGTGAGAACAGACAGTAACTATATCAAGCGTTTTATGTCGCACATTGTAATCGATGAGTCAATGCAACGATTCATTCATAAATAATTCCTTGGTTTTGGGGCTTAATCAACACAAGTGTAGACTAGCATACACAGTAAAGCAGTTGCAAGTTGAAGCATGCATTATTGATCGCAGTTACTTTAGGGTATCAGTGCTTTGAAAAGGTCTTTTTTTTCGAACACTATCAAATCTACGACGCGTCTCTTGCTTATCGAGCAAAAGCAAGCATTCACCTCGAACAAATAAACATTCAAATAATGAGTATATATAGCTGTCTCGTCATATGTACTGAACGTTCACTGCATTACTATTCGCTCGTAATAGTTTTACGTTTCCATACTCATGCATTCGTTACAAGCAACATTGCATGTTTCATATTACTTTTAGTAGCAATGATCAAAATGAAACTTTGGTCAATGCGGGATTAGTAGTACTTTCTCTCTGTCCAAATGCACTTTTAGTGTTTTCACTCGGATCACGTTATATTGGAGCGCTCCTTCAGCGAGAATGTTAGAGCGACCACTCTGCTCCTCACAGTACCAGCACAGAAAACAGCATTTTGCACGCGGTTGACCTCTGAGCTCAGTCAATGTCTGCTCCTTCTTCGCACGTGTGTCATAGCTTCAGCGATATATTTATCGTGGTTCGTACAGCGCCGCCCTGGCGATCGAAGCACGTAGTTTTCAGCCGCTTCCGCGGTCGAAAGTGGCCGCTCGCTGATACGATGCTGGCGCATAACGTCAAAGGCCGGCTAAGTTGTGGCATATTCAAATGCAGTACTGCGTATCAATTTACCTATTTCATTTCTTTTGTTCTGAACGCTATGAATAAAAACAGAGGCCTCGTTGTGTGCAGGCAGACGGGCGAACAGAAAAGATTCTACTCTAGCTGTTTTGTCGTGCAGCGTCAGACAGTTCACTAAACCGAATTTCGCGTGTTTGATAGATTTGTGAATAGGGAGAGGGTGAGAGGGCTTGCAGTGGAAACCAGGGTGAATAGGCAGAACGCACACGGTACTTTGTCAAGATTAAAATGATTATATGTTGCATCATACGGCATAAAAAATTCAATTGGATACCACCGCCAAGCCACTTATGCTACACCGTGCCATCAAGCATGCGATACGCATATAGTCTACATTGTTTGCAAGAAGTTACGTACAAGGAATGTTTGTCATCGAAAAAACATGGCGACGCAGTGATGCTTGTTCAACTATATCTGATCGAGGTTCGTAGAGTCACACCATTTCAATCATGGTGGCGTAAATATTTCACAAACGTTCTTTTCACCGTGTTAAAGGGGCCATCTAACACTTTTCGCGACTTCATAGTTTTACGTGTTTTTCTAGCATGTTGTGTACATTCGTGACGGCCTAAAAGATAAGTGCCGCAGAAACGGCTTTGATTGGGCCACGCAGTGCAAAGCTATTCAGCGAATAAATATCAAATTACAATAAAATGGATGCTTACCCTCAACTCCATTTTCGCAGGCTCACCTTACCGTGTTTCCCTCGGCCTCTGACGTCGGAAGGCTGTCCAATGAAATGAACTGAA
This sequence comes from Rhipicephalus microplus, assembly GCF_043290135.1. NCBI lineage: Eukaryota > Metazoa > Arthropoda > Arachnida > Ixodida > Ixodidae > Rhipicephalus > Rhipicephalus microplus. The sequence continues at coordinate 137,615,970 of NC_134706.1, read as the reverse complement.
AGCCCTACCGTACAGGAAGCTAGCATGACATATTGCCTGTTACGTCCTGCGTAATAAGGTGTCGCTGGTGTCACACCATGATGCATACAGTTACGCGGCTCACTTTATTCTTCTTTTCGCTCTTTCAAGAATCACCCAATGCGTAATAATGACGCCATTGCTATGGTACCAAACAAGGCGGTACTTGAAGAGGGAACGACACATGCGAAACAAGCCAGCTCGCGAACGCTTCTGTATTGTTTTGTAGCTTTACAGATATTTATTTTTGCAATGACGTGTATATATGAACGCTGTTACGTAGTTTTTTTCTTTTATTTTCTTCAAATAATGACGCCAGCGTCTCCAGCGCGTTTCCTTCAGCACATTGCGTTCGGCGCATACTTTGACCAGCTGGGCAGTTTTCAAGCTAGAAAGGTCGGAGAGCTTTATTCCCTATTACGCTGAGGAAAAATCATGCTAATTAAAACAAAACACACAGCAATTCCTATTTTGATGCAGTTCTGTGATCAACTTTAACGTTACATTTATTCAATCATGTGGCGGCAACCTTCGGAAGTCACTTCCGCTCGCCGTAGTTCTGGCGAGCGCCACAACGAGTTAGGCAGTCGGCACCATTGTGTTCAAGCTTTATAGGGCCCCTTTAGGCGGTGCGACACTGACTGACGACCCACACGGTAGGCATAGCAAGAGCTAAGTGCCCTAAAACACGCCGTAAAATACAGTCTAACACAACAAGTAAAAAAAAAACACTCGTATGCTGCACCGAGGAAGCGAAGACAACATGTGACGAAGCCCGGATGTACTTGAACGGGGATCCAAGAAGATCACTCTCGCTGTTATTTCTCAGTACAGACACTCAAAACGTGAAAATTGTCATGTATACTCTTCTTTTCTAGGTTCCGATAAATCCATCATTTGGAGCAAAATAGAGCTAACCTACACGGTTTATAGGTTCTCTTACATAATGTTTCACTGAAGTCGCATGTTGGTGCCTATGGCGGCCAGTAGGGTCGCACAGTCGTTCAGCGGCCCGAAAAAAGTGAGGTTTCAAACGGGCATCTCTAATTATAGGCTGGACATAGAACCAAAATACGTCAAAATTGGCATGTCGAATCTTTACTGAAGCAGGGAAAATCAAAACTAGGCAGCTTCATTTTCATTTTACGACCCCTTTAAGCTTTGTCTTCCTTCATGGTTATTATCTTAGCTCTGAAGAGCTCTCTCATTTCAAAGGTATTGATGGAAATACCTAGGAAGGCATCCGCATGGTGTTTGAGGTAGAGCGCCGGATGCCGAACCTATGACGAGCGTGCCAGCGTTACCTTACGTACAGAACCCAATAGATGCGCGCCCGAGAGAGGGCACATCCACTTCTCTTCACCTACAACTTGTAAACAAAGTGCGTACATCGTGCCGCTGCTAGTCAATCGGCAATCTTGATTTAACCATTCTACCACAGTATTTTCATTAGCACATTAGGTTTAATGGCAGCGTCTCCAACCTGCAATACTTCTACCTCGAAAACTTTATAAGCTGTTAAGGGATGGGCTAATTACTCGATGGTTGTAAACGGGCTGCGCAATGTTTTGTAGTGGAGTACTCGCTGTTATTGTTCATTTGCTGCTGTTTTGTTTTGTTTTTTTTAATCCAGACACAAAAACACACAGGTGTGTCTCTAGGTATATAGCATTCACTAAATTTGCTCGCTTCAGAAGTAGCCGCCACATTTTATACATTGTTCTATGCATCATAACGTTTTCACTCAATTTATCTTCACTGGCAGTATAAAGCTTCAAGTTGCGCGTTACGCGATTATGAGCAGTGCACTAGCGCTTCATCAATACGCTTATGATATAAAGTATTGTTATTATACATTTCAGTGTATTTGTTGCTTGGGAAACTACGTATTTAATGCAAAGGAGTTATGCGGAGACCCGAAAGGGGGTGGGAGAAATAAGAAAGTGAAAATAGACCACCAAACGTTAGTAGCACGAAGCCACTAGGAAATACGTGTGGATTGCTCAGAAAGACAGGCCTCTTAGTTGCCGCGAAATTCGCCCAGGTCCAGGGATCGAAACAGCGAGAAACGCCTTTCTGGATAAGTGCCTTTCTATGGTGCTCACTTTACCAATCGAGCTCACCAGGAAGCGGGATTCGGAGCGCAAAGGCGATTTTATCAAGAACTGGAATCACAAGGACACAAGTATTGCAATTGAGTTCTGCTAAGACTGGCAAGGTGGTAGAAACGTTAAGCAAGAAAAAATAGAAAACCACCCATTAGTGCATGGTTGTCTACTGTTATTGTATTTCTTTTCATACTAAATATTTTTATAGCGTGGTCCCTGTTCGTCTTTCGTACCTGGAGGTTGAAACATGTTGGTTTGCCCTCTGTGCAGCCTCTCACTTTAGTTTCATTACTATTCATCATTCATCTGTAAAGCCATGCCCGTAGGTGGAACATGGAACTGTTTATTTAGTCAATAGCATATTATCACGCCGTTGTTGTTTTTTACCACTACCCTGTTGTGTGCGTGTGACGAGCTCAACTTTCGCAAGCGTATTACTGCGAGCACCTTCCTTCTTTGATCAGCTTCACCAAATGAAGTCTTTCTTATTTTATTCCAGTTCCTTTAGGTAAACTACGATCAAGTGAGGAATCTATTTACCTTGCCCGCAAGTATATTTCGCACATCTTTCATCTCGAAGACGCAGACAAGGTGTACACAGCCGCCGTGGAAGAAGTGGCCGGACGGTACGGAAAGACATGCACGTGGGAGCTGAAGAAGAGAGTGATGGGAATGCCAGATGTCGATGCAGCCCGGATCGTCATTGACACTCTGGGGCTACTGATCAGCCAAGACTACTACTTGTGCGAACTATACCGCTTGTACAAGAATTTACTACCCGACTCTAAGGTCATGCCCGGTGAGTCTTCTCGAACAAGAAGTCACCGGATTTGCTTTTCTACACATACGTTACCGAAACTTGCGCAATAAAGTTAGGTAGCGTTGATTCCCATAATAACTTACCACGCTTGAAGATATAGACCTTAATGATTACTTTTAATGTTTCCGGTTGGTGTATTCAATGGTCATCTATTTACGCAATAAAATATCGCTTAGAAAAACATACGTAGAATTGCGCTTGAAGACAGAGCAGCCGGGCTCGTAAAATCATTGCCAGCAACGCTGACTTTAAACTGCCTCCGGAGCTTGAGCAACAGATACTACACAATTTAGGGCACATTTTTAATGGTGAGAAGTTATCTACGTACACACTTGCTAGCTTGTATACAGCTCCTAAGATATCAGTGGAGTTACTCACTGTGAACTCGGTAGGGCTTCCACAGTAGCTCAAACTTACACGTTCTGAGGGTTCGGCCTTTATGTAGGCTTGATACGATGAGAGAAACGCCATTAGTTGTTCACCGTTAGCCAAGCCAGGGTTGCCGCTGAATTTCCAGTGAAGTTTGCCAAATGACGAGCACAATGACGCCAAAAGTCGCCATTTTTCTTGAAATTTCCCCAAAGAATTTGTCACAGTACATTGGTCTGGCGTGCCCAGGGATAAATATTGAAAATCATGTATAGCCCCATAAAGTATTGTATCTTTCATAAACTCCAGTTACATCACTCGCTTCACCAAGCGAGCGCTGAGAAAGGGGATACATGCACTAGAAGCATCCGTGAATCTAGCGCCTCATAAAAAAATTTTGTGACAAGTTCGGTCATAGCGAATACAGGATGAAGCAGTCCCTACAAGATAGCGCCAGCGTGCATAACCTTGCTGCGCATTTCGAGAATTTCGCTGCAGTGGAATTATACGTCACTAAAGAGGTTTATTGGGCGAACCAAACGAGCGGGTGGAAGATTCCAGATAGTGCCAGGACGAGGAAGATGGAGGAACTCGAGCGTCAATCTCGTGGTGCCTTACTCTGCCACGATGCTTGTTGTTCCCTGGTGTTGTCATCATTCCTTCATTATCGTTGCCCCCGTCGAGAAAGATGAAGCCATCCCGGCGCTCTAACAGGTGGGAAAGAGCGGGCCCAAGTACGGCTTCAAGCGGTCCATGTGAACAATATCGTATCTGACGAAGGTCCCCGAGGGGCGTAAGTGGTTCAATGGCGTAATTGACGGGCGATGTGTGCTCTACCACGTGGTATGAACCATGGTAATTTGCAAGTAGCTTGGTAGTAGCTCGGCGGGATGGCCGGCGAAAATCTTCTGCGAGCGGGGCTATTCTCCGGTGGAGGCGCTATCGTGGTTTGCGGCGAGTAGGTCGGTAACCTACCCGACTCGTCTTGAAACACGGACCAAGGAGTCTAACATGTGCGCGAGTCAATGGGTATCCCGAAACCCAATGGTGCAATGAAACTTGAAGGCTCCTAGCGGGCTGCGTTGCGATCCCGGACCGCACAGGGGTCCGATAAAGGGCGCAGCAACGGCCCGTCCCAGGCACTCACACGTCGCCGGGGCGGAGCGAGAGCGCACACGTTGGCACTTGAAAGATGGTCTCGACGAGGCTAGAGGAAACTCTGGTGGAGGTCTGAAGTGATTCCGATGTGCAAATCGATCGTCCGATCCGGGTATAGGGGCGAACGACCAATCGAACCATCTAGTAGCTGGTTCCCTCCAAAGTTTCCCTCAGGATAGCTGGCGCTCGATGGGAGAGCAGTCACACCTGGTAAAGCGAATGATTAGAGGCATTGGGGTCGAAACCTCTTCAACCTATCCTCAAACTTTCAATGGGTGTACGGGAGGCCTTCTGGGGTGACAGTGCCAAGTGGGCCACTTTTGGTAAGCAGAACTGGCACTGTGGCATGAACCAAACGCCGGGGTAATGCGCCCGTGTCGGGACGCTCATGACATGTTGGTTGCTTAAGACAGCAGGACCGTGGGAATGGAAGTCGGAATCCGCTAAGGAGTGTGTAACAACTCACCTGCCGAAGCAACTAGCCCCGAAAATGGATCGCGCTCTAGTGTTGCGCCTATCCCCGACCGTCGCTGGCAGAAAAGCACGGAATGTGGCGGTGCAAAGCCCCGACGAGTAGGAGGGCCGCATCGGTGTGCGTTGAAGGTGTCGGGCGTGAGCCCGCCTGGAGCCGCCGCTGGTGCAGATCTTGGTGGTAGTAGCAAATACTCAAGTGAGAACCCTGAGGACTGAAGTAGAGAAGGGTTTCATGTGAACAGCAGTTGAACATGGGTCAGTCGGTCCTTAGGGAAAGGAAAAATCCTTTCAGAAGCGGGCGCGTTTGTGCAGCTCAATCTGTGATACGGAAATGCCCCGCTGCGACCGAAAGGGAATCGGGTCAACAGTCCCGAACCCGGCTACGGAGATCGGCCCTTCGGGGTCCAGAGCGACAACGCTAACCAGCTCGGAGACACCGATGGGAGCCCCGGGAAGAGTTTTCTTTTCTCTGTAAGGAGATCGAGTCCCTGGAATGAGTTCACCCCGAGATAGAGACGGTGGCTCCGTAGAGCAGTGCGGCTCTTGCGCTGTCCGGTGCTGTCCTGTCGGCCCTTGAAAATCCGAGTGAGGGAGTGTGATTTTCGTGCCGGATCGTACCCACATCCGCAGCAGGTCTCCAAGGTGAACAGCCTCTAGCCGATAGACCAATGTAGGTAAGGGAAGTCGGCAAAACGGATCCGTAACCTTGGGAAAAGGATTGGCTCTGAGAGCTGAGCCGGTCGGGCTGGGGACCAGAAGCAGGAACGGCACTGCACCGGGACTGGGCGAGGCTCGCCGCCGTAAAAAGCGGTGCGGCCGAGCCCGGACCAGCGTCGGGACATCCTGTGGAAAGCCACAGCTGTGCATTATCTGTGGGCTTCGCGCCTGAAGTTTTGCGTCGGCTGGCAGAAAACAGCCAACTCAGAACTGGCGCGGACCGGGGTAATCCGACTGTCTAATTCTGTTCTGTCTTCTCTTTGTCACAGTTAGTTACCGAACCCACCCGAGTCTCATTTACAACGACAAACACTCTTGATTTGATTTTAACCACCCATCCAGACTACGTTTCAACTATTACCTGTTTACAAGGTATTAGTTACCACTCATTGCTCACCTTTGACTTACACGCTACCCCTCCTACAAGCACCAAAATGAAAAAAACTATTTGCGATTACAAAAAAGCTAACTTCGATGCCATCAATCGTGAATTATCTGAATTTACCGACGTCTTTCTGACCGATTTTAACAACCGTTCCATTCAGTCTAACTGGGATATGTTTGCTGCCGAAGTTCATCGCCTCACCGTAAAGCACATACCAACCTACACTATGGCTAGTCACTCCCAATCGCCATGGTATAATACCACTATCAAACGCCTGTCTAACAAGAAAAAACGCCTTTATCGTTCAGCTAAGCGCTCGCCAACTAACGAACGATGGGCCGCTTACAATACCGCATCTAGTATTAACGTCAGGGCACTCAAACAAGCTAAAGATAACTTCGTCTCTAATGTATTGCCGTCAATGTTAAAAACAAATGTAAAAAGGTTTTAGCGCGTTATCAATCCCCCAAAAGATAATTACATCTTATTGCAAGACTCATCTGGTGACACAGTTCCCATCAATCAGTGTGCAACAGCCCTCAACAACACATCTGCTGCCCAGTTTACAAAAACATCTGATGTTCCACTTTCTTCCACCTTTTGCTACAATCACCTCCCCGTGCCGCCAATTTTAGTAGACATTTTTGGTATCGCTTCCCTTATCAACAAATTAAGCAACCATTCTTCCCCTGGTTATGATTCGATTAATAGTATATTTTTAAGAAATACTGTAGAAATTAGTTCTATCATATTAGCCAAGATATTCCAACAATCACTCGACACTTCTACTCTCCCATCTGAATGGAAAATCGGGAAAATAGTTCCTATTCATAAATCTGGTAGTAAAAGCTCCCCTGCTAATTATCGTCCCATTTCCCTTACCAGTACGTGCTGTAAGCTATTAGAGCACATCATATTCACAAACCTTGTAAATTTTCTTGAAAGTAATTCCTTCTTCACGTCATCTCAGCACGGCTTTCGTAAATCATACTCCTGTGATACACAACTGGTATCATTTACTAACAGATTACACCGCATTTTGGACAACTCATCACAAGATGATTGCATCATTTTAGATTTTTCCAAAGCATTTGATAAGGTATGTCATAAACTTTTACTTCACAAACTAAGCCAACTAAAACTTGATCATAACGTGTTTAAATGGATTGAATGCTTCCTCACAAATCGCTCACCATTTGTTTACGCTAACGGGTATAATTCTTGTTTTACTGAAGTAGACTCCGGCGTTCCTCAGGGATCGGTTATTTGGCCTCTCTTAATTCTAATTTATATTAATGACCTTCCTGCCACATTAAATCCAGAATTCATTTATTTGCTGAAGATTGCGTTATTTTTCGTGAGGTAAATAACATAATTTATTCATGTATTCTTCAATCAGACCTTAACACTGTTGATAACTGGTGCCGTACATGGTTAATGGAATTGAACATAAACAAATGTAAAGTCATGCACGTGTGCCACAGTGTTTGCAGTCAATTTACTTACTACTTAAATGACATACCTCTTGAATCTACTAACTCGTACAAGTACTTAGGCGTCCACATAACATCCAATCTCTCTTGGGCAATGCACGTCGAACAAATAATCAACAAAGCTAACCGTACGCTTGGGTACCTACGCCGTAACTTTTCCAAAGCTCCATCTTCATTGAAATTAGCCCTGTACAAAACGTTAATACGACCTAAACTAGAATATGCTTCTTCGATTTGGGATCCCAGCCACAATAATTTAATTACATCGCTTGAGCTAGTTCAGAATAATTCCACACGCTTCATATTATCGAACTACAATCGCACCGCCAGTATATCTGCAATGAAAAATGATCTGTCCCTGCCTACCCTGTCATTTCGAAGAAAAGTTTCCCGCCTATCAACTTTTCATAAATTGTATCACCACCCCATCTTGCGCGACGAACTTATTTTGCAACTCCAGTATTTTTCCAACGGTTGGAGTTATCACTTATCGTACTAACACGGCTGCGCAGTCGTTCCTGCCTCGTTCTTCTCAAATTGTTGCTATTAATGACAACCATCTTTTTCGTGATACCGTATCTAACATTGTATACGCAGGACCTATTTGATGCATTTTTTGTTTGTACGCTGACTTTTGCCTATATTCGTACTAGCGCTGTATTTTTCCCTCCCCACCATGTACCATGTGTTATTCAATGTAATCCACTCCCCTCTGTAATGCCATTTGGCCCTGAGGGTATTATAAATAAATAAATGAATAAATAAATAATTAAAACAAAGCATTGTGAGGGCCGTTGATCGGGGCTGATGCAATGTGATTTCTGCCCAGTGCTCTGAATGTCAAAATGAAAAAATTCAAAAAAGCGTGGGTAAACGACGGAAGTAACTATGAGCCTCTGTGGGCCGTGAGCTGGTTTTTCGCCAGCTTTTCCGAGGTCATTTTACCGACCTCGATGCCATTCCTGTCTCCTCGTGGTGCCCCACGGGCAACGTGAGAGTTTTGCTCTCGCGGCTAAAGGGAATGAAGATTTCCTGGGTGTAAAATCCTCACGCCTGAGCCCAGGTTCTTACGGCAGAGGCAAAAGGAGATATGGGGCTGGCTCCCCCATATTGCTAAATTTGACTTGGCCTGAACTAGAAAAAAGAAAACAAGAAAAACGTGCGTTAGCAGACGCCCGTCCCAAGCGGGAATTCACAGTCCTGTGTTGTTGCCGGTGCTGCCCCCCTGGTGGTGGTGGGAGAAATGCTGATCCCCCAGGGGAAATGTGTTCAATTTGTGATAGAAAGTTCACAACTAAACGAGGGCTGAGTGTCCATATGACAAGATCCCGCAGAACTCGGAAGGATTCACAACAAGACATGAAACCCTTGAATGCTGATGCTGGATCTTGGGACGAGAGCATATGTACGGAAGCTCAGGAACCGAGAACAATGCTTCGTGGTGATGTGGATACTTCTGGCGGACAAGAATCTGTTCCTTCTGTACCTACTCAGGTGTCCCTCTCTCGAACGGATTTTTTCAGTCTGTTCATGGATGCCGAAGGGATGAGTCCAAAGCTAGTGTTACCATGATGACTCAGGGTGCTTCTGCTGTCCAGGATAAGGCTAGTCCCGTGGTGACCTAGAAAAGGACAGGTGCTTGACCCAAGGTTCCTAACGAAGAAACTACTCAGGTCGCTCCAGCTGTTGCGTCTCGTAATGTCGGTGAGGTGGTTAATGGTTCGTCATCCTTTGTAACTCCAGATATCGTGCCTCAGTGTGGTGATTCTATGGCTCGAGGGGACAACCTTATGGAAGGTCCTTTGGATGTCTCTCCGGTTATAGCCCTTGAGTCCTCAGTTGGTAACCGTTCCTCTACAGGGATGAATACGGAGAGACCCCGTCCACCTAGGCTAATGGATTTGTTGTCGGATTCATCTGATGAGGATGTGGAACTACAGCATCATACATGTAAGGATTGTGGCAGGGCTTTCTCGTCACTTGTTAGTTTAAGTCAGCATAGACGACATGCCCACTTTATTGCAGATAATGCTGACATTGTTATTCATCGAGACAAGCCTAGGTGGTCTAAAAAGGAGTCGTTCCTGTTAGTTAAAAAGGAAGTAGAGCTTATTAGAGATGGGGTCAAAAACCTGAACCAGGAGTTACACCGTTGCTATAAGGCAAGAACCTTCGATTCTATAAAGTCACACAGGCATAACACTGCGTATAGAAATCTGGTACGTGAGCTGCTTGGTGATTCAGCAGTCTCGAAGCCCCAGAGTCCACACATCCATACTCCACCTCCTGGCTTGGGGGTTGAGGAGCCTGTGGACTCGCGTCAGGCGTGCCTAAACGAGATTGGTAGACTTGTTAGCACAGCCAGTCCACGTAGTTTCTTTGCCCCAGTGCTTTGGGAGGTGGGAAAACGGCTGCTTGATGGGAAGAACGTTGGGATGGACTGGAATAATTACATTAGACAGAACTTTTATAGGGATAGGAAAAGTCCCCCTCAACATGTTTCTTCAGCACCTGTTCCCTCTAGCAATAGGAAAAAGAGGAAGCAGGAGTATGCGCAGTTACAACAGATGTTCAGGAAAGACCAGGCGAGAGCCGGCAGGCAGGTCCTGGATGGCCAAATGTCATGTCAGGTTGATGACCCTGATTCTTTCCTAAGTGAGTGGAAGTGGGTGATGGAAAGTCGTAACGAACCTCGGCTACCTCGACCGAACATTGATGCACACGGGGACAGAAATCCTATGGGGCCGGTTACAGCTCAGCACATAAAAGGAGCATTTCCGGTAGCCAATTCATCTCCTGGCCCAGAAGGATTCACGGTTAAGGAAGTATGATGTGTGCCAGTAGTGATCCTCCAATGGCTACTAAATATTCTTCTCGTCCAAAAGCGTCTTCCGATTTTCTTATGTTCTGCCAGAACCGTTTTCATTCCTAAAGTTGGTGCAGCAACCTCCTTTTCCCAATTTCGCCCCATTACGGTGGCCCCAGTTCTACTTCGTCTTTTATATAAAATTTTGGCAAACTGTCTGCGGGCAATAGCCCTGCTGGATTGTCGCCAAAGAGCGTTCATTCTGGTAGATGGCTGCGGTGAAAATGTTCACTTGCTTGGCACTGTATTACATGAAGCAAGAAGGGAGAGAAGGGCGCTGTTTATGGCCTCCGTAGATATAGCCAAGGCGTTTGATAGTGTCACACTTGATGCCTTCGTAGTAGCGCTACAAAGGAAAGGAATCGCTGAGAAATTTGTCGAATACATCCGCCAATTTTATGAGTTGGCTACGACAGTCCTCAGTTTTCAGAATAGGTCACGATTAGTTCGGCCTTCCAGGGGGGTTAGGCAAGGGAATCCCATGTCGCCTATACTCTTCAACTTGGTAATAGACGAGTTTCTGGCTGAGCACTGTAAAGAAGAGATTGCTTTTGTATCTGCCAACGACTTGGGTGAGCTGAATATCTCGGGTATGGCTTTTGCTGATGACCTCATCGTATTTGCATCAACGCCGCAGGGACTGCAGTACAAATTACTCAGTCTTACGTTTTTTATCAGTAAGCGTGGGTTAAAACTGAATCCATCGAAGTGCCAATCACTGGCGATGATTCCGGCTGGGAAAGAGAAGTTAGTAAAGATTGATCCAACTGTGAAGTTTTACATCGATAATTTGGCTATCCCAGCGGCGGCAGGTGAGACGGAATGGCGGTATCTGGGCATTTCGTTCAGTGCTCGTGGGACACGAACTAAGTTGCTACATAATAAACTTAAGATGTACCTGGAAAACATAAGAAAGGCTGCTTTAAAGCCACATCAACGCCTAGTTATTCTACGTTTCTATCTCCTCCCGCATTTATATCATCGCCTTATTCTGGGTCCGGTGTCACGCAAACATTTGATGAGGTTAGATAAGATGATTCGGTTATCGGTAAGGGACTGGTTAAAGCTTCGGCATGATGTTTCTCTGGGAGCTTTTCATGCGAGGGTGCCACATGCAGATGGGGAATACCATCTTTAAGGACAGTCATGCCTTACCTACGCCTACGCCAACTTAATGCCCTGGCAGTGTCTGAATATGGATGTTGCAAGAAGACCCACAAGATGACATACGTTCAAGAACTTGTGCGGCAGTCAGAGGCCATGTTGCTGTATAAAGAGAGTATAATAAATTCCAAAAAAGCTAATCAGAAGTTTTGGACCAAATACTTCCTTGGCAGCACAGATGGATCAGCTCTTAAAGAGGTGGATAACGCTCCTGGGGCATCGGAATGGGTGGCTGAAGGAACGCGATTCCTTTCATGTAGGGAATTCATTAATGCGCTTAGAGTTCGCTTTAACACCGTGCCTACCTTGACGAGACTAAAGCGAGGCCAGGGCGAAACAAAGTTGTGTAGAGCGGGGTGTGCTTAAGAGGACACTTTTAGGCACATACTACAGAAATAGGCAGCAGTGATGGCGTAGTGGTTAGAGCATCCGCCTCGCATGCAAAAGATCCGTGGCTCAAATCCCGGTGCCGCGCAGTTCCCAACCGGATAAAAAAAATCCGCGTGGTGATGGAACTGCATTAAGAGGCCTAGGGTGCGGCCTCACCGGTAACCACAGCCGGGAACGCACTCCCTCACCAGAGAAGGATTGGCCACCCTGGTGCAGTATCTGGCCACTACCTCCCACATGCATACGTCAAATAACTCACGGCCCTCAGTCCCCAGGAGCTGCGAAGCAACTGACCACGGCGGCGTTCAGATCTGCAACGCAGCAGAATCTCTGGATCCGGACAGGCCGCCATTGGAACCTGAACTTGGCAACGTTTAACGCTAGAACCTTATCTAGTGAGGGAAGTCTAGCTGTACTATTCGAGGAGCTAGAGGGTGTTAAATGGGATATAATAGGGCTTAGTGAGATTAGGAGGACAGATGAGGCCTATACGGTGCTACAGAGTGGGCATGTCCTTTGCTATCGGGGCTTGGCTGACAGAAGAGAACTGGGAGTGGGGTTCCTAATTCACAGAAACATAGCTGGCAAGATAGAGGAATACTATAGCAATAATGAAAAGGTGGTAGGTATCGTACTTAAACTGAATAAGAGATACAAGATGAAGGTGGTACATGCTTACGCGCCTACATCCAGCCATGATGATGCTTCAGTTGAAAGCTTCTATGAAGACGTGGAATCGGCAATGAGTAAGGTAAAAACACAGTATACAATACTGATGGGGGACTTTAATGCAAAGGTAAGGAAGAAGCAGGCTGGAGACCAGGCAGTAGGAGATTATGGCATCGGTACTAGAAACGCCAGAGGAGAGCTACTAGTAGAATTCGCAGAACGCAATAATTTACGGATTTTGAATACCTTCTACCGAAAACGAGAAAACCGCAAGTGGACATGGAGGAGCCCTAATGGCGAAAATAAGAATGAAATAGACTTTATAATGAGTGCACACCCTGGAATCGTGCAGGATGTGGAAGTGATTGGCAAGGTACGATGCAGTGACCATAGAATGGTACGGTCTCGAATTCGCCTAGACTTGAAGAAGGAACGACAGAAACTGATACGCAAGAAGCCAATCAATCAGCTAGCACTGAGAGGGAAAGTACAGGAATTCAGAGTGTCGCTGCAGAACAGGTACTCGGCTCTTAGTGAGGAAACCAACCTTAGCGTAGATACAATGAATGATAATTTGACGAGCATCATTACGGAATGTGCAGTGGAAGTTGGAGGCAGGGTAGTTAGACAGGACACTGGCAAGCTTTCCCAGGAGACGAAGAATCTCATTAAGAAGCGTCAAATCATGAAAGTCTCAAGTACAACAGACAAAATAGAACTGGCAGAGCTTTCGAAGTTGATTAACAGGCGTAAGGTATCTGATGTAAGGAGGTATAACATGGAGGGAAATGAACACGCTCTGAAAAACGGAGGAAGTGTCAAAGCAGTGAAGAGGAAACTTCGGATAGGCAAAAATTGGATCTATGCACTAAGGGACAAAGAAGGCAAAATAACAACCAATATGGATAGGATAGTTAAAATAGCGGAGGAGTTTTACAGAGATCTGTACAGTAGCCGAGACAACTACGTCCTTAATACTATAAGAACTAGCAGTAACCCAGATGACACCCCACCAGTAATGATAGAAGTCAGAAAAGCTTTGGAGAGCATGCAAAGAGGCAAAGCTGCTGGTGAGGATCAGGTAACATCAGATCTGCTGAAAGATGGAGGACAGATTGTGTTACAAAAACTAGCCACTCTGTGTACGAGGTGTCTCCTGACGGGAAGAGTACCAGAGTCTTGGAAGAACGCTATCATCATCTTAATACATAAGAAAGGAGATGACAAGGACTTGAAGAATTACAGGCCGATTAGCTTGCTCTCTGTAGTATACAAGCTATTTACAAAGGTAATTGCTAACAGAGCAAAGAAAACATTAGAATTCAATCAACCAAAGGAACAAGCAGGATTTCGAACAGGCTACTCAACAATCGACCACATTCATACTATCAATCAGGTAATAGAGAAATGCTCAGAGTATAACCAACCACTATACATAGCCTTCATAGATTACGAGAAGGCGTTTGATTCAGTAGAAATATCAGCCGTCATGCAGAAACTACGGAATCAGGGCATCGATAAAGCATATATAAACATCCTGGAAGAAGTCTACAGGAGATCAACTGCTACCATAGTGCTTCATAAAGAAAGCAACAGAATACCAATCAAGAATGGTGTAAGGCAGGGGGACACAATCTCCCCAATGCTATTTACCGCGTGCTTACAGGAGGTTTTCAGAAGCCTAGAATGGGAACAGTTAGGGATAAGAGTTAATGGATAGTACCTTAGTAACCTGTTCTTCGCCGATGACATTGCATTGCTGAGTAACTCAGGGGAAGAATTGCAACTCATGATTACGGAGTTAGACAAGGAGAGCAGAAACATGGGTCTTAAAATGAATCTGCAGAAAACGAAAGTAATGTACAACAACCTCGGAAAAGAGCAGCGCTTCGAGATAGGTAATAGTGCACTTCAAGTCGTAAAAGACTATGTCTACTTAGGGCAGGTAATAACTGCGGAGCCGAACCACGAGATTGAAGTGACCAGAAGAATGAGAATGGGGTGGAGCACATTTGGCAAGCACACTCAATTGATGACAAGTAGATTGCCACTATTCCTCAAGAGGAAGGTATATAACAGCTGTATCTTGCCGGTACTTAGCTACGGAGCAGAGACGTGGATACTTACAAAGAAGGTTCAGCTTCAGTTGAGGACGACGCAGCGAGCAATGGAAAGAAAAATGGTAGGTGTAACCTTAATAGACAAGAAGAGAGCAGAGTGGATTAGGAAACAAACGGGGGTTAAGGATATCATAGCTGAAATCAAGAAGAAGAATTGGACATGGGCCGGGCATGTAGCGCGTAGACAGGATAACCGCTAGTCGTTAAGGGTAACTGACTGGATTCCCAGAGAAGGCAAGCGGGTTAGCGGGAGACAGAAGGCTAGGTGGGCAGATGAGATTAAGAATTTTGCGGGTATAAATTGGCAGCAGCAGGCACAGGACTGGGTTAACTGGCGGAACATGGGAGAGGCCTTTGTCCTGCAGTGGACGTAGTCAGGCTGATGATGATGATGATGGCTACAGAAATGTCACCGTACGCATCACACTAGAATCCAATGTCACGATATGTTGGTGAGATATGTTGCTAACAGATGCAGGGATCTAGGCTTCTCAGTTCTAGAAGAACCCCACTATAAGACAAGCTCGGCGGTCAAAATTCCCGACCTTGTGCTGAAAAGGGATGGCCAGGCTCTCATTGAAGATGCTCAAGTGGTTGGAACAAGGATTAAGCTGTCTGACACCCTTGTTGTAAAAACAAGTAAATATATGAATCACGAGTTATGCACCCTTGCCTCAAAAGATAGAACCCCAATCCTGTCAACGATAACGTTATCTTACAGGAGGGTTCGGGCTAAGGAAAGTGTAAACATTCTGAAAGATCATGGCTTTATAGCCAATGACTTTAAAATATTAACTATCCATTGTCTTCAGGGAGGCTGGCGTTGCTTCTCTACACACCAGCGTATCACCACTGCTTTATGAGGGCGAAGAAGGGGGAGAGTACCAACACACTACACAGGAGAATAACGGTCCTACTGCCAGTACAGTAGTAAGCTCTTGGCCGGTGGCTTTTCTGCGTTCCACAGGAGAGGTTGTTTCCGAGTCCGGAATATGCCCTTGCACGTACTGCGGCCAGAGAACGCCATTGTTGAGATTTAAAAAAGGCAAATGCCTCGTCATCTAATTAGTGACGCGCATGAATGGATTATTGAGATTCCCACTGTCCCTATCTACTATCTAGTGAAACCACAGCCAAGGGAACGGGCTTGGCAAAATCAGCGGGGAAAGGAGACCCTGTTGAGCTTTACTCTAGTGTGACTCTGTGAAGAGAAATGAGAGGTGTAGCATGAGTGGGAGGTCACGGGATACGGCCTCGTTTCAGCGGGGTCCTCCTGGCCGCCAGTGAAATACCACTACTCTCATCGTTTCCTTACTTACTCGGTGGAGCGTTTCCTTACTTACTCGGTGTCCACGCTTCCAGCGCCAAGCGATGGGCCCTTGGTTTCTCTTCGGGGTGCCAGTTGGGCCTGCGCGACCTGTTCCGAGGACAGTGTCAGGCGGGGAGTTTGACTGGTACGAGCGCTCATGCTTTTGGTTGGTTGCCCGTTGCATCGGCTCTTGGAAGATTTCGCCGAAAGAGATATTTGGAGCTGGAACGGTCTTTTTGACCGTTATTCGACCGATAGAGGCGATACCCGGGCTCGGCCAATGGCGGGTGTGAGCCGGCCCCACTATGACATCTAGTCGGGCCGTGCACGAAGTTTAGCCCGATGGGGCGGGTTCTCCCGCGAACCCGACTGAACAAGAAGCGACGAGCGGCATGGCAAGTACGGAACCCACTACTGCTCAAGCTCATTTCTGTCCTGCGAGACCAACAGCGGGTGCGAGCGAGGAAGATGCCGGTTCTTCCGTTTCGGAGGTCACTGCGGTCGCGATCGGACACAGGGTGGATCCGGGCACTCGGATGCAGGCTCGGGCGCGTGAGACTGAATACGAGATCTCCCGTTTCTGCGCGGACTCCGCAAACCGCATCACGGTGAGTGCCCGAAACTACATCATGTCCAGGGTCTTCGAGCTGGTGAACCTGTGCTCTGACATGCGGGCGGACGCGGCCGCGGAGCGGGGCGCGGCCCTGGCGCTGCAGGGGCAGTTGGTAGACGCGCGCCGGGAGATCGCCGGCCTGCAGAGACAAGCGTTAGTGGCGGAGCGACCCCCGGCTGGAGACATCCTGGGCGGCCTGGCGGTGGCTCCTGCTGTTGGTCCTGCGCATGCTGTGCTTGCTGCTGGGCCTGGCGTCCAGGTGGCGACGGGCGCCACGCCTACTGGTCTGGCTGTTCCTGGTGTTCCAAGCTACGCCGCAGTGGTCCGGGCGGGCGGGCCGGCCGGCATCCCTGGTGCTGGGCCGGCTGGTCCTGCCGGACTCGTTGGAGCTGCTCCTGGCATGGTGTCTGGGGTCAGACACGAACACGTGGCGTTCCTGACACCGGTTGGAGCGACGGAGGAGCCGGCACGGGACGTGGTCCGACTACTAAAGGTGAACATCGACCCTGTGGCAAAGGACATTCGGGACATCATGCTAAGGCATACCAGGTATGGCGTCACGGTTTTCACCAACAACGCACAAACAATCACAAACATACAGAACGCCATAAACGAAAATGCAGTCACGCGCGCCGTCATGACCATTCCCATCCCCGCCCGCCAAAATCCCCACGTGAGGTTTTCCGGAGTAGACCCCGATTTAGGACCCGAGGAGTTCTTCAGACTCCTCGACGAACGTAACCCCACCTTCCAGATAGGGGCGGACATATCGAAGGTCAAGGTGACGTTTCGAGAACGTTGGGGGAACTAAAGCTTACATAGTAGAGGTCGATCCGGAGGCCTTTTGCAGAATCATGGCCTCTCCGCGGTTATCGGTCGGGTGGACGATGGTGCTTGCATCGGAAGACCTACACGTGCCCACATGCACCTTTTGCGCGTCTTATGGGCACGGAAGAAGTTCGTGCCCCACCGCAGCGGACCGGACAGAGGCCGTCTGCACGAAGTGTGGGGCCGAGGGTCATGTGGGGGCTGCATGTCCCGTAAGAATGGGTGACGCAGCGGTCTGTTGCGCGGCCTGCCGCCGGGTCGGGTTTGAGGCGGCTGGACCCCCGACCGGCTTCCCGGGATGCCCGTTGCTACTAAAGAAGGTGATGAGGCTGAGGCGCGCATGCACTATGGCGGCGCGTAACGGCGAGGGTAGCGCCGTGGGGTGGCTACGGGGAGGGTTGTTGCGTCTGGCGTTCATGCAAGTCAACTTGGATCACGCCAGGTCCTCTCTGAGCAACTTGTGCGATCGCATGATAGAGACCGACACACACATCGCGGTAGCTTGCGACCCATATAGACCGAAGGGGAAAATGCCCAGCCTACCTGCGGGATTTACGGCTTTTGCCTGCGAGGAAGAACCGTCGGCTATCGTACTGGTGAGGCGGCCACCGTTCGACCTGTGCCCCGTGATGTTGTCGAAACTTGTGGTGGAAGTCTATGGGCAATATCACGACTCCCACTTTACTATAGTGTCGGTCTATGCTCCGCCACACAAGCCGATGGACACGACACTCCGGGTGGTTCAGGAAGTGGTGTCGCAGTTGCGTTCTCCACAGGTCATTGTAGCCGGTGACTTTAACGCCAAGCACCGAGCGTGGGGTCCCAGAGCCGGGAACGATAGGGGCGCGCAGATCATGGAGTTCGCAGCTGCGGCAGGCCTGGTCGTCATGAATGACCCACAGTCCGAGCCGACCTACGAGACGGCATACACCGCCAGCTGGATTGATCTGACCCTGGCGACGCCCTCGGTCCTGATGGCGGGATACACATGGATCGTACGCTCCGATGTCAGATATTCAGAACATAGGAACATAGAAGTGCGAATTGGATCCGACGAAAGAGTAGCCCGCAAACGCCTAACAAGATACGCACAGCAAGAGCTCTTGCGCTCGCTAAAGAGGGAGCCTTGGTTCGCGAAGATCATCTGCTCGCAACAACGGTCCGCAGAGGCACTAGATTTCATCTTGGGGGCCTTTTATGGAATTTTCGAGAAACACCTGCGACGCCAGCTCAGGCCAGTTAAGTCGAACACCAGGGCAAACTCTTGGTGGACACAAGCTCTGGCACAAGAGCGTAAGAAGGTAAACGCCACGCGGAGACGCTTTCAAAGAGCAAAAAGCGACGACGTTAGGGCCCCCCTCAAAATTAACTAAAGTCGCGCATTGGCACGGTTTCGTCTGTGGGTCGTGGAGGCAAAGGCCCAATACGAAAGAGAATGCCATATGGCGTGTTCGCGCGGAAACGTCTTTTCGACGTCATATAGAGAATCTTTTGGCAGAAACCGCCCACCAAGGTTCCTGCCCCCGCTCAAGCGAGCTGACGGCTCGATGACTGCGACACATCTCGAGTCGGCGGCCCTCTTACTCGAGACGCACATCGCGGTGGGCGAACCGAGCAAAGACTTGCCCGAGCACGCCGAGGCCAGGCAAATGGCCGCAAGGCCATACAATCTTAACGAGGTAGATGTCCCATTTACCGAGGCGGAGGTACGCGAGGTGATTGGGGCGATGCCACCGCGTTCGTCGCCGGGGCCGGACGCAATAACGCCGCTCCTCGTGAAGGGCCTATTTAAATTGCACGCGCGGTTCGTAATGTTCGTACTCAACGTGGCGCTCACGCTTGGATATTTCCCTCGCTGTTGGCGCCGCGGCAGGATAATTTTCATTCCGAAACCCGGCCGGCCTTCCGAGCTCACAACGTCATATAGGCCGATATGTGTGAATTCGGTTCTGGGCAAGATCCTCGAACGACTCTTGAACGGCCGCCTCTATCACTTCCTATCTAAGCACGGGCATATCCACGACCATCAGTATGGATTCATACACGGTAGAAGTGCGGTGATGGCATTAGTTCACCTAAAAGAGACCCTCTTACAGCTGAGAGTCTTAAAGACGCCCGCGGTTCTGATGTCAATAGACTTCCAGGGCGCTTTCGATAGCGTATGGCATCCTCGAGTGCTCGCGTTTTTCCGCGAGCGCCGCGTGCCGGCTAATCTATATCACATGCTCAGGACATTCCTCCAACAGCGGTCGGTAATGTTTCGATCAAACGCTGGCGAACTGGTGGCATACCCCTCGTTGGGGAGTCCACAGGGGTTCCAATCTCACCCATGCTCTAGAACGTGGTGATTCATGACCTGTTATGCCTCCCATTCCCAACGGGCATCACAATTCAAGCGTACGCCGACGACACCATCGTTGTCATCCCGGCGGAATCGCGAGAGCGCTTGGGAGAGGTTGGGTCCGCTGTCTTAAAAAACATAGTGAGGTGGACTGTTGGGGCAAGGGTCACCCTCAGCACGGAAAAAACATACTGCGTGCTATTCTCCAACGGACACCGTGGTATGGAAAAATGGCGCCCGAGTATACGCCTAAACCCAGCAGACAAAAAACTCACGTACAAAGACTCCTTGAGGATACTCGGAGTCGTCTTCGCCACTCGCCTCTCTTTCTTTAAGCATGCCGATTACCCTAAAGAAAAGACCGAACTGCTGGTTGCGAAGATCGGGGTACTTTCTGGAATGCAGGGTGGGCTGTTGCGCCCCGAACAGAAGGTGACGCTGTATATAAACGTCATCTTACCTGCCATTATGTATGGTTCACCAGTTTGGTGGGACGCGATATGCCCCGACTGCCGCCTCAAATCCCGCGTTACCTCCCTGCAGGGCGCGGTTCTACTCAATTTGTTGGGGGCGTTCAAGACTACACGAACGACGGCACTTCAAGTGCTCATGAGAGCACCGCCCATCACTCTAGAATTGGAAAGGGTCAACGCGGAATTCGAACTACTAATCGCTCGCAAGCCAATTCGTTACGGACTACTGTCCGTGCGTCCAGATCGCGTCCTGCCCACACTGGACGTCTGGCAGGAACACCCCGCGGCCCGATGCGCCTTCCGCTTTCTTAGACTCACGAGGGACGAGGCGCGACGAATGGCCCGCTTGCCGGGATTACACTTTTACACGGACGGTTCGTATACCTATCGCCTGGCAGGAGCGGCGTTCATCGTATTAAGACCGAGTGAGGGCATCGGTGCGGTAGGAAGATACCGAGTTGAGAATGCCACGAGCGCGTCTTGCACGGAGGTCATAGCGTTGATCGAGGCGTTGAGATACATCAAAAACAAGTGCTCAGTCGCCACCGTCAGGCTATATACAGACTGTCTGTCCCTGCTACAGGCGATATCTGAATACAAGACCACCGACCCGAGAGTCCGGGATGTGAAGGCTCTCTTAAATGACATTTCAGCCACGACAGAGATTACACTTTATCACGTTCCGGGACACTCCGGCCTGTTCGGAAACGAGCTGGCGGATTTTCTCGCAGCTCGCGCGGCACGATTGGGCGACGCGAGGCAGGCCCCGCTCACTCCGAGAGCGGTCCGCAGTATCCTGAGGAGAGAGCAACTGCGTCGGTGGGATTCCGACTGGAGGCAAAACAACGCCGACACGGACTTCTTTAAGTGAGTACCACATGTATTAGACGCGCCTTCTTGGTTTCCGCCCAACCGAACCCTCGTGACCCTGCTAACGAGGCACGGCCGATTTCATTCATATTTTCACCGATTTAATCTGCTCGCGGAATCCGTCTGTTCGTGCAGTGCAACATGTGAGGGAACCGATCTTTACCTGTACTACTGCCCCCTTACGACACAGATAACGGGGAAAATAGAACCACGAGCCGACTTCGACCAAAGAAGATATGCGTCTCTGTTGTGACACGCGAGAAATCGCGCATTGTACATTAATTAGACTAGTTAAACTGGTCAGAGACACGATCCCCGACCTCGCTTGAGTACGGCCTGTATTTCGCGTCACCCGTTCTTCCGTTTTGTACGCGTTAAATTAACGGGACGTCATGTATGAAAAACCGAACACACACAAAGAACACACCCGCGCGATTGGGACGATGTGGGGGCAGGGTCGCCCTGTAGGCCATGTACTGGCGAGGGTGAGAACCTCGGCGGCCTCTGCCTTGCCACATTGCCCCGGTCGGCGGGCAAAGACTGAGGTGAGATCGTGACACCATCACCGTTCGACAACAGCCATTATCGTTGGACAGTTCACCAATCTTACGACCACGACAGTGCACAAAGGACTCGCCACAAAGAGGACACCGTGAACACGAGAAGACTGGAAACTTGGCGCCGATTACAAGCACTGCAGTGCAGTGATTACGTGCACTGCAGTTTTTTTTCACAACTTTACTTTTCTTGCTGGGCTGGTCCCAGCCAAGCCTCTTTGTCAATTACTAAACGCACCGCGAGGTATCCGTGCTGGTTGCGCCCTTAGGACACAATATGCGTTACCGCGGGCCACCTTTTTTTTCTTCTTTTCAATATCGGCTTTGTACCTAAATTTGCACTTTAAATATTTTTAATACCCATTTTCATTTATTTGTTATTGGCATTAAACCTGATATGCATTATGCAGGGACAGGTTCTCCCACACCTTCATCTTTGGCTTTCCTTTTCTTAGCAGTGGGAATGAAGTTTGGATTGGGGCGGGGCCAGCTCGCGCTTGTGCCTGTTCAGCGTTCGCTTCGTTGCTGCAGTTTTCCGAGGATACGTGAATAATTTCCATATTTAAGCTTCTAAATCTTAGCAGGGGTTGTTTTTAAACACATTGGGACTCCATTCGACACGTTAGTTTGATTAAAAAGAGGGATTTTCTATTATTATTCTTGATTTCATTTCTGGCCCATTGGCTTCTATGGCCATTATGGCCGCCCAAGCGGGTATGCGCCATGGCTCAGTCAACACAGGCTCCTTAGGCAATCATGCCCGCAGGTGGGCAGTCAGTTTGAAGTACAAAATCAGGAACATCTCGTGAACACCGGGTCGCGTCGCATGATTCTACGTCGGACTACACATGTGAAACTTTTATTGCTGGACCCGGTCCTGCGATTCGATCGGATTCGTACCGAAGAAGCATGAACCGTTTCACATCTGTCCCATCACAGTGACGAAACTGGTGGTAGCGGTATATTGTCAAGCGTGCGAATTTGATTTCGTGTTAATTTCGGCATACGCACCACCTCACAGATCAATGGACCCTACCCTACAGGCAATTGAAGAAACGCTTTTGAAGGTTAGAACTCCCAACGTAGTGGTAGCTTGAGATTTATATGCAAAACGCCTAGTGTGGGGGCCAAACGCCGGTGACGAGCGAGGGGCCCGTCTGCTGAAGTTCCCTGCGGCCAACGAGCTCATTGTACTCAACGACCCACAATCGCGGCCCACGTACCAGACCCCTTACGCGGCCAGCTGGATAGACGTAACGTTGGCCTCGTCCACTGCCGCGCAGTCCGGATTCCAATGGGAGGTACACGAGGACTTAACACACTCGGAACATCGCTACAATAAAATTAGGATTGGAGGAAGCGAAGTTCGGTCTGGGAAACGGTTGACGCGTTTTGCCCAAGCCCAACTACTCAGGGCACTCGCAAGGGACGCTTGGTTCGATCAAGTGTTAGGGGCCGACATATCGTCAACGATAGCACTGGACTTCGTAATGGAAGCATTCTATAAAATCTTCCAAGGCCACCAGCATAAACAACTGCGCCCAGTCAAATCCAGAGCCGGGAAGTCTTGGTGGAAGCCGCAATTGGCAGAGGAAAGGAAAAGGGTTAATGCTACGTGGCGGAGGTTTCAGCAGTGCCGAGAGAACGATCTTAGAGTGTGGTATAGATATGAATATTCGAAGGCGTTAGCGATGTTCCGAGCCCGAATAAGGGAGGCCAGGGATCAATACGAGGTTGAATGTGACGCGGCGTGTTCGAGGCATAGTGCTTTTTCGGCGCCTTTTAGCGAAGCCTTCGGCACACGAAAAGCAGAAAATTCTTGCCACCTTTGGAGGGCCCGGACAGAACGCTCACGAGCTCGCACTTGGAGTCAGTCGCCCCGCTCCTTCGTACACAGGTAGCCGTAGACGACCCCAACGTCGATCTGCCAGTGCATGTCGCAATAAGGGAGTTGGCGGCAGCTTCGTATCAATCAAAGTTACAGGACGTACCTTTCACAGATGGGGAAGTGAAAGAAGTGATAGGTAAATTATCACCGAGGTCGGCGCCGGGTCCCGATGGCATTACGCCCGGCATAGCTAAGGGCCTATACGAGCTAAGGCCAAAATTTGTAATGTCGGTCCTTAACGCGGCAGTGAGGCTCGGTCATTTCCCTAGATGTCAGAGACGTGGCCGAATCATAATCATACGAAAACTTAATCGGCTCCCGCAGTGTACGACTTCGTACAGACCAATATGTAAAACTCTGTATTTGGGAGTCTTGTAAAGGCTCCTCAATGGGCGATTATATAGCTTACTCTGGAGGAACGGTCACGTACACGCCCAGCAATACGGGTTTACGCACGCAAAATGTGCAGTACTGGCATTGCACAACTTGAAGGTGAGGCTCGTGCAACTGCGCGCGTCGAAGATTCCTGCCATACTAATGAGCCTCGATTTTCAAGGGGCATTCGACAGTGTATGGCACCCTCAGGTGCTCCGCTTTTTCAGAGAAAGGGGTGTCCCAGCGAACCTATATAACATGCTCCGATCGTTCCTAACAGACAGATCAGTAGTATTTAGAACTCAGGCTGGGGAAGCGGAGGCACGGCCTACCCTGGGTAGCACGCAGGGATCGCCCCTGTCGCCTCTGTTATGGAATGTCATAGTGCGTAAATTGCTATGTTTGCCGATGCCGAAAGGCGTAACAATACATGCATATGCGGACGACACCTTGATTATCATCCCCGGCGAATCAAAGAAAAAACTTGAAGACATCATGGGATCTGAAGTACTCATGGAAGTACTAGAATGGGCGCGGGTCGCAAAAGTACTGATAAACAAAGACAAGACCTTCTGCGTATTGTTCGCGCACGGACAAGGCGGACTTGGAACGAAAAGTTTCCTGACCGTGAGAGCGGGAAAAGAGGACAAAGCCCTGGCATTCAAGGAGCCAGTGAGGATCCTGGGCGTCATGTTTGATAGACGTCTTTCGTTCTTCCTACATGCCGATGCCCTGAGGGTGGAAACACTTCTGACGTGTGTAAACACCCTAGCCTAATCGCAGGGTGGACGACTGCGTCCCGAACAAAAGAAAATGTTATACCGCAACGTCATTCTCCCGGCTGTCACATACGCGTCACCAATATGGTGGGACAAAGTAAGCCCGGACTGCAGGTTGAAATCTAGAATGATCTCAATACAACGATCGATTCTCCTGCACTTGTCCGAGGCTTTTCACACGACCAGAACGGCCGCTTTACATGTCCTAATGCATGCTCCACCCATCGTATTCGAACTTGATCGTTTGAACGCGGAGTTCCGCCTGTTCACCCTGCGAAGTACCGTTTGTTACGGAGACCTAATCGTACGACCGGAAGACGTAATGTTCCCGGTTGATCGGCTCGCGATCCATCCAGCCGAGCGCGCTTCTTTTCCTCATCGGCGTTTGACTGCACGGGAAGCCAACCTGATGGCAGGGCGTCGAGCACTACACGTATACACAGATGGATCCCATGTAGAGGGATTAGCAGGGGCAGCCTATGTCGTTTTCAGCAGGGCGACCCGTGTAGAGGCAGTGGGTAGATTCGCTGTATCGGGAGCAACGAGCGCTTTCTGCGCAGAGGCCATGGTCCTTGCAGAAGCATTAAAATGGTTAAAAGATCACCCCACTGCCCAAGACATATATTTATACGGATTGTCTTTTACTGCTTCATGCATTGGCGTCCAGAACTAACGCCGATCCGCGAATAGCAGAAATGCAAAGCACGAATAAACGCATAGAGGCGCAATCGAATATAAAGCTTTGTCACGTTCCGGGACACAGCAGAGTTTTCGGCAATGAAGTGGCCGACTTCATTGCCTCCCGCGCCGCAAGACGAGGTTTTACGAAACAGAGCAAGTGGTCCACGCACAGTGTGCGAGCGAAGTTTAACGGAGAACTCAGGAAACGCTGGGCTTCTGAGTGGTCGTCAGAAAGTAGAGACACCAAACTCTATAAGTGGGTGCCGGATTTATCTCAACTACCGGCGTATTTCCCACCTAACAAGGCGCTAGTCCAGTTGCTCACGGGCCACGGACATTTCCACACATACTTCCACAGGTTTAACCTGTTGAGAGAGCGCAGGTGTTTCTGCGGGAGTATGTGTGAGGGTATCGAACATTACTTGGCGGAATGCCCCGTTACAAAAGACATCGCCGATCTAATAATTTCTAGGGTAACCACGGACGGTTCGATATACCCACGCGTTATAAAACAGGCGCGTAATCGAGCTCTGCTAATCTGGTCAGTTCAACATATAAGCGACCTGATCTCGGACATCTCGCGATAACGTGTAGTGTTGCCCTCGGCCTTTGTAATAGCGGACGCCTAAATAGAAACATCATCCACAATCACAAACACACCAAAAGAAACGGTAGAAGGCGCGTGCCGCAGGATGCACGCGTCGCCTCTCCCTGTCTACCCCGCACGGGAGAGGTCTTTTACCTCGGGGACATGGGTGCTGTATCCTTGCTAGCGCGCGGCTGGTACACTAGTGCAACACGCAGTACATAACAAAACGGTGACGCCCCTCTCCAAAGAAGACCTCCGGCAAGCGAGATGAATATCCGGTAAAAGTCACGGGAAGAAAGACGCACAACATCTATTCTCAAAAATCGAGAGCTTCATCAAACCCAGTGAACAGTAGCCAAGCCGATGAGAGTGAAGTGAAGCGACAGCTCTAGAAGTTTTTGAGCTGAAGACACGTGGAGAAAGCGTACAGCGTGTCCCTGGCTAGGCATACCAGGTTTAAGGCCAATAAAAAATAAATGAAGAGGGGTTCAATACACCAAAAATGCACAATTTAGTAATAAAGCCAATTAGAAAAGAAAATGTTGGGGCAAACTTTAACGCCATGGTGTCCCAAGGCGTTGGGTCAGTGAGCACAGATACCTGCGTTATTTTAATTTCTGGTCTTTAACAGGCCAATATATGTCATTAATGTGTGAACGAATGAGAGACAGGAGACAGTGGGGTGGGACACATCGGGGGTTTAAAAGTCTGGGATGAGTGACATGAACGTAAGAATTGAGCATAGCGGACATTTGTCAACCGCATGCGTATTGTTCACGTGACGCCTGGCTTCATTCCGGCCTTATGATGCAGTTGGCGAGTCCACTGGATCTGGCAGAGTTCGAGACTGCTGATGCTGGCGGTTGTCCGAGGCAGGAGTTCTGGTTGTTTGGCTGAAGTCTTCTCTTCTCTGGGACACATCACCGAGTACGGTCCAACCGCCTCACCCGCCGTCGACCATTGCCCGCTGCGCGCAGGCAGGGGTGATGTCCCCGCCATATTCGGCCCAAAGGCTTGCGCGCGAACGTGACAAATGATCTCCGACCGGGCCTCTGATGTGAGTAACGTGTGAGTGTTTATATTCGTGTTAACGTGTCATGTCTGCAATCTGGGCACTAATAGTCGTGACCACCAAAGTGAGCAACGCCCGGTATTTTTGTACTTGGAGAAGTACAGCACGATCTCCACTCAGTAGGGTCTCACGAGGC
The DNA here is from genome assembly GCF_043290135.1 of Rhipicephalus microplus. Lineage (NCBI taxonomy): Eukaryota > Metazoa > Arthropoda > Arachnida > Ixodida > Ixodidae > Rhipicephalus > Rhipicephalus microplus. Next base: position 137,588,708 of record NC_134706.1, on the reverse strand, counting down.
TGCACGCGATCTACGATCGAAGTGGCTAATTTGCATTCACCATAGTAGTGCTCGATTAATTTACAGAGTTTAACACAGGGGCAGAGCGGATCCCCCATCAAACCGAACCAGTGAAAGTAATGGGGAAAGTGGCCGTGTCCCGTCAGTAGTGTGGTGAGGTGTCTATTGGGTGATAAAAATGACGGAATGCATGTGATCTCGGAAACCCACCTGGCGAGTTCGATGTCCGCATGTAATTGGCGCCACTCTGAATTCCAGAGGTCAATTAACCAATGCCGAAGACGCGATTTAACCTGATGGACGGAAAGGTGGGCCTGACTGACGGCGCCTATCCGGCACTCTCGCGACGCTAGGAAATCGGCGAGCTCGTTGCCGAAAATTCCTTTGTGCCCAAGGACGTGGGAAGTTTGGAAGGATAGGGTCAACGAGATTTCCACAATAAGCTCGCGCATGTGCACGATGCGAGGGTCTAAACATTGCGGGTTGGCCAATGCTTGTAGGACTGATAAGCAATCTGTATATATGTATCCCGGTCGATGCGGGTTGTACGTTCTCAGAAACTGTAGGGCCTCCGTGAGTGCCACTACCTCTGTGCCGTATGCACTCGTGGCGTCCAGCACCCGAAATCGGCCTGTGGCGACGATGGAGGTTGCCATTCTGAATGCCACATACGCCGCTCCAGCGGAATTGGGCGAGTACGCACTGTCCGTATAAACGTGTACGCCCGGACGCCTTGCCATCTCAAAGGTCTCGGGTACCGAGAGACAAACCACCTTCCGTACATGTAGGGTTTTAGCCGAGTGGGATGTCCACTTTTCCATCGGCAGAGCCACCTGAGTAGGGTCTATTTCTTGCCCCTCCCACGCGATTTTGCGCCGCAATCGTAGGAGCGCGAACTCCTTATTGAGGAGACACAGTTCCATCTCGATCGGGGGAGCGTGCATAAGAACCTGCAGTGCCGCCATCCGAGTGGTTCGATACGCGCCCGTTAGTGCGAGTAAAGCCGAACGTTGGATCGTTACAAGGCGGCTTTTCAAACGACAGTCCGGTCGTTCAGGCCACCCAATGATACACGCATAAGTAATGGTCGGCAGTATTACTTGTTTGTAGAGTCGTCTAATTGCGTCTGGCCGAAGGTTACGTACCATGTTTTTAAAGGTAACCACATTCCTGCTAGGTGATTCATCTTTTCTTTCAGGTGGTCGGCGTGTGCGAAGAAGGAAAGGCGGCGGTTGAATATGACACCCAGAACGCGGAGTGTGTCGACAAATTTAAGCCTTCTTTTTGAACTGTCCGCCCGAATGGAGGGACGGACACAATCCATTCCACCAACGCCATGGGAAAACAGTACGCAGCTTGTCTTCTCTCGATTTCGCTTTACTTTGGACGTAGTTGCCCAGCGCTTCACCCATCGCAGCACTTCGGAACACTTGTCCCCAAGGGCGATCCGTGTGGTTTCCGGAATAATGACGACTGTGTCGTCTGCGTACGCTTAGACAAGCACTCCTTCTGGCATGGGGAGCGACAGGAGGCCATGTATAACTACGTTCCACAAGAGTGATGAAAGAGGCGAGCCCTGGGCACTGCCCAGCGAGGGATGTGCCTCTACCTGCCCGGCGTGGGACTTAAATACCACAGTGCGGTGCGCCAGAAAGGAACGAAAAAGATGAAAAAGCTGTGACGGCAATTGACGTGCCCGAAAAAATCGGAGCACTAACGGGTGCCAGACGCTATCAAATGCTCCCTTGAAATCGAGAGACTTTAACACTGCAGGTGTGCGCTGAGTCTTGAGCCGGAGGAGGCACTCGTGCAGTTGGTATAATGCCCGTACAGCGCTCCTACCGTGCGTGAACCCGCATTGATGGGGGTGAACGTGTCCTCGTTGGTGTAGGAAAAAGGACAGCCTGTCATTCAATAGGCGCTCTAATACCTTGCTCAAGGCAGAATTTATGCAGATGGGTCGATACGAAGCTGTGGAATCTGGTGGGCGGCCAGGCTTACGAAGGAAAATTACGCGTCCCCGGTGCCACTGCGATGCAAAGCGGCCGAGACGAAGTGAAGTATTGAACAACCACAGAAGAAATGCTATTCGGGTCTGAACCAACCCTTTAATTATATGTGGCGTTATCTCGTCCGGGCCGGGGGCTGACCGGTCACGCATTTGTCGAACCACCGCCTCAAGCTCTGCCTGGGAGGGAGGAACGTCCTGTCGTCGTGTCCAGTATTGGGCATGAGGTTGCTTATGGATGGTTTCGTGCTCTGGTTGATCGTACGCAGGATCGTCCACCGCGACTTGCGTCTGCAATAAAAGTGTCGCCGCTTCTAAGTGCGTTGAGGTGAAGGTGCTGTCCTCTCGCAGAAGGGGTGGGAGAATCAAGTTTGCCCGTTTTCTTCTGAACGCCTCCTTGTAGGGCGCTGAAAAAACCGACCGTCGCGCACATTCGGCGCAAAAACCCTCAAATACGCTTCCCTGGCACGAGGGGTGTTGCGACGGAAGGCGGCAAGTGTCGCGCTGTATTTCGCCCGAAAAACGCTGCGCAAAGCGTCATCTTTGCATCTCTGAAAGCAGCATCGCATGGCATTTACGTGCTTTCGCTCCAGTGCCAGTTCCGGCGTCCACCAGGGATTGCTCCTTCTCGTTTGATGTGCAGGTCTCAAGTATTTCCGGCGGTACCTTTCGAAAACTTGGTAAAATTGGCTGACGACTATCTCAAGTGCGTCTGCCGATTGCAACTGTGCGCCCAATACTCGGTGAAACCATGGCTCTCGGCTGAGCGCCTCCAGCAGCTGTTCGCGTGCGAACCGCGTCAGCCGTTTGTTCCGAGTTGCCGTGTCTCTGCCAATCGCTATTTCGAGGTATCTATGCTCGGAATATGTAACGTCTTCGCGCATGCGCCATAAATAGCCTGCAGCAATAGTTGGAGGCGTGGCGAGGGTGACATCAATCCAGCTCATGCTGTACTTATTCTCATATGTTGGTATTGAAATCGAGTCATTTAGCAGGACCAGCCCTGTCGCGGCCACGAATTCTACAAGACGAGACCCTCGGGGGTCAGACGCTTGCGCCCCCCAGGCACTGTGCTTGGCATTGAAGTCGCCAGCTACTATAATATTTTGCACCCGCGACCAGGTTAGTACCCGTTCCACCAGTACCAATGTGGGCTCCATCGATTTATGTGGCGGAGCATACGCCACGATCAATACAAAGTCTGTATCGTTTGCTTCGCAGTATATCGCGACGACGAGCTCTGACACCAGGAGTGGACAAATATCAAAAGGAGCCTTCTGCATGATAATTGCCACAACTGGGTCGCGTTCAACCGCTATGTATTGAAAGCCTGGAGGCGGAGAAGGCAGCTTTTTTTACGGTCTGTACGGGTCTGAGACTGCCGCTAGCGAGACACCTAGTTCTGTCATGTGGTGGAAAAGATTGGTGGTAGCTAGCCTTGTATGGTCGAGGTTGAACTGCAAGAACCGGACATTTACCAAGGTCTTTTTAGCGCCCCGAGTGTTCTTTTTGGCTCTTTACTGGTCCAACAATCCTCTGCAATCTTATCCGATAAAAGGAGTCGCTCTTCTGTGCTTGTACTTAGTTGTTCTCCCCTCTTCCCGCTACCCTCTTCTCCTCGCTCGTCTACCATTTTCCCACCCCCGAACCCTCTCGTTCCTTTACTTTTGGGGGCCGTAGTTCGTGCGGGCCCAAAGGCATGCCACCCTCTCCATGAGTAGGGGACAACCCAAGAAGCCAGCAGGGTGCCCCTCAGCTGGTCTTCCATCCCTCCGGCACTCGGCACAACATACTACTTCATCCTCCATGGGCACCATGCAGACAACCGCCTGATGGTTACCCCCGCACTTCATACATGTGGAGCGCGATTCTTCAGTCTTGTGGGGAGAGGAGCTGCGGCTATGCCCGTACATCGCACAGAACGTGCACGTGGGAACGTGCAGGTCCTCAGACACGTGCAACACGGTCCACCCGAGTGAGAGACGTGGCCGTGACATAAGCGCCTTAAAACTGTCGGGGCCAACTTGACCAATAAATGCATTGGTTCCCGACCTCTCGCGGAATGCCACTCGAACTTTGCATGGCTCCTTGTCTATTTCTAGACCCGCATTGCGTTCTTTTAACATATTAAAAAACCTGTCCTGGTCAACGTCTGGGTCGACTCCCGAGAACCTGACGTGTGGGTTGCGCTTGTTTGGCACGCGAACTGAAATGGCAGCGCGCGTAACCGCGTTCTCGTGTATCGCATTAACGATGTTTTGTATAGTGTCATTTTTGTTTGAAAAGACGGTCAGACCGTACCTCGTGTGTCGTAGGACGATGTCGGTAATGCCCTTGGACGCCGGGTCGATGTTCGTTTTTAGTAGCCGCAGTACGTCCCGTGCTGGCGTTGTCGTTTGCGCCGATGGTGTCAGGAACGCCAGGTGTTCGTGATCCGGACATGGGGCGGGGCTCCCAACACCCCCTCACCGGGACGACGAGCTTGAGCCGCAGCGCCGGGACTGCTGCCGGTCAGCGCCGCAGCATATGATCGGGCCGCACCAGGCACTGCAGGCATGATTTCAGGTATACCGCGACCCCGGGCTCCTCCCACGTCGACGTCGCCCGAACCCGTGGGACTGGCGAGAGCACCTGCGCGGCCTGCCCCCATGCCACTTGCCTGCAGCGTGGCCATCTCCTGGCGCGTCTCGATGAGTTGGCCCCGAAGGGCCGCCGCAGCACCCCGCTCCATCGCCGCCTCGGCACGAGAGTCCCCGCAGAAGGCCCCCCGCTCAAAGAGCCGGCTCATCACAAAGTTTCGGGCTGGAACCTTGTTACCGAGTCCGAAAGAAAGCGCGACAAATCGTCTTCAAATTCGCGAAGTTACCTTTGGATACGGCTGCCGACGTCACTCGCAAGTCCCGCGGGCACTGCCGTACCCGCATCCCACCGAAGTACCCGCATCTTCGTTGTCATTCCTTGTTTGGTCCGGGCCCGCGAACACCGATGGCGCTAACCCTTCCGTAATCGCCTGTAAACGGGCAAAAAAGTCAATTCCTGGAGGGGAGAAGTCCGCATCGTCTGGATCGGGAGGCAGCGTCTTCTCTGTCGGCGCGGGTGAGGGCGTCGCGGACCGCGAAACATCGTGCGCCGGTCCTTTGGGAGGCATAGTGGGTCTCACCCTCACGGCCGGCACATACTTCTTGGCCCCGCCCAGGCCACTGGACAAAATGGGTCAAATTGAATAAACGAATTCGTTGCGGTCCGCTTCGGTCCGGCCAATCGATTCCAGAAACCTTTAAATCCGCCCCGCCGCGGTGGTCTAGTGGCTAAGGTACTCGGCTGCTGACCCGCAGGGCGCGGGTTCGAATCCCGGCTGCGGCGGCTGCATTTCCGATGGAGGCGGAAATGTTGTAGGCCCGTGTGCTCAGATTTGGGTGCACGTTAAAGAACCCCAGGTGGTCAAAATTTCCGGAGCCCTCCACTACGGCGTCTCTCATAATCATATCGTGGTTTTAGGACGTTAAACCCCACAAATCAATCAAACCTTTAAAACCACCTCGTGCGAAGGTTGGTTCAGGGGACCTGCGAAAAACAAGCGTTTCGGTAGAATTAGCAAAAGCCGATGCCGCGTTCGACCGACCATAAGCACGAGCGCTCGTGCTTCCAGTCAAACTCTCGCCTGACACTGTCCTCGGAACAGGTCGCGCAGGCCCAACTGGCACCCCGAAGAGAAACCGAGGGCCCATCGCTTGGTGTACAGAGGTGTCTCTGGCTTTTGTTATTATATTAAAAATAGCGGGGTCTCTGTGCTCGCTGAGCCCTTATGATTGCCATTTGCGTTACTGTCTGCCCACAATTTTATTTTATAACTGGCTTTTTCACAAACCTTTGCGCTTTGGGTGCCATTTAATAACCCCTGTTCATCTATTTTGATTGGATTAAAACCTGGTATGCTTTTGCAGGAACAGGTTCTCCCACAACTTCATTTTTTGCTTTCTTCTTATCGTAGCTGGGAATGAAGTTTTCTGGGGCGGGGCCCGCTCGCGCTTGAGCCTGTTCGGTGTTCGCTTCGCTGCTGTAGTTTTCCGAGAATACGTGAGTAATTTCCATATTCAAGCTTCTAAATCTTAGCAGGGTTTGTGTTTAAACACATAGGGACTCCATTCGACGTTAGTTTGATTAAGAAAAAGAATTTTTTATTATTATTCTTGATTTCGTTTCTGGGCCCATTGGCTTCTATGGCCATTATGGCCGCCCAAGCGGGTATGCGCCATGGCTGAGCCAACACAGGCTCCTTCGGCAATCATGCCCGCGGGTGGGCAGTCAGTTTCAAGTATGGAATCCGGTACACCTCGTGAACACCGAGTCACGTCGCCTGATTGTACGTCGGACTACACATGTCAAACTTTTATTGCTGGACCCGATCTTGGGATCCGATCAGACTCGTACCGAAGGAAGGATGAACCGTTTGACATCTTTCCCATCACTGTGACGAAACTTGTGGTAGCGGTATATTGTCAAGGCTGCGAACTTGAGTTCGTGTTAATTTCGGCATACGCACCACCTCACAGATCAATGGACCCTACCATACAGGCAATCGAAGAAACGCTTTTGAAGGTTAGAACTCCCAACGTAGTGGTAGCCGGAGATTTCAATGCAAAACACCTATTGTGGGCGCCAAACGCCGGTGACGAGCGAGGGGCCCGTCTGCTGGAGTTCGCTGCGGCCAACGAGCTCACTGTACTCAATGACCCAGAATCGCGGCTCACGTACCAGACCCCTTACGCGGCCAGCTCGATAGACGTAACGTTGGCCTCGTCCACCGCCGCGCAGTCCGGATTCCAGTGGGAGGTACGCGAGGACTTAACCCACTCGGAACATCGCTACATTAAAATCAGTATTGGAGGAAGCGAAGTTCGGTCTGGGAAACGGTTGACGCGTTTTGCCCAAGCCCAACTACTCAGGGCACTCGCAAGGGACGCTTGGTTCGATCAAGTGTTAGGGGCCGACATATCGTCAACGATAGCACTGGACTTCGTAATGGAAGCATTCTCTAAAATCTTCCAAGGCCACCAGCATAAACAACTGCGCCCAGTCAAATCCAGAGCCGGGAAGTCTTGGTGGAAGCCGCAATTGGCAGAGGAAAGGAAAAGGGTTAATGCTACGTGGCGGAGGTTTCAGCAGTGCCGAGAGAACGATCTTAGAGTGTGGTATAGATATGAATATTCGAAGGCGTTAGCGATGTTTCGAGCCCGATTAAGGGAGGCCTTGGATCAATACGAGGTTGAATGTGACGCGGCGTGTTCGAGGCATAGTGCTTTTTCGGCGCCTTTTAGCGAAGCCTTCGGCCGCACGAAAAGCAAAAAATTCTTGCCACCTTTGGAGAGCCCGGACAGAACGCTCACGAGCTCGCACTTGGAGTCAGTCGCCCTGCTCCTTCGTGCGCAGGTAGCCGTAGACGACCCCAACGTCGATCTGCCAGTGCATGTCGCAATAAGGGAGTTGGCGGCAGCTTCGTATCAATGAAAGTTACAGGACGTACCTTTCACAGATGGGGAAATGAAAGAAGTGATAGGTAAACTATCACCGAGGTCGGCGCCGGGTCCCGATGGCATTACGCCCGGCATACCTAAGGGCCTATACGAACTAAGGCCAAAATTTGTAATGTCCGTCCTTAACGCGGCAGTGAGGCTCGGTCATTTCCATAGATGTGAGAGACGTGGCCGAATCATAATCATACGAAAACCTAACCGGCCCCCGCAGTGTACGACTTAGTACAGACCAAAATGTAAAACTCTGTATTTGGGAGTCTTGTAAAGGCTCCTCAACGGGCAATTATATAGCTTACTCTGGAGGAACGGTCACGTACACGCCCAGCAGTACGGGTTTACGCACGCAAAAAGTGCAGTACTGGCATTGCACAACTTGAAGGTGAGGCTCGTGCAACTGCGCGCGTCGAAGATTCCTGCCATACTAATGAGCCTCGATTTTCAAGGGGCATTCGACAGTGTATGGCACCCTCAGGTGCTCCGCTTTTTCAGAGAAAGAGGTGTCCCAGCGAACCTATATAACATGCTCCGATCGTTCCTAACAGACAGATCAGTAGTATTTACAACTCAGGCTGGGGAAGCGGAGGCACGGCCTACCCTGGGTAGCCCGCAGGGATCGCCCCTGTCGCCTCTGTTATGGAATATCATAGTGCGTGAATTGCTATGTTTGCCGATGCCGAAAGGCGTAACCATACATGCATATGCGGACGACACCTTGATTATCATCTCCGGCGAATCAAAGAAAAAACTTGAAGACATCATGGGATCTGAAGTACTCAGGAAAGTACTAGAATGGGCGCGGGTCGCAAAAGTACTGATAAACAAAGACAAGACCTTCTGCGTATTGTTCGCGCACGGACAAGGCAGTCTTGGAATGAAAAGTCGCCTGACCGTGAGAGTGGGAAAAGAGGACAAAGCCCTGGCATTCAAGGAGTCAGTGAGGATCTTGGGCGTTGTGTTTGAATGACGTCTTCCGTTATTCCTACATGCCGATGCCCTGAGGGTTAGGGTAGAAACACTTCTGACGTGTGTAAACACCCTAGCCCGATCGCAGGGTGGACGACTGCGTCCCGAACAAAAAAAAACGCTATACCACAACGTCATTCTCCCGGCCGTCACATACGCGTCACCAATATGGTGGGACGAAGTAAGCCCGGGCTGCAGGTTGAAATCTAGAATGATCTCAATACAACGATCAATTCTCCTGCACTTGTCCGAAGCTTTTCACACGTCCAGAACGGCCGCTTTACAAGTCCTAATGCATGCTCCACTCATTGTACTGGAACTTCATCGTTTGAACGCCGAGCTCCGCCTGTTCACCCTGCGAAGTACCGTTTTTTACGGAGACCTAATCGTACGACCGGAAGACGTAATGTACTCGGTCGATCGGCTCGCGATCCATCCAGTCGAGCATGCTTCTTTTTCCCATTGGCGTTTGACGGCACGGGAAGCCAACCTGAGGGCAGGGTGTCGAGCACTACACGTATAAACAGATGGATCTTATGCCAAGAGATTAGCAGGGGTAGCCTATGTCGTTTTCGGCAGGGCGACCCGTGTAGAGGCAGTGGGTAGATTCGCTGTATCGGGAGCCACGAGTGCATTCTGCGCAGAGGCTGTGGCCCTTGGAGAAGCATTAAAATGGTTAAAAGATCACCCTACTGCCCAAGACATATATATCTATCTGGACTGTCTTTCACTCCTTTATGCATTAGGGTCCAGAACTAACAACGATCCGCGAATAGCAGAAATGCAGAGCACGACTAAGCGCATAGAGGCCCAATCGAATATAAAGCTCTGTCACGTTCCGGGACATAGTGGAGTTTTCGGCAATGAAGTCGCCGACTTTATTGCCTCCCGCGCCGCAAGACGAGGTATCATAAGACAGAGCAAGTGGTCCTGGCGCACTGTGCGAGCAAAATTTAATGAACAACTCAGGAAACGCTGGGCTTCTGAGTGGTCATCACAAAATAGGGACACCGAACTATATAAGTGGGTACCGGATTTATCTCAACTACCGGCGTATTTCCCACCTAACAAGGCGTTAGTCCAGTTGCTCAAGGGCCACGGACATTTCCACACATACTTCCACAGGTTTAACCTGTTGAGCGAGCCCAGGTGTTTCTGCGGAAGTATGTGTGAGGGTATCGAACATTACCTGGCGGAATGCCCCGTTACAAAAGACATCGCCGATCTAATAAATCCTAGGGTAACCACAGACGGTTCGATATACCCACGCGTTATAACACAGGCGCGTAATCGAGCTCTGCTAATCTGGTTAGTTCAACATATAAGCGACCTGGTCTCGGACATCTCGCGATAACGTGTAGTGTTGCCCTCGGCCTTTGTATTAGCGGACGCCTAAATAGAAACATCATCCACAATCACAAACACACCAAAAAAACGGTAGAAGGCGCGTGCCGCAGGATGCACGCGTCGCCTCCCCCTGTCGACCTCGCACGGGAGAGGTCTTGTACCTATGGGACATGGGCGCTGTATCCTTGCTATCGCGCGCCTGGTACACTAGTGCAACACGCAGTACATAACAAAACGGTGACGCCCCTCTTCAAAGACGACCTTCGGCAAGCGATATGAATATCCAGTAAAAGTCACGGGAAGAGAGACGCGCAACATCTATTCTCGAAAATCGAGAGCTTCATCAAACCCAGTGAACAGTTGCCAAGCAGATGACAGTGAAGTGAAGCGACAGCTCTAGAAGTTTTTGAGCTGAAGACACGTGGAGAAAGTGTACAGCCATGCGGAACGTTCGCCATTTCCTACGGAGTGTGGTCAGACAATGTGTTCATTTTTTTTCCACAACTGGGCACGACCCAAACGTCTCTGGCTTTTATTATTATATTAAAAATAGCGGGGTCTCTGTGCTTGCTGAGCTCTTAGGACCGCCAATTGCATTACTGTCCGCCAACAATTTTATTTTATAATTGGCTTTTCACAAAACTTTGCGCTTTGGGTACCACTTAAAAGCCCCAGTTCATTTATTTTGATTGGCTTAAAACCTGGTATGCTTTTGCAGGAACAGATTCTCCCACAACTTTATTTTTTGCTTTCTTCTTATCGTAGCTGGGAACGAAGTTTACTGGGGCGGTAGATCTGTCAAGCGGTAACGCGGGTGTCCTGGGGCGGGCTCAGTGAAGACAGAAGCCTCGCGTGGAGCATAAGGGCAAATGCTTGCTTGATTCAGGCGGGGAGTCAAGGCGGGAAATTCAAGATCAAGCAAGCATTTGCCCTTTTGCTCTACGCGAGGTTTCTGTCCTCGCTGAGCTCGCCTTAGGACACCTGTGTTACCGTTTGACAGATGTACCGCCCCAATCCAAACTTCATTCGCAGCTACGATAAAAAGAAAGCCAAAAATAAAGGTGTGGAAGAACCTGTCCCTTCATAATGCATACCAGGTTTAATGCCAATATAAGATAAATGAAATGGGGTTTTAAAGATACCCAAAGCGCAATTTTAGGTAAAAAGCCGATATTGAAAGAAGAAAAAAGGTGGGCCACGGTAACGCATATTGTGTCCTAAGGGCGCAACGAGCACGGATACCTCGCGGGGCGTTTATTAATTGACAAAGGAGACTTGGCTGGGACCAGCCCAGCAAGAAAAGGTGAATTGTTAAAAAAAACGTATTGTCCAACGATAACGGCTTTTGTCGGACGATGATGGCGTCACGATCTCACCTCAGTCTTTGCCCGCCGACCGGGGCAATGCGGCAAGGCAGGGGCCGCCGAGGTTTTCACCCTCGTCAGTTCATGACCTACAGGGCGACCCGGCCCCCACATCACCCCAATCGTGCGGGTATGTTCTTTGTGTGTGTTCGGTTTTTTTAATGCGTGACGTCCCGTTAACTTACCGCGTACAAAACTCAAGAACGGGTGACGCGAAATGCAGGCCGTACTCAAGCGAGGTCGGGGATCATGTCTCCGACCAGTTTAACTAGTCTTATCAGCAGTGCGCGATTTCTCGCGTGTCGCAACAGACCCGCATGTCTTCTTTGGTCGAAGTCAGCTCGTGGTTCTATTTTCACTGTTATCTTTGTCGTAAGGGGGCAATCGTACAAGTAATGATCTGTTTCCTCGCATGTTGCACCGCACGAACAGACGGGTTCCGCGAGCAGATTAAATCGATGGAAATAAGCATGAAATCGGCCGTGCCCCTTTAGCAGAGTCACGAGGGTTTGGTTGGGCGGAAACCAAGAAGGCGCGTCTAATACGTGTGGTACCCACTTAAAAAGGTCCGTGTCGGCGTTGTTTTGCCCCCAGTCGGATTCCCAGCGGCGCAGTTGCTCGCTCCTCAGCATACTGCGGACCGCTCTCGGAGTGAGCGGGGCCTGCCTCACGTCGCCCAATCGTGCCGCGCGAGCTGCGAGAAAATCCGCCAGCTCGTTTCCGAACAGGCCGGAATGTCCCGGTACGTGATAGAGTTTAATCTTTGTTGTGGCTGAAATGTCGTTTAAGAGAGCCTTCACAGCCCTGACTCTCGGGTCGGTGGTCTTATATTCAGATGTCGCCTGTAGCAGGGACAGACAGTCTGTATATAGTCTGAGCACTTGTTTTTGATGTATCTCAACGCCTCGATGAACGCTATGACCTCCGTGCAATAGGCGCTCGTGGCATTCTCAACTCGGTATCTTCCTACCACTCCGATGCGCTCACTCTGTCCTAATACGATGAACGCCGCTCCTGCCAGGCGATCGGTATACGAACCGTCCGTATAAATGTGTAATCCTGGCAACGGGCCATCCTTCGCGCCTCGTCTCTCGTAAGTCTAAGAAAGCGGAAAGCGCATCGGGCCGCGGGGTGTTCCTGCCAGACGTCCAGTGTGGGCAGGAGGCGATCTGGACGCACGGACAGTTGTCCGTAACGAATTGGCTTGCGAGCGATGAGTAGCTCGAAAGCCGCATTGGCCCTTTCCAATTCTAGAGCGATGGGCGGTGCTCTCATGAGCACTTGAAGTGCCGTCGTTCGTGTGGTCTTGAACGCCCCCAACAGATTGAGTAGAACCGCGCGCTGCAGGGAGGTAATGCGGGATTTGAGGCGGCAGTCAGGGCACATCGCGTCCCACCAAACAGGTGAACCGTACATAATGGCAGGTAAGATGACGTTTTTATACAACGTCACCTTCTGTTCGGGGCGCAACAGTCCTCCCTGCATTCCAGAAAGTACCCCGATCTTCGCAACCAGCAGTTCGGTCTTTTCTTTAGGTATTCGGCATGTTTAAAGAAAGAGAGCCGAGTGTCAAAGACGACTCCGAGTATCCTCAAGGAGTCTTTGTACGTATGTTTTTTGTCTGCTGGGTTTAGGCGTATGCATGGGCGCCATTTTTTCATACCACGGTGTCCGTTGGAGAATAGCACACAGTATGTTTTTTCCGTGCTAAGGGTGACCCTTGCCCCAACGGTCTACTTCACTATGTTTTTTAAGACAGCGGACCCAACCTCTCCCAAGCGCTCTCGCGATTCCGCCGGGATGACAACGATGGTTTCGTCGGCGTACGCTTGAATTGGGATGCCCGTAGGGATTGGGAGGCATAACAGGTCATGAATCACAACGTTCCAGAGCATGGGTGAGATTGGGGACCCCTGTGGACTCCCCAACGAGGGGTATGCCACCAGTTCGCCAGCGTTTGATCGAAACACCACCTACCGCTGTTGGAGGAACGTCCTGAGCATGTGATATAGATTAGCCGGCACGCGGCGCTCGCGGAAAAACGCGAGCACTCGAGGATGCCATACGCTATCGAAAGCGCCCTGGAAGTCTATTGTCATCAGAACCGCGGGCGTCTTTGAGACTCTCAGCTGTAAGAGGGTCTCTTTTAGGTGAACTAAGGCCATCACCGCACTTCTACCGTGTATGAATCCATACTGATGGCCGTGGATATGCCCGTGCTTACATAGGAAGTGATAGAGACGGCCGTTCAAGAGTCGTTCGAGGATGTTGCCCAGAACCGAATTCACACATATCGACCTATATGACATTGTGAGCTCGGGGGGCCGGCCGGGTTTCGGAATGAAAATAATCCTGCCACGGCGCCAACAGCGAGGGAAATATCCAAGCGTGAGCGCCGCATTGAGTACGAACATTACGAACCGCGCGTGCAATTTAAATAGGCCCTTCACGAGGAGCGGCGTTATTGCGTCCGGCACCGGCGACGAACGCGGTGGCATCGCCCCAATCACCTCGCGTACCTCCGCCTCGGTAAATGGGACATCTACCTCGTTAAGATTGTATGGCCTTGCGGCCATTTACCTGGCCTCGGCGTGCTCGGGCAAGTCTTTGCTCGGGTCGTCCACCGCGATGTGCGTCTCGAGTAGGAGGGCCGCCGACTCGAGATGTGTCGCAGTCATCGAGCTGTCAGCTCGCTTCAGCGGGGGCAAGAACCTTGGTGGGCGGTTTCTGCCGAAAGCTTCTCTATATGACGTCGAAAAGACGTTTCCGCGCGAGCACGCCTTATGGCACTCTGTTTCATATTGGGCCTTTGCCTCCGCGACCCACAGACGAAACCGTGCCAATGCGCGAGTGTAGTCCATTTTGAGGAGGGCCCTAATGTCGTCGCTTTTTGCTCTTTGAAAACGTCTCCGCATGGCGTTTACCTTCTTACGCTCTTGTGCCAGAACTGGTGAACACCACGAGTTTCCCCTGGCGTTTGACTTGACTGGCCTGAGCTGGCGTCGCAAGTGTTTCTCAAAAATGCCATAAAAGGCCCCCAAGATGAAATCTAATGCCTCTGGGGACCGTGGTTGCGAGCATATGATCTTCGCGAACCAGGGCTCCCTCTCTAGCGAGCGCAAGAGCTCTTGCTGAGCATATCTTGTTAGGCGTTTGCGGGCTACTCTTTCGTCTGATCCTATTCGCACTTCCATGTTCTTATGTTCAGAATATGTGGCGTCGGAGCGTACGATCCATGTGTATCCCGCCATCAGGACCGAGGGCGTCGCCAGGGTGAGATCGATCCAGCTGGCGGCGTTTGCCGTCTCATAGGTCGGCTCGGACTGTGGGTCGTTCATGACGACCAGGCCCACCGCGGCCGCGAACTCCATGACCTGTGCGCCTCTATCGTCCCCGACTCTGGGACCCCATGCTCGGTGCTTGGCGTTAAACTCACCGGCTACAATGACGTGTGGAGAACGCGACTGGGACACCACCTCCTGAACCATCCGGAGTGTCGTGTCCATCGGCTTGTGTGGCGGAGCATAGACCGACACTATAGTAAAGTGGGAGTCGCAATATTGCCCATAGACTCCCACGACATGTTTCGACAACTTCACGGGGCACAGGTCGAACGGTGGCCGCCTCACCAGTACGATAGCCGCCGGGTCTTCCTCGTAGGCAAAAGCCGTAAATCCCACAAGTAGGTTGGGCATTTTCCCCTTCGGTCTATATGGGTCGCACGCTACCGCGATGTGTGTGTCGGTCTCTATCATGCGATCGCACAAGTTACTCAGAGAGAGCCTTGCGTGATCCAAGTTGACCTGCATGAACGCCAGACGCAACAACCCTCCCCGTAGCCCCCCCACGGCGCTACCCTCGCCGTTACGCGCCGCCATAGTACGTGCGCGCCCTCTGCCTCGCCACCGTCTCTAGTAGCAGCGGGCATCCCGAGAAGCCGGTCGGGTACCCAACCGCCTCCAACCCGACACGGCGGCAGGCCGCGCAACAGACCGTCGCGTCACCCATTCTTACGGGACATGCAGCCCTCACATGGCCCTCGGCCCCACACTTCATGCAGACGGCCTTGGTCGGGTCCGCTGCGGCGGGGCACGAACTTCTTCCGTGCCCATAAGACGCGCAAAAGGTGCATGTGGGCACGTGTAGGTCTTCCGATGCGTGCACCATCGTCCACCCGACTGATAAACGCGGAGAGGCCAAGATTCTGCGGAAGGCCTCCGGATCGACCTCTACCACGTAGGCTTTAGTTCCCCCACGCTCTCGAAATGTCACCTTGACCTTCGATATGTCTACCCCTATCTGGAGGGTGGGGTTGCGGTCGTCGAGGAGTCACAAGAACTCCTCGGGTCCTAAATTGGGGTCTACTCCGGAAAACCTGACGTGGGGGTTTTGGCAGGCGGGGATGCGAATGGTCATGGCGGCGCGCGTGACTGCATTTTCGTTTATGGCGTTCTGTATGTTTGTGAGTGTTTTTGCATTGTTTGTGAAAACCGTGACGCCATACCTGGTGTGCCTTAGCGTGCCGTCCCGAATGTCCTTTGCCACAGGGTCGATGTTCGTCTTTAATAGTCGGACCACGTCCCGTGCCGGCGCCCCCGTCGCTCCAACCGGTGTCAGGAACGACACTTGTTCGTGTCTGACGCCTGACACCCTGCCAGGAGCAGCTTCAACGAGTCCGGCAGGACCAGCCGGCCCAGCAACAGGGATGCCGGCCGGCCCGCCCGCCCGGACCACTGCGGCGTAGCTCGGAACACCAGGAACAGCCGGACCAGTAGGCGTGGCGCCCGTCGCCACCTGGACGCCAGGCCCAGCAGCAAGCACAGCATGCGCAGGATCAACTGCGGGAGCCGCCGCCAGGCCGCCTAGGATGTCTCCAATCGGGGGTCGTGCCGCCACTAACGCTTGTCTCTGTAGGCCGGCGATCTCCCGGCGCGCGTCTACCAACTGCCCCTGTAGCGCCAGGGCTGCGCCCCGTTCCGTGGCCGCGTCCGCCCGCACGTCGGAGCACAGGTTCACCAGCTCGAAGACCCTGGACATGATGTAGTTTCGGGCACTCACCGTGATGCGGTTTAGCGAGTCCGCGCAGAAACGAGAGATATCGTCTTCGATCTCGCGCGCCCGAGTCTTCATACGAGTGCCCGGATCCCCCCTGTGTCCGATCCCGACCGCGGTGACCTCTGAAACGGAAGAACCGGCATCTTCTTCCTCGCTCGCACCCGCTGTTGGTCTCACAAAACAGGAATGAGCTTGGGCAGTAATGGGTTGCGTGCTTTCAACGCCTCTCATCGCCTCTTGTTCCGTCGGGTTCTGCAAATGCGCCGATACGCTATCGCCTTTTGGCGAAAAACCATGAGTTGGTGTATTGGAAGAAGGTCCTGCGGCGGGAGAACCCGCCCCATCGAGCGAAACTTCGTGTACGGCCCGACTAGATGTCATAGTGGGGCCGGCTCATACCCGCCATTTGCCGAACCCGGGTATCGCCTCTCTAGATCAAATAACGGTCAAAATGACCGTTCCAGCTCCAAATTTCTCTGTGGGGCGAGTCCTGAGATGTTCAAAAAATGCCTGCCACTAAGTAAAGTTGTCAGAAAAAGGTGAAAACTTGCCTTTCGGCGAAATCTTCCGGTAGCCGAGGCAGCGGGCAACCGACCAAAAGCACAAGCGCGCGTGCTTTTGGTCGGTTAGACGCAGCATCGGCTCCTGCTGAATCGCCAAAAGGTCAGGTTTTTCCGTTTTCTCAACGCGTTCTCACTGTCAGAAGCTGTCCCTGAACGTGACAGGACGCGGTTTATCGTCTCTAAAAGCCGATCGAGTGCAAGGCTTATTAATTATTTCCATCTTTTGCCGAGCCCTTAGGCGGGCCCATAGAGCGAGTGGGTCAGGCCCACTACATTCATGGCGGCTAGTAGGGCAACGCACGAAGTTTCGCCCGAAGCGGCGAGCACCCCGGCGGCTGGGAGGGTCTCGGAAACGCCGCGTTCCAGATTTTCAGAAGAAGGCGACAGTATCCTCGCAAGATTGGCGGACCCGAGCAGTTCAGAGGTCACGGGATCGGTTCAGGGGCCTATACCCACTGTTGGCGCGGCTGAAAGCGGAACAGTGCGGCCCATACCCACTAACGAGACAGATCAGGAAGAAGATGTCCGGTCGTCTGTCTCGGAGAATACCGCGGTGGCGACGGGTCTCAGGACGGGTCTCGGGTCTCGGGTAATGGCAAGAGTCCAGGAGCTAGAGGAAGACCTATCGAAGTTCTGCACGGACACGAGCAATAGGATTACGGTCACTTGCCGTAACAACATTCTGGGAAGAGTCTTTGAACTGGCTCGACTCTGCTCGGACATACGAGCTGACGTGGCTGCGGACCGCGCGGTGGTCTCATCCTTGCAGGGCCAACTCGTGGAGGCACGCCGGGAGACGGCGTCAATGCAGCGACGGGTCGCGGTGGCTGAGAGACCGGCGGTCGGAGATGTCCTGTCCGGCGTGGCGGGCGCGTTCCGTTCCGGTGCGAGTGCCTTGGCAGTTCCAGGCAGCCAGGTGGACACTGTTGGTGCCGAAAGGACAGACGCACCTCTCGGGGTGGGCCGCGGCATGAGCTATGCCGCGGCCCTCGGCTCGGGAACGAGGCCGGGAGCTCAGGGGTCTTCTCGGAACCGCCCCGCTCGACTTCAGACGACCACGACGCAAGGAGCGGGACTTCGACAGGACTACGTGGCCTTTCTCACGCCGGTTGGAAGCACGGACGCCTCGGCGAGAGAAGTGGTGCTGGTCCTGAAGTCAAACATCGACCCGGTGGCCAAAGGGATCCGAGACGTCACACTGCGACACACGAGGTATGGCGTCACCATTTTCTCACACACACAACAGTCACTAATCAACATGAGAAACGCCATTGAAGAAAATACCGTAACACGCAACGCGATTACAGTACGCGTCCCAAATAAGCGCAAACCGCACGTTAGGTTTTCGGGGGTAGACCCTGAAATAACAACTCAGGACTTAGTCCGCCTCCTCAGCGAGCGTAACTTGAACTTGCAACTCGATGAGGAAACGTGTAAGGTTAGGGTATCTTTCCGAGAACGTACAGGGACGATGGCACACGTAGACGAAGTGGACCCAGAGACCTTTGAACGAATCATGTCGTCCTCACGTATCTCTATCGGATGGACAGTCGTCAGGGCATGGGAAAACGTGCACGTCCCCACGTGCACGTTTTGCGCATCTTACGGGCACGGTAGGAGTTCGTGCCCCTTATCGAACGACGCCGCGAGGGCGACTTGTATGCACTGTGCTACGGAGGGGCGCACGGGCAGAGATTGCACGGTGAGGGAGGGAGACGCGGCAGTAAAATGTGCAGCCTGCCACCAGGCGGGACTGTCGCCTGCCGGTCATCCGGCGGGACACCCGCAATGCCCACTACTGATGGGAAAGGTGGCAAGGCTGAGAGCCCGCACCAATTATGGCGGGGCATAATGGCGGCGCTACAACTTCAGGGGAGAATCAAAGGGGGAATCTACACGTGTCACTTGTCCAAATCAACGTCGATCACGCGCGCCTGGCGACAGGCGCCCTGTGCGAGCGTATGGTCGCAGGGTCATTGAGCCTGGCCGCAGTTTCCGACCCATACCGAACCTCAAAGAGGATACCGCACCTTCCGTCGGGGTTCGGAGTGATTGCCTTGGATGAAGATGCGGGCGCAGCAATCATCTATAGGGAGACACCGTTTGATATTTGCCCCATCACAGTGACAAAACTGGTGGTAGCGATATACTGTCAAGCCCGCCATTTTGATTTCGTTTTAATTTCGGCATACGCACCACCCCACAGATCAATGGACCCTACCCTACAGGCAATCGAAGAAACGCTTCTGAAGGTTGGAACTCCCAACGTAGTGGTAGCAGGAGACATTAATGCAAAGAACCTAGTGTGGGGGCCAAACGCCGGTGATGAGAGAGGGGCGCGTCTGCTGGAGTTCGCTGCGGCCAACGGGCTCATTGTACTCAACGACCCACAATCGCGGCCCACGTACGAGACACCTTACGCGGCCAGTTGGATAGACGTAACGTTGGCCTCATCTACCGCCGCGCAATCCGGATTCCAGTGGGAGGTGCGCGAGGACTTAACCCACTCGGAACATGGCTACATTGAAATCAGGATTGGAGGAAGCGAAGTTCGGACGGGAAAACGGTTGACGCGTTTTGCCCAAGCCGAACTATTCAGGGCACTCGCAACGGTTTGATCAAGTGTTAGGGGCCGACATATCGTCAATGACGGCACCGGACTTCGTAATGGAAGCATTCTATAAAATCTTCCAAAGCCACCAACATAAACAACTGCGCCCAATCAAATCTAGAGCCGGAAAGTCGTGGTGGACGCCGCAATTGGCAGAGGAAAGGAAAAGAGTTAATGCTATGCGGCGAAGGCTTCAGTGGTGCCGAAACCAAGATCTTAGAGTGTGGTATAGGTATGAATATTCGAAGGCGTTAGCGATGTTTCGAGCCCGAATAAGAGAGGCCAAGGATCGATACGAGGCTGAATGCAACGCGGCGTGTTCGAGGCGTAGTGTTTTTTCGGCCCCTTTTAGGGAAGCCTTCGGCCGCACGAAAAGCAGAAAATTCTTGCCACCTTTGGAGGGCCCGGACGGAAAGCTCACGAGCTCGCACTTGGAGTCGGCCGCCCTTCTCCTTCGTACGCAGGTAGCTGTAGACGACCCCGACGTTGATCTGCCAGTACATGTCGCAGTAAGAGAGTTGGCGGCAGCCTCGTATCAATCAAGGCTACAGGATGCGCCTTTCACAGATGGCGAAGTGAAAGAAGTAATAAGTAAAATATCACCGAGGTCGGAGCCGGGTCCCGACGGCATTACGCCCGGCATAGTTAAGGGCTTATACGAACAAAGGCGCAAATTCATAATGTTTGTCCTTAGGACGGCACTGAGGCTCGGTTACTTCCCTAGATGTTGGAGACGTGGCCGATTCATATTTATACCAAAACCTAACCGGCCTCCGCAGTCCACGACCTCGTACAGACCAATATGCATAAACTCAGTATTTGGAAAAGTCTTGGAAAGGCTCCTCAACGGGCGAATATATAGCTTCCTGTGGAGGAACGGTCACGTACACACCCAGCAATACGGGTTTACGCACGCCAAAAGTGCAGTAGTAGCACTGCACAACTTAAAGGCGAGGCTCGTACAACTGCGCGCGTCGAAAACTCCTGCCATACTAATGAGCCTAGACTTCCAAGGGGCGTTCGACAGTGTATGGCACCGTCAGGTGCTCCGCTTCCTCAAAGAAAGAGATGTCCCAGCGAACCTATATCACATGCTACGGTCGTTCCTAACAGACAGATCCGTAGTATTTAAAACTCAGGCTGGGGAAGCGGAGGCACGGCCTACCCTGGGTAGCCCGCAGGGATCGCCTCTGTCGCCTCTGTTATGGAATGTCACAGTGCACGAATTACTATGTATGCCGATGCCGAAAGGCGTAATCATACAGGCATATGCGGACGACACCTTGATTACCCTCCCCGGCGAATCGAAGAAAAAACTTGAAGAAACGGCATTCAAAGTACTCAGGAAAGTACTAGAATGGGCGCGGGTAGCAAAAGTACGGTTAAATAAAGACAAGACCTTCTGCATATTGTTTGCGCACGGACAAGGCGGACTTGGAATGAAAAGTCGCCTGACCGTGAGAGCGGGAAAAGAGGACAAAGCCCTGGCATTCAAGGAGTCAGTGAGGATCTTGGGCGTCACGTTTGAATGACGTCTTCCGTTATTCCTACATGCCGATGCCCTCAGGGTAAGGGTAGAAACACTTCTGACGTGTGTAAACACCCTAGCCCCATCGCAGGGGGGACGACTGCGTCCCGAACAAAAGACAACGCTATACCACAATGTCATTCTCCCGACCGTCACATACGCGTCACCAATATGGTGGCACGAAGTAAGCCCGGGCTGCAGGTTGAAATCCAGAATGATCTCAATAAAACGATCGATTCTCCTGCACTTGTCCGAAGCTTTTCACACGACCAGAACGGCCGCTTTACAAGTCCTAATGCATGCTCCACTCATTGTACTGGAACTTGATCGTTTGAACGCGGAGTTCCGCCTGTTCACCCTGCGAAGTACTGTTTGTTACGGGGATCTGATCGTACGACCGGAAGAAGTAATGTACCCGGTCGATCGGCTCGCGATCCATCCAGCCGAGCGTGCTTCTTTTCCTCATCGGCGTCTGACGACAGGGGAAGCCAACGTGTTGGCGGGACATCGAGCGTTACACATATACACAGATGGATCGTATGCAGAAGGACTGGCAGGGGTAGCCTATGTCGTTTTCGGCAGGGCGACCCGTGTAGAGGCAGTGGGTAGATTCGCTGTACAGGGAGCCACGAGCGCTTTCTGCGCAGAGGCCGTGATCCTTGCAGAAGCAATAAATTGGTTAAAAGATAACCCCACTGCCAGAGACATATATATTTATACGGACTGTCTTTCACTGCTTCATGCAGTGGGGTCCAGAACTAACGCCAATCTGCGAATAGCAGAAATGCAAAGCACGAATAAACGCATAGAGGCGTAATCGAATATAAAGCTTTGTCACGTTCCGGGACACAGCGGAGTTTTCGGCAATGAAGGGGCCGACTTCATTGCCTCCCGCGCCGCAAGACGAGGTTTTACAAAACAGAGCAAGTGGTCCTCGCGCACTCGGCGAGCAAAGTTTAACGGAGAACTCTGGAAACGCTGGGCTTCTGAGTGGTCGTCAGAAACTAGGGACACCGAACTCTATACGTGGGTGCCGGATTTATCTCAACTACCGGCGTATTTTCCACCTAACAAGGCGTTAGTCCAGTTGCTCACGGGCCACAGACGGTTCCACACATACTTCCACAGGTTTAACCTGTTGAGCGAGCCCAGGTGTTTTTTGCGGGTGTATGTGTGAGGGTATCAAACATTACCTGGCGGAATGCCCTGTTACCAAAGACATCGCTGATCTACTACATCCTCGGGTAACCACGGACAGCTCGATCTACCCATGCGTTTTAAAACAGGCGCGTAATCGAGCTCTGCTAATCTGGTTAGTTCAACATATAAGCGAGCTGATCTCGGACATCTCGCGATAACGTGTAGTGTTGCCTTCGGCCTTTGTAATAGCGGACGCCTAAATAGAAACATCATCCACAATCACAAACACACCAAAAAAAAAACGGTAGAAGGCGCGTGCCGCAGGATGCACGCATCGCCTCCCCCTGTCGACCCGGCATGGGAGAGGTCTTGTACCTCGGGGACGTGGGCGCTGTATCCTTGCTATCGCGCGCCTGGTACACTAGTGCAACACGCAGTACATAACAAAACGGTGACGCCCCTCTCCAAAGACGACCTTCAGCAAGCGATATGAATATCCAGTAAAAGTCACGGGAAGACGCGCAACATCTATTCTCGAAAATCGAGAGCTTCATCAAACCCAGTGAACAGTTGCCAAGCAGATGACAGTGAAGTGAAGCGACAGCTCTAGAAGTTTTTGAGCTGAAGACACGTGGAGAAAGTGTACAGCCATGCGGAACGTTCGCAATTTCCTACGGAGTGTGGTCAGACATTGTGTTCATTTTTTTCCACAACTGGGCACGACCCAAACGTCTCTGGCTTTTATTATTTTATTAAAAATAGCGGGGTCTCTGTGCTTGCTGAGCTCTTTGGACCGCCAATTGCATTACTGTCCGCCAACAATTTTATTTTATAATTGGCTTTTCACAA